>NC_081406.1:218354996-218724162 GCF_030272615.1 Cryptomeria japonica | reverse complement strand
TAAGACCCCTAGAAGGAACATGATACACCAAGGACTTCAAGACCTTCAACTCACGATACACTAGTATGGTTTGATCAAATATTCTAAACTAAAAGAGACTCACCAAGATCATTATAAAGGATTTCTCATAGCTAGCCTCAATTATAACCTAGCCTAAAATTCTCTATTTTAATTATTTGTGTCAAAGGAGTGAGGCATATAGATATTGTAACCCTATTGTGTGATAAAGTAGAATAATAGATGTAAATCTCAAATTATCAATAACAAAAATTACCATAGGAAAGAAAATAACATAATATATTCAATAAATTCCATCCTCTATTGACCTCTCAATACAAAAGATGGGAAAAGATAAGGCAACAAAAGATGAGTTCATAGAGAAATTTACATATTTTACCCCATACATTTAGTATTTGGTGGGGGTTGTATGGTCACCTATACAAGTAACAATATGGAGTAATAAGGTCATGTAGATCTACTTAATGGACAAGATTATCCTATATTTAGCAATCATCAATAACAAGCTATATTAAAATATCAACTAGGAACATACACTTGAAATGAGGCTTGTATTGTTTATACACTAAGAGGTTTCTAGAATCCCTAAAGTTCTTTCATAAATTAAAGAAATCGTAGAATCAAAAGGAAAGCATTACTTAATTAACAAATAACTAAAAAGGCCTAAATAATATTACTAGTATTCATCTCACAAATTATAGCTTCACATAAATTATAAGTTCAACTGAAAGTTCTATAGTGAATGTTGATCAACAATTGTTGCCTAAATTACTAATTATATTTAACCAAATTGAATGTAAAAATATTAACAACTAAAACACAAAGTAGCAATGTACCTCAAGTGGTCCCTTACTTGGGGTATATGCGCTTGTTATATAATTATGAAAGAAGTCAATGCTTTATGTAAATCACTTTATAGAAATAGATATGAAACTTGCTAGATTCGATTGCTTGCTTTAAAAGAGAAAAATATAGAATACTTTAGTTCTTGCATTTTACTGTTTTTGTAATATAGATAAATTGACTAATCCTAATTAATTTGAACTCATTGCTATACTTTTCATGACGAATACTAAGAGGGGGGGGGGGTGAATTAGTATACCAAACAATATTGAACTTAAACACTTAAACAGTTTAGCAGTAAACCGGTATAATAGTTTTACTAACAAACCGGTTAACACAAATGCAAACCAAACAACAAATAAGGCATTCACCCACAGAAGCACAATCACCATAACATGAGATTTTGACGTGGAAACCCAAATGGGAAAAACCACAGTGAGATAAAACTCACAAGTAACTATCTGTAGAATAGTAACCAGACCAGTTAAGGTCATACAATGTTCTTCACCAAAACAGATCCTATTAGGAATCTCAATCTCTGTTAGGAGATAAGCCCGATTAAAGACTACCTTATGAGAGAATTTCAGAACCACATATGTGAACCACCTTGTTAGAGGATTTACAAAGGCTTTTCTAGGCCTACCCGGTTAAGGGTTTCAGACTTGTCGAAGATGTGAGTAATGAACAAGTGAATGATCTAGCAAATAGCATAGTCTTCTTGGTTAGATCCATGATAGCTCATTCCTAATGCATTTCAGCATTACTTCAGTCTTCAGTAAATCCACACTCTGTTATAGCACACAAACTTGATCTTCTCTTCTAAGATCGCACATACAAAAACTCATCAACCACCAAAAACTGTAACAGCTACTCTCTTAAAACCCTAGACATGATGTCCTTAAAAAAAATCTGATTTCATGTCGGTCCAATAGGATTACATTGCGAGTTCCTAGGTTCATTGCATCTAGACACATTTGATAACATGACACAAATCACCATCAAAGTGTCGGTGGATGGTAACTCATCACAAAAATACCGGTTGGTAACTCATCACAAAGTATTACCGGTTCATACAACTTTACCGATTACCGGTTGATAACTCATCACAGAGTAATGCCAGTTCAAACATTAAACCGATTACCGGTTGTCCAAAAATGAAGAGTAGGAAAATGATAACTGTCGCTTCAGTTTCTTCGCTCCGCTTGAGATCCTCAAACCGCTTGAGGTCTTCATACCACTTGAGATCGATAAACACTTTCTACAAAACCTTGATAGCCAAAAGACTATAATACATAATACTGGTTTGGAACAAATACTGGTTGAGCATAACTCATACATAGAAAGTGATCTCAAAGCAAGTGTGTGTCCATCAATGACAATCACAACATAAACATCAAGAATGCCAACAATCTCCCCCTTTGGCATTGATGGCAACACTTAAGAAAAATTTTGACATCTAAATGTTTTACAACAAAAATATACCATAATCAAAATTACTCCCCCTAAGCATATACACTACCCTTTTTGCAGAAAATACAATGTATACTACTCCCTTACAGAGATAAACATGAAAGTATACATAACATGCATCAAAATTTTAAATATAGAATACTACTCCCCCTTTGCCAACAATGACAAAGTACAGTTGAATAACCCTTTTTTGCATTATCATTAAAATCATAAGTTTATGACAATAAAGAGTGAAACTTGTCAAAAATTGATTTAAAGTCCTACATAAATGTCTTCATGGATAGAGACCATGACTCAAGCAATAAGGTAGCAACCTCACTTTCCGTTTGCATCTGGGATACATGTTCCCCCATGGCGTCCAAGGTACTCATCTCTTGAGTGATTGTTAAGGCATCCAAATTGAGATAGAATTTCTAAAGTATTTGTAGTCTTGGTAGTAGAACTAGTTGAAGTTCCTGCAAATCTCATGTCCGGTTGCTAATCTCTAACTCTATTCTTGCAGACTGGAGTTGAAACCGGTGAACGGTTTTCCCATAAGCGGTGAAGGAATCATAGGGCGTCTTGAAGGTGCTTATGAATGTCTGCAAATCAGTTTGCAGTTTGTCTTTCTGAACAAGCACATCATCACAAAATAGATGAGGTTGACATATCTTATTGAATAGCAGATTCCCCTTATCCAGAGCATCTCTTATGTCCTTCTGTGCCTTCTAAAGTTCAGACCAAAGCTCATTCAACTTCTTCACCATGGCAGTGTTTAGAGCCTTTTGATGCTTCTTTTGAGCAATGGCTTCAGCAACATCTTCTAGACATTGCACTTGCTCCTCTACAACTGTGCAAAGGAGCTTCAATTGAGCTAGAGAGGAATCGGTGCTTGGGAGATTAGTACCGGGAATCAAACTGGTGAGAGTTTCCACCATAGTTTGAATCACATCTTTCTCCTTTTTCCTCCTTAATGCTTCCAGTCGCTCTTGAGCAAGCTTAATACTTTGCAGTAGCTCCGTTTTATTTGCAGATTGGAGGTCAATGGGACTAGTGATGTCAACGAGTTTGGCTTTACCACCGGTTGCCTTTGGGGTCTCTACATGTACACTCTTTGTCGCTTCCTCCTTTTCCTTGACTTTTTTATTATTTCTTCTGCCTTCTTCTGCTCCTCAGCTTCTTTCTTTCTTTTCTCTTCTTCCTTCTTCCTTTCTTCTTCTTTCTGCTTCTCTTCTTCTTTCCTCTCCTCTTCCTTCTTCTTCTTCTCCTTTTCCTGTTTCTTCTCCTCTTCCTTCTTTTTCTTCTCCTCCTCCTGTTTCTTGTCTTCTTCCTTCTTCTTCTTCTTCTCCTCTTCTTTTCTCTTCTCTTCCTCTTTTCTCTTCTCTTCCTCTTTTCTCTTCTCTTCTTCATTTATCTTCTCTTCCTCTTTTCTCTTCTCTTCTTCATTTCTCTTCTCCTCTTCCTTTCTCTTCTCCTCTTCCTGTTTCTCCTGTCCTACCATTTCTGTTGGTGTATACAGAGTAACAACTTCACCGTCCAAAGCATCAACATCAATAGGGTCCATTTGCTCAATGGCCTGTTCTCCTTCACTGTTATACACCTCATCCGGTTTTGCTATTTCTAGTTCTTACTCAGCCTTTTTGTTGGCTTTGGACACTTGGTGAAATCTCAGAGCAGCTTGGGCATGAAAGTGGGTATCTTTTACCACCTCAGAGACTTTCCCTTCTAGCAACAAGAGTCTCCTTCTTCGCATAAAGAAGAGGCCTTTATATTTTTCCATAACTTCATAAAGTTTGGAATTAGACACATCAGGAAAATGTTGAGCAAATATTTCCTCTCTTATCTCTTCTTCCTTTTCTATGGCAATGTGCCATTTGCTGTCTAAAGAATTGTATAAGAATCTAGTGTCACAGATTTAATTTCTGATGGCGACCGATCATTAATACATAAATATTGAATGACTTCCTGTTCTACTTCCTCCTTCTCATTATCATTGAAATCATCAAAACAATCTGCCAAATCACTCAGCACTTTTCTCCTAATGTTGTTAATAGTTCTTTGGCAATGTGTCAAAGGTTTGTAAGAGGAAATATCAATATTTACTGGTGCTGATGATGCCAGTTCATTGTTGGTTGTCTTCGTCTTCTTTCTTGTTTGCTTAGTCTTCTTAGGCTTTTCTTCAAATTTTGTATCTTCTAAGTCCGATGTGTTGCCTTTTGTCTTCCACTTTCTCTCAAAGACTTTGGTGGGTGCAACTTTTGGTTTCTTCTTTGCCAGTGACCGCTTGGTCACTTTAGGACTTGCTGAAGTAACCGGTGCTGATACAGATGGTACTGCCTTTCATTTCTTCACAGAGGGCTCCTCAACCAGTGTAACCCTTTCCAGATAGGTGCCAGTTCTCTTCATTTTAGGATCAAGCGGTGAGGCAAGTAGGGTAGAAGCATACCCGTTTAGCATATCGTACATCACCTCATAACCCATAGGCTCCACTTCTTCCTTTCTGGGCTCAACAACCTCCATTATGCACTCATCTACTTTGATTGACTTCAGGTTCATACTTCTTGACAATATCACCAGATATTCTCACCCTTTGACTCATCTTGCATCTGAACTCATCAAAGTATTTGTTCAGGACTTCAGGATAACCGGTTCCAACCGCTTGAAGACTTTCCATGATTTGCTTTGTAATCGGTTGGTCAGCAGACCACTGAATATCACTGACTCCTAGGAAGTAGCCTTGGAAGTAGAAGAACAATCCCACCAATAGTTGTCCGAATTTAAATCTCAAGGCATTGTCCTGTTTGATTGACTTTAGGTTCACCAGTAGTTGCCTTTGTATACATGTGCCTAAATCAAACGAGGCATCTTCGATGATCATCCTGTAGCCAGCATTTACCGTTGCAGCAGAGATAGAGTTAATTCTGCTAGCATGGAATGTCTAGTAACCTATCACAATGTAAGCATATTTGACCAAATTGTCCTTGATGGTATTGATGGTCATTCCCCATTGGTCGCTCACTGAACCGGTGAGCTTGGTCATTTCGGTCTTGTTGATCTTCCTTAGGGCTGACACTTCTCCAACGTTACAGAAACTGGTGACGACATGAATCGCTTCCGGTGTGATGTCACGAGTCTGCTCCAAATACATTTTGTCACCATGCACTCTGCTTATAATGATGTGGATGTGATCATTTATGAATTCTTCAAGGAAATAGACTGCATTGTGAAGCTTCTTCTTTTCCAAGATGTTGAATTCCAGTTTGATCTTCTTGTCCTTCCCGTAGAACAAACTCAACTGAGAATGGATCACTAGAGATCCTAGGTCTTCAATTTTACAGTCAATGTAATCTAAAATACCTTCCTCAACTATAACACCAACGGGTATTTGGGATAGTGCATTGTATTTTGCCTTCCGTTGGATGAAATTTACTGAATCAATGGGTGCACTAGAACTAGAGTGCAATGTTGAAGCCATGATAAACAGAGAAGCTCAAAAAATACCTTCAAAAGTCAAGATTTAGGGCTTGCAAATTCCGCTTTGCCACTCACTACTTTAGTTGTTGGGTTACCGCTTTGAGTTCTACACTTGACCGATTGATGTTATCTTCAGATTCTTCTTCAAGGTTTTGAAATCTCTTTGAATTGCAAGACAAATCGTCTTTTGTCGCTCTGCACTTGAAAACTTCTTTGCTCGAAAAATGATAAGTGAAAATGACTTGAAAATCCCTTTTAAATGAATTCTCCACCTACCATAATAAATGCTCCATTATTAGGGCGTAAACCCTAATTTGCCTTTTACTGTTTCCGGTTTTCCACCAATTGATAGGTATCACATACCCGTTAAGGTCTTTTACCGGTGTAAACCGGGGGTTCGAAATATTTTACTGATTTGTTTTCCCCTAAGCTTTCCTGTAGCTTAGTTTGTCGGTTCAAAGATTTCCACACCAGGTGTAGAAACCAGTTCTTCTAGAGACACTTCTTCTGGCTTCTTTTTCCAGGTTTTCTTCATATCCGCTTGAACAGTTTCAACATCAATCTTTCCTTCCGGAGTGTCCGGTATATCATCCGATATATTATTTCTCATTCTGCAGAATCTTGTTGTATGACCCAGTTTGTTGCAATGGTAGAAAACCATTCCAGGTGCTCTCCAAGGTCCATTATTCATGTTTCCATTCTTCCTTCTGCATGTTGCAGCTGTGTGACCACTACCATGACAGATCAAACAGGTTTCTCTCCATCTGGTTGCCACTTGATAGCCACCACTTCTTGACTGATGATTATAGGTATTAAACCAATTTGGATTCTGGTTCCCAGAGGGTTCAGGAAAGACTCCTTGACTCCTTTGAGGATACCTTCCAGTGTTGTGCATGACAGACCTGCATTCAAATGCTCTATGCCTAGACTTGTTGCATGCATAACAATTTCCATTGAATCTATTGGATCTAGGCTTATTGTTTAGAAAGTCAGGAAAGTTATTGTAAGCCTTGTTTCTACATACATTAGCAGTATGTCCTTCCTTGAGACAATTAAAGCAAACAGGTTTGAACTGTTTCTTACATTTATCCTTTGGTGCCAGTTGCTTCTTTGATGCTCCATCTTTTGTTCCAAAGGTCTCACCTTCCTCATAACCAGAAAAACCAATTCCAGTGGTATTCTTCACCGGTTTTGCTGATTTAAGCTTTTGTTCTAGCTTAACAGTGCTCTTATTGAATTTGGCAAGTATTTCCTTTGACTCAATGAGTTCTTTGGTAATAGCAGCATTGGATTCCTTCAAGGTTGCATTCTCAAAAATAGCCATGTTTATTTCACCTTGCATTTCCTCTTTTTCCACTTTGCTCTCTTGGAGATGAGCGGTAAGTGCACTGATTTCTTGCTTCAGCTTGGAGATCTCATGATCTTTGTCTTTTACCAAATCAAAAGCTTTTCTCCGATTCTCAAGCTCTTGACACATCTTGATAGTCAATCCTTCAAGTTCCCTTCTCAGGTTGGCATTAGACTCATTTAGCTTTTCAACTTCTTCAACTAAGGCTTCCATGTCCACTTCATCAAAGGAACTGTTTTCAGTTAGCTCCATCAATTTCTCAGCATGCTCTCTCCTTTTTGCTAGAGAGGCCTTATACTTGACTTTGAGTTCATCATAGGCTTTCTCAGACCGAGTGAGCCGATGAGTAAGTTCCCTCATAGTGTATTCCCCCATATCTCTTTCCAAGTGGTTAAACTTATAGAAAGGTTGTCTCTAATACCAATTGATGAATACTAAGAGGGGGGGGTGAATTAGTATACCAAATAATACTGAACTTAAACACTTAAACAGTTTAGCAGTAAACCGGTATAACAATTTTACTAACAAATCGGTTAACACAAATGCAAACCAAACAACAAATAAGGCATTCACCCACAGAAGCACAATCACCATAACACAAGAGATTTTGACGTGGAAACCCAAATAGGAAAAACCACGATGAGATAAAACTCACAAGTAACTATCTACAGAATAGTAACCAGACCGGTTAAGGTCATACAATGTTCTTCACCAGAACAGATCCTGTTAGGAGATAAGTTCGATTAAAGACTACCTTGTGAGAGGATTTCAGATCCACATATGTGAACCACCTTGTTAGAAGATTTACAAAGGCTTTTCTGGGCCTACTCGGTTAAGGGTTTCAGACTTGTCGAAGATGTGAGTAATCAACAAGTGAATGATCTAGCAAATAGCACGGTCTGCTTGGTTAGATCCATGATAGCTCATTGCTAATGCATTTCAGCATTACTTCAATCTTCAGTAAATCCACACTTTGTTATAGCACACAGACTTGATCTTCTCTTCTAATATCGCACATACAAAAACTCATCAACCACCAAAAACCCTAACAGCTACTCTCTTAAAACCCTAGACATGATGTTCTTAAAAAGGAATCTGATTTCATGTCGGTCCAATAGGATTACAATGCAAGTTCCTAGGTTCATTGCATCTAGACACATTTGATAACACGGCACAAATCACCGTCAAAGTGTCGGTGGATGGTAACTCATCACAAAAATACCGGTTGGTAACTCATCACAGAGTATTACCGGTTGATACAACTTTACCGATTACCGGTTGGTAACTCATCACGGAGTAATACTGGTTCAAACATTAAACTGATTATCGGTTGTCCAAAATGAAGACTGGGAAAATGATAACTGTCGCTTCAGTTTCTTCGCTCCGCTTGAGATCCTCGGACCGCTTGAGGTCTTCATACGGCTTGAGATCGGTAAACACTTTCTACAAAACACTGATAGCCAAAAGACTATAATACATAATACCGGTTTGGAACAAATACTGGTTGAGTATAACTCATACATAGAAAGTGATCTCAAAGCAAGTGTGTGTCCATCAATGACAATCACAACATAAACATCAAGAATGCCAACATTTCATTCATCCCTATTAATTAAGGTGAGAGTTATTGTTTCAAAAGAACAAAACTTGGAGATTTAGGAATAAAAATCCAAACAACTAATTTAGTATTGAATAGAAAACCTAATCATAGAGGCATGCATGGACAAGTAGTAGAATCTTGCAATAAAATAAAAATTGATATTAATTTTAGTATAAGATTCCTCACTTGTATAGTCATTTTTTAGTAACAAAGGTCTAATGCAACTACTTGATCTCCATTTGGTGCATTCAGATCGACTCTAGTTGCACATTGTTATAGACCTACACTTTTCTTAACTATAGGTACTTATTCCTTTCATTGTTTCCTTTAGATGCTTCAATTGCAAGGACTCGAGTGCTACTTATGATAATTAATTCATCTTTTCTCCCTTTTTTCTATAGAGTTAGTATTTCCACAAAATACCTATTCATCATGATTTATCATATTATCCATCACATTTTAGTTAATAACCATGTACACATGCAAATATTTATGAAAACATTATTGACCAAATTTAGTGATTCATATTTTAACATAATCATGAAATACAAGAATGAAATTGACTCAAAAACTACGTAAATGAATTCTAATAAAACATCATAATATGAAAATGGTAAAAAATACCTTTACTTGTCTATGGATGACCTAAAGATGTTCAATAATAAATCATTCATAAAGCATAACATTTGTTTGAAGGTGTTACAAATGGGGTAGCAAGCTAAGTGAGTTTGATGTTTGGGAAAAAATCATGCTTAAGTGTGCTTGAGCTAGTGTAGTGTTGGGATGGATGATCTCCCAAGAAGTTTCAATGCTTCACCCCTATGAGTGCATCACCTAGGTGTAAAGTGTTAAGTGAACCATTCATGTTTATTAGATATGGGTTCATGTGAACCATTTACTCATGAAATATGGGTCAAAGAGTTTAACTTGAAAATTAGATAGCTAGATCTTAATAAAACTTCATAATTTGACATAAACTACCTCATACTTGTCTCTGGATGAGCTAAATGGGCTCTACAATGAATGGTTCATAAGGACCAATAGTCACTAAAGGTTTTATAAATAAGGTACCAAGTTAAATGGAATTTTCTCTAGGGGAAACACCATGGTTAAGCATGCTCGAGTCAAAGTAATACTAGAATAAGTGACCTCCTAAGAAACCCCATTGCTTCATCCCTATAAGCCTCACCTAGATGTAGTGAGTTTGTAGACTTGTCATGTTCATGAGAGATAAGTTTGTGTGAACCACCACTCATGAAATATAGGTGAATGCATTTGACTCAAAATCTATGTAGTTGAATCTTTATAAAACATCACAATTTGACACGTGACAAAAAAACACCTCGTATTTTTCTATGGTTGAACTAAAGGGGCATTATATTGAATAGTTCATAAGGCACAACACTTTTTTAAGTTTTTGTAAATGAGGTTGCAAGCTGGTTGGAATTATTCTTGGGGAAATATTCATGGTTAAGAGTGCTTGAATCAAAACAATACTAGGACAAGTGACCACCTAAGAAGTCTTGATGCTTCACACTTGTCAGCATCCCCGAGGCACAATAAATGCTAAATGGACCACTCGTGCTCATGAGAGATGGTTTCATTTGAACTCCTACTTATGTAATATGGGTCAATGAGTTTGACTCTAGAACTATGCTATTGGATAATGATAAAACATCATAATTTGTCACATTAAAGAAAACACCTCTTGCTTGTGTATAGATGAGTTAAAGGGACTCTATAGGGAATGGTTCAAAAGGCACAACATGTGCTATATGTTTTGCAAATGGGTTAACAAGCTAAGTGGACTTCACCGTGGAAGAAACTCCATAGTTAAACATGCTTAAGTCTGAGTAACACTATGATAGATGATCTCCTAAGGAATCCCTATGCTTCATACATATAGATATCATCTACATACAATGAATACAAGTGAAGCATTCATATTAAAGAGAGATGGGCTTGTTTGAATCCAATATAAATCAATAAATTTCACTAAAGAATTATATCATTAAATAAAAATAAAACATCACAATTTAACACATTATGTAAAAATACCTCCTAACCTTAACGCTTCCAAACTGTAGCAATTGAAATTT
Organism: Cryptomeria japonica; assembly: GCF_030272615.1. Classification (NCBI taxonomy): domain Eukaryota; kingdom Viridiplantae; phylum Streptophyta; class Pinopsida; order Cupressales; family Cupressaceae; genus Cryptomeria; species Cryptomeria japonica. The sequence goes on along the minus strand of NC_081406.1, from coordinate 218,713,331 downwards.
CTTTTTAGAATTTTACCAACTGAATTCGGCTGAAAAGTTAGCTATCTCCGTTATCAGCATTTGGGGAAATCACGTGATTTCTACACACGGTTCCCCTTCATTACTGTTTGGCGGATAATCTAGTATAATCTAGACAGTGAAATAGTCAATACCACCATACTTGTAGAAAAATAGTCAATACCACCATTTAAGGGAAGATATCAAAATCATTTTTCTGAGTTGAAATGAAAATTTCGGTTTGTGATATGAGTTTTTGGCTGCCTGTTGCATATTTACCTGCTGCGACAAATAAAAATATGCATCTTAAAATTAATTCTAAAACTAAAAATTTATCATATCTTATACTAGCAGAATTATCCTTCCGGGTATTTGCCAATATAATTCTTATATGAATATGCTAGAGTAATCCATACCACCCCAAAAATGTGGGTAATACAAAATGTGAATATACTGAGATCTACCTTATGTACTGGTATGACTTTCATAAGAGACAAAATTACCATCCCAATCATAAAGAACAGTTGATCCTTCTGTCAAATGTTCTGAAGCCACACAGTGGCAGCAGCATGTCTGGCTTTTGAATTGTAGATGGGTACTTGCCAACCAATGGGTTATACCTAGCTAGTTGTAGAACTACTAGCATGATGTCTCTTCCATTTTGTATACCTGCTGCTCTCACCACTGTCTTCACTGACCTCAAGATGAGTTTCTTGATGGGTTCATAAAGTAATTTTTGCAAGAGTTTGGACTCAGAATTGTAGAAATTGTGAGATCATCTTTTAACTGTTCAATACATTCAGCTTGTTGGGATTGAAGAGAAGCAAGATTTGCCTAGTAATTCACAACAATGAGGGCATCCACACCAGAATGATATACTAAATCTATTCTAGCGCCTAAGAAACTCTAACTATTCTAGTCTGTAATTTGATCTTCTTTTGGCAGCTGGGTCCAAACTTTGGATTACGAAGGTATTCCTTTCAGGTGTTGTAGATGCTTTAAAACCGGCCATGCGGCTAGGAATTGTGGGCTTGAGAAGAAAAATCTTGTGGCCTCATGAAGGTCGGGGGCCTCATACCAGCATTACACAGTAAAGAAATCTTTGGACTCTTCTAAAGAGTCACTGGATGCTGGGGTTTCTACTATGCTGGTTCGGATTCTTTAATGGCGAAGAAAGATTCTTCGGATGCCACAATGGATGATTCTGTGATTAAAGATGTTGTGGTATAGAATGCTACTATCTCTTCTGCGGAAAATGGTTTGTTGTCTCTTACCCCGCCGGTTGCTTCACCGTTTGTTGACACAACTGTTGCCCCATCTGCTGGATGTGGTCCTATGTCTGCGACGGTTGTTGCTCCCTCTAGTGATGCTCTTTCTTCCAATCCGGATAGATCGGTGCTGGGCTCTTCAAATTGGTCTGTTGCGGTAGCTAAAGTCGAATAAGGATGGATTACTGTAAAGGGGAAGAATTCAAAGACGTCCAAGCCTTCTTTTGGTATGACTCTTTGTTCCCACAAGGCCAGTTGTAAAACTTGAGGGCCCTTGTAGTTGGTTGTTTGGGCTGGTTTTTCTGGCCCTGTCTTTAGTTGGGTTGCCTACCCTGTCTTTCGGGGCAGACTTTGTTTTTTGGTTGTGACTCTCTCCTCTTTGTTGAGCGGTCAAGTTCTATCCCTTGTTTGATTTGTAAAGAGTTTCGGGTCCCTTCAAAACCTGTTTTTCACGTAATCAAAAACTATTCCTGACTAGGAAAACCCCGAGCTAGAGAATTGATCAGCCATCTTATTAGATGCATGAACCCACTTCCCAAACACTTCTTCTTCTTTTGCCGAAGGTTAAAACTATGTAGTGGGTATTCATGCAAGACCTATTTCCTGGCTCCAGAAGGCCAAATGCACTCCTTATGCCATTTAACATGTTGAGGTTGTAAAAGACAGTGGAATGTTTAATAGGAAATCATAATTCTTGTTTATCCAGATTCCAAACGTTCGACTAATAGAAAAGTACCAACCAGATCTAAAAATGACAACTAAGGCTTCACAAAATCATTTTACCAAACCAGACACATTTTAAGCTACAGATGAATAAGAATTATTGTTAATTTGGATTATTACATTTTGTTTGCAGCGGAGGGGAGTGAGGTGTTGGAGAAGAGCATTGTTCTACATCGACATCTGCTCTGCCATGCAGAGAAAGTGTTTGGGTGAAATGGGTTGCAGTATCCAAGAAATAAAGAACACCCACCATTGAACAACAGCAAACAAACATGGGAAGGGGCCCAAATATCCACAAAAAGAGAGGGAAAGAGAAGTAAAATGCCCTGAGTCCCAACGACCAGAAGTAGCTTCCTCTGTTTAATGCTTTGCTCACAAAATAAATTAACGAGTGTGCTGGCAAATACTTATCCTTGGGCACATTTATCAGAAAACTCACATGGCTGTAGTAACGTATTGACTGAAGATTGCACACAAATGCTATCAGGAAACATACGAGAATGGTGAAGTACTTTATAGAAGAGCCAATCCTGCTATGATCACCATATATAAGAGCACTCGCTGCACCAGATCCATTTGTGCTGCTCACCAGCACGCCAATCAATGAGCTCAGTGTGATGGCTGTTGATCCCAGCAGAGTGGAGGCCATTATGTTGTTCCGCAGTGTCTGAACTGCGAGCACTCCATTCTTAATTCCATCCTAAAGCAACAAAGATCACAACAATGATCAGAGATTGACATTAATTTTAATTAGGGTCAATGGTACATCAAGAGTTAAGACTGAAAGAATACTTGTGCGAGTTAGTGTAATAAGAGAGTTTGCAAGACCAGAAAATAGAGGACCAAGCCAATGTTGCTGCCTTTTAAAAGGGCAGATCTTATTCTGTTGATAATTATAAGAAGATTGTGAATTTGAGCCCACTTCTTACAGCAAAATATATAAATGAAAAATTGCATCAACGCTGCAGTTTATATCCATTGACACTTCAACTAAAATCTGCCCACTACTGAGATATTATTCTATTGATAATGATCACAAGTTTGTAAAGTTTTAGACCTGTTCTATACAGAATCATTTGAATGAGAAATAACACAAATGCTACAGTATACATCCATTGGCACTTCAATTAGAATTCTGACAAGTGAGAGTAAAAGGAAAGGATCAGAAAATAACTGCAAACTACACAACGAAAAGAAAACCCAAAACACAGAGTGAAAAATCAAATACAAGGGAAGACTTCGGATTGGTTTTAGATGAAATACACAGAACATGTACATAAGTCAGGGATGTACATGTAAGGCTCAATCCATATGCATCCAACCCTTCTTAGACAATTCCTGTTACTGTCCATGGATTTGCTAGTACTTGAACCTAGAATGTTCCATTTGCATTTTGGGTTGCTCTATCATTAAGCTTAAAACTAGAATCTTCGATTGGCCTTTTGGATTGTTAAAGCCCCTTTTTAGACAATTCCTATTACTTTCCATGGACTTGGTAGGACTTGAACATAGAATACTCCATTTGGATTCTGAGTTGCTTTATCATTAAGCTTAAACCTGGAATCTTATATTTGTATTTTGAGTTGCTAGAGCTTCCTTATAATACTTAGGGTGTGGCTTATTTTCTCCAACAGTTCAGATCCATTAGAATTGCCTACAGGCTGAAAACTTAGTCACCCTTGTGGCTTGCTTCAATGTGCAAAATAAGGGTTTTTAAATGTAAAATGACTTTGCAGGAAAATCTCCTCAATTAATAGATATCATATCATGATGTGATGGGATGAACCTTAACCTCCTCAAGGCCAAATGGGTCCTATGAAACTGTATAATACTATCTACTTGTTTAGAATATTGTCATATACTCATTCAGCTATAGAATAGAATGAATTTAGTGAAACATGTCTAAATATCACTATCCATTCTCTTTATTTTAGGGATGGTTCAGTCTAGCTTCGGCTACATTCATCTCTGCATAGAATACACATGAAGATTGATTTAGATCTAGAAGCTTTCAGTCCCTTTCCAGAAATTATCTAACATTTTGCCCTGTAGAAGCCCAAACATCTGAGGGTTTTGTAATTATATGGCAAATAGGGTTAAATATAGTGATTTTCATACATATATGTTGAACAATAACAAGCCTAAAATTTTTAAAAATCTATCCTTCAGGGGTACTGGGTTTTGATTGATGCTACTGATCTTGGATTGAATGCAATAAATATGACTATAAATATCAATTTAATTGTCCATAACATCATTCTATATAACAAACAATTCAGTGAAAAGAAAAAAAGTTTCAATCTTATGCTTGAATTTAGTTAGATATGTTACTAGGAGAATGATAGAGAGCTTACAGCCATCATGGTATCCACCCAAATTTCCCTGTTCAATGCATTTAGGCCAATCACAGTAGTGGTGGGATGTTTGATAATTCTGTAAAGAAGCCAGGCATGGTAGGTACTCAATATAAGCAAGCCGAAAGGAACCAATGTGAAGTCTAGATACTGCTGATCAAAACCCATAATTCGTCCCCTCCGAATGCAATTTCAGGAATTGAGTGCTTTCGAAGTAATGGGAGCGAAATTTAAGTTGAAATGGCAATTTCCAGACAAATGTCAACGTTACTGTTTGATTTCCTAACAGACTGTTTGATCGAAGTTAATTGCATGTAAAGCAAACTTGAACCCGCCGTCCAGTTTCCAGGGCTGTGTGGCGGTTTATATGTATGGTTGTTACATAAATCGGCGCGTCCTCCATCTAACCCTCGTAAATTTAGATTTATGGTGTAACTATATTGTGAAATTAAGATTCTTGGCGCTTTTTAAATTTTTTTGAAATTTTTTTTAATAAAAAACACATTTAAAAGGTAAGGACAGTATTCTTAGTATATCTTTTATTAGTTTTGGACTCATTTTATTTCTTTATCTCTAGTGTAGGTAGCTGTGTTTTAAATGGTGTATTTCTATGTAGCAATTCGCATCCATCTTATTTTTATTTGATTTCTAATTCTTATTTTCAAGTGTGTAGTTCCAATATTGTCCTAGTTCAAGAGTGTACCTGTAAATCCAATTGAGGTCAAGATGGTATGTCTAGGATTGAACCCAAAAATTTAAATTCAAATGTAAACATGGACCCAATCTGATTGTTTTGAATAAGATATTACCGACAGATTTACGCACAAAATAGTCAATGCATGCACTAGGGTGTTGTAGAAAAGGACGAAGTCTTAGATCATTTTAGACATCCACATTTATCCATCATTGTTGGATCATTCAAACAATAAAGCATTACAAGAGTATAGCATCAACATCTACACATCATAAGGACAAATATATGTATTTGAATTTTTACTTCTTGTCTTCCAACTTGTTTGAAATCATTGAATCAATCAAAGGGTATAAGATGGGAAGCTAGTCAACTTCCCTTCTCTAAAACAAATTTTGAAGCTGCTTCTAAAAACTACCATTCACAAGTATTGGAGGCATATAGGATTTTGAAGATGAAAGATGTAAAGTTCAAGGTCACAAAGTGCAAAGTGGTTTCAAAACTACAAAAAGGGGTTATAAGCCATAGGTTCAAAGATCAAAACTATAGGTGTGGGACTAAACCAAAATAACGTGAAGATCAATACTTTATAGTCATGAGTTTGATAGTAGAAATGAAAATTGGATCATAGAACAGTGTTACAACAAATCTCCCACTTTTCACATCTCAAGTTAAGTTCCCCCATCTTTCATCTGCTAAATATGTAGCATATTTTTATTGTTTCTAAATAGATCTGATTTCTATAAATTAGTTGCGTGTCAATTGATTGACCAATTTATCAACTTAGATAATAAGAAAGGGGTACATTTATTTATGTTTATTTTGGTGACTTGTTTGATCTTACACTCCCTAGGTTTTTTGTTGTAGGGTATGATTTTTTATTTTATTTTAGATTTGAGTTTCAAGATTTTATGATTTGATTGAAAATACCATACAATAAAACCTTGAGTTAAAGTGCATACAACTAGGTAATCAAAAAACAAGTGAAGCATTGGATAACACTCCAAACACTAGGTGCATTGCAACTAATAGTGAGGTCATTTGGAAAGGGGAAGGTGGAGAAGATAGAAACTTGGTCATAGCATTACAAAGGGTGTTCCCTAATGGTCCAAAAGGGTTCAAGATGCGAGCTTTTAGCAACCTTGTTGACTTGAACTTGAATCTGCACAAGCACATTAGATTTCACTAGTCATTTAGAGAAAACAACAAAGTTGGTATCCATTAAAAAATAAGCAAAAACTGAACAATGTCTACTATTCCAAATAAAGAAAAAGAATTTTTAATCTAAAGCATGCCATAAATAGGAAAATTTATAAATAACCTTGCTCTATTACCAAGAACATAATGTTAGGTGAGGTTTTCAAGGTTTAAAGATTAGAAGAAATTATGAACCCATAACTAGGCAACTTGTGAATGAACACAAAACTAGAATAGGTTAATAAGGGTTTCTAGTTACCCACAAAGTGTACATCTTAAATTAGAGAGGCCAAGACGAATTGAATGAGTGTCACTAAGAAGACCTTAGTATGGTCGAGACTTGAAAAAATGGACAACTTTGGGATCAACAATAACTTTCAAAACTATTTGAAAACATGCACTAGATAAAGTTAGGTGATTTTGAATCCCACTTTGTATTAAAATTGTGTATCATGTGAAGGTGCTCAACAAAAGCTAATTATATCCTTTCTTCAAAGTGTACTTTCAAAAAAGAGTATTAACATAGCGTTTCCAATCCATCCAACAAGACCTATAATTCTCATGTTTTTACATTAGATATAAGAATTATAATCTTTGTTTTCTTTTTACTTTATTCCAAAGTCTCAAACATCATTTATCATTAAATAAAAATCCTAGATTGAATCATAACATGATTTTGAGTCAAATTGAAGATGAGCTAATTAATAATTTGAATGCTACTATTTATTTTGATAAGGAAGAATACGTTGATCATGATACCCATGTGAAAAAAATGGGTATGCAAGATATGTCTCTAACTAAACAAATTATTTCTTTAAATCTTACAAATTTATGAAATTATGTTTGATCATTCTACTTTGGTTAATGTCTCTCACAATTTATTGATGAATGGAAGTACTTAAGAGTATATGAAAAAAAATAAACACATCAAAATCCTTTAAAATGTTTACCTTTGATGTAGAAGAACTTTAGAAAATTGAACAATCAACATCAACCAAAAATATTTTATTTCTATTTTATTTGTTGGCTCTGACCTTCGATTCGATTCTTGGGTGGAGAGGGGAACATGATATTTCATCCTCATCCATTTGAAATTTAAATTCAAATTATCTTACCTCAAAAAATGGCGCCCAATACATGATGAGGACTCTATTTGTCAAATTCAAATTGATTTGCCTCTAAAAAATGGTGGTTAAGACATGAGAAGGACTCCACTTGCAACTTGAGTTAATGACCAGAAACCAAAGTGACAATGATAATGAATTTGAGGAGGTGATAAATGGATCCCTAAATAATTTTCCCATATCGAAGAGAAATGCAACTAAGATAGAATTTTACATGTCATACTTAAGTCTTGCATTTTCACAATTAATTTCTAATTTATATCTTTGGATCTTCGTGGAGGATGACACCAATTAGGACTTAAATATTAGGTTAACATTTATAAAATATCTTGAAATTGGATTTGGATGCTACATTGATGGAGGAATTACACTCCAAAAATCTCTCTTGATCTTCCTAAAAAATCTTCTCATTTGATAACACATTGAAGAAATGATAAAATAAAAATATTGAGATTGAATAAAATTCTTTTTTATTTTTTATTATAGTTGTAAGGATTGAAGTTTCATATGTAGGTTGAAAAACTCAAGGAGAAGGGTATAACAAAATAGTCAATCTCTAGCATGTAGTGTACTAATAGTTGTATTATTCCAAAGACTTGATTTATCTTTTTTATTTGGTAATTTATTATAGGATGTTGTGGATTTTTCAAATAAATTTTTTTATAGAAATATTTTATCCAAATTTATCCAATAAAATCTAATGTAATCTTGTAATTATATTGTTACTGAAACTAATAAGTTTTTCATATTTTGATGTTTTCAAATTATCTTCTAATGTTCTAATTTGTGAGAATAATTGGATCTATGATGTCTATCCAACATATCTAATTTATTTAATAAATGAATAATGTGAATGTCTAAAATCCTTAACATAAAACTATGAAATATTATCTCAAAAATCACTTAAGTTAAAGATTAGTTCTAATAGTTTTGATCTCCTAAGTTTGGCCCAAGTGTTTTGATCCTTAATTTGTTTTATAAAACGTTGTCAAGCCTTTAAAATATATGAGTTTTATGAAGTGTTATTTCAAGAGACAGATCGCCATTCATTTGCTTCTCTATCCTTAACTACATCAAATTGTATTAGACTAAGTCTAGGTCATGTGGAATGTTGTGTGCATTCAATATCTTATTTAAATTTCTAAACAAATAGTGAATAATTCATAGGCACAACACTTTTTCAATATTTTTCAAATTGGGTATCAAGCTAAGTTAGTTTGATCTTGAGAGGAAATCCATAGTTAACATACTTGAAAGAGAGTAATAAGAAGAACCCCATAATAAAATATGCATATGTTCAAATAATGCTAGTATAGATGACCTCCTAGCAAGTCTCAATGCCTCATCCATTTGTATATCTCCTATGCTTAAAGAACCATTACTATTCAAAGATGGATTTGTTTGAACTGCTTGACTCGAAAATTATATAATCGAATACTAATAAAACACCACAATTTAACACATTGTGTAAAATAACTCTAACCTTAATGCAATTGGTTGAAGTTTCTTTTCAGAATACTAGAAACTGGATTCTGCTGAAAAGTTAGCTATCTCCATTATCAGCATTTGGGACAGTCACATGATTTCTACAAACAGTTCCCTTTCATTGTTGTTTTGGTAGATAGACTCGTGTATTTATGCAACAAATTTGGTAGCGTTGATAGCAATACAACTTATAGACTCGTGTATTTATGCATCAGCTCACTCCCATGGCAGATCGCTATTAGGTGAACGGTTAGCCCTGTGATAGCGTTGGTTGCTGCATCCTATATAATACTATAATCTAAACAGTGATAAGTCAATAACCCCATACTTACAAGGAAAAAAAAACGAGAACAACTATCCCCATTTAAAGGAAGATATCAAAATCATTTTTCTGAGTTGAAATGAAAACTTCGATTGTGATATGAGTTTTTGGCTGATTATTTTGTATCAACAAATAACATCTTTCCTCTCATATCAAAAACAATATACCAGAAAAATTATATCTTGTTTTAAAAAAAATACTCAATAAATTCAATAATAATTTCCTTGTCAATGCTTATCTCACAAAATAGCTTGTTTGGTAGAGCATCTCATTATGTAAAGTTTGCTGTTCCCAAACAAGCAAAAGCATGGAAACTTCTTCCCCTTAAGGACCTTCTAGCTGGTAAATTCCCAGTGGCTACTATAGGGTCTCCTGTGGTGAGGAGTCTCATCACCCATAGTGACATTATTGCGGATGATGGCAGTATCTGTGGTGAGAGGTCTATATGGTAAAACCTGTTCCACAAGGATAAACCCCTTGCCCTCTTATAGGGATGTTCTGCTAGAAATTGGCACTCTAGAAGCATTAGATGCTTCAAGGATGTTATGATTGATGGACAATTGAAATCATGGACCTCCTTAAGTATGGAATGTGACCTCCCTAGTTCTAATTGGAGGACTGTTGATGTGTTTTTTATACACATGCGAACACAGAATAAAATACATAAAGGTACCTTATCCTCTCTTGAGCAAAGTTTCCCGACTGCTGAAGATCTCGCCAAAGGATCAGTCAAGGCAACTCCAAGGTTCTTGTATGTAGGTTCTCTACTCGTGGATAAGCTCTTTGTGGTATGATGTGATTTTTGCTAGAATCACAAGGGGACTTACACTTGATGACTAAACGTCTGATTTGCTTTGAATATTGCTGGAACACAGGATTTCACTAGCCTAGATTTTGAAAAAAAAGAAAAAAGGATGAGGGCGAGGAAAGGATCTAATTCTGACACTAAGAATGTAGGAGCAATGGATGATCATTGATGAAATTCCAACTAAGTCTTGTTTTGACATCCCAGGACCATCTCCACAAGGTTAGTGAGATCTTCGGAGGAAAGCTTTATGATGTTCAGATCATCGCTACAGGCATAGACACCATCAGGTTGATGCATATCAGTGAAGAAGCGACAATTGAAGTTAGGCTTAAGCTGAATGATTCCAGTTGACTACACAAGGCAAGTCTGCAATCAACAAACTGCTAGTAGTATGGATATACAAATTTCACCATCAATCAAACACATTTCTTCCACTCATCTAATAACATGAAATCAAATCTGAGAAGTATAAAGACCATGCAAATTGTTGAATCGACCCATAGATTTCACCATTTCTTCAATGAAGTTTTACAAGTCTTTTACAACAACATCTTGGCAACAATCTTTGCCTTCTCTTGCTATTCTACTCTAATTGCTATTCTATCAACTAACTATTCACTATTAGCTAACTATTCACCTACTATCAACTATTGACTAACTATTCTCTGACTATTGACTAGCTATTAGCCTTTACAAATGAGGAGCTAGGACTTATATAGCGCCCTCAATACAATTCAATGGCTTAGATCAACTTGAGATCAATGGCCGAGATTTTACAATGAAAACCCTAATTAGGGTTTGTTACAACAAACTCGATTCTGACCAATGAAATAATTGCATTATTTGGACACATGTCTTCTCTAGAATATTCGACCAATAAAGAACCGGGGTGGGTACATCAAAGTTTGTGCCATCTCCCATGAGTCAGGTACATTGAATCTGGACACGTTGAGGTGGACCAATCCGACTGGAGGAGTGATGACTGGGATGCCACCTTGTCTGACACTTGTAACTCGGTAGATGCTCAATTTGATGATGCTGAGAAGCTAACTTTAATTAACTCTTCTGGAACTATCTGCTTCTTCAATGAACCCTTGCTTTAACCTCCTTTGTCTTTGATGTGCAGGATGGATGGTGTACCTTTCCTTCGAATGCTGGACCGGAAGAGGTCATCCCTGATGATGTTGGACCGGAGAAGGTCGTCCTTGTTGATGCTGGGCTGGAGAAAGTCATCCTTGTTGATGCTGGACTGGAGAAGGTCGTCCTTTAAACTGCAAGACAAACAAAAAGATGATCAAGGACACATAATAAATTCATTTCAACATAGCATTTTATACCTTAAATCATCAACAAGAAGACATCAAAATTAAGTTTGTTCAAGAGTCTTTCCAGGGACAGGCCCTATAATAATTTCACCCTGAACCCTCTGGAAGGGTCAGGAGCGAATTTTGCATTCCTGGCTCAAATTCTTCTCATCTCCTTCACTTCAATTCATCTGGACTCCCCCACATTGAATCCACTTCCCAACTTGGCAACATTGGTTTGATCTTCACAAGGCCAAAAGGTCAAATTTGCTCGAAACCTAGCCAGGGACAAGACCCATCCAAAATTTCGCTCTGGACCCTTTGGAAGGGTCAGGAGCGAAATTCCAATTTTAGCTTAAAATATGCATCTTTGATGGTCAAGAGTCTATCCAAGGCAATCCAAATGGTATCTCCCACCCTTGTTTAGGCCCGACTTCACTCAAATCTTGAGGAAAAAGGTGGTTTTAGGGTTTTTCGCTCTGGACTCTTTGGAAGGGTCAGGAGCGAATTTTTTGCTTGTGGCTCACTTCTTCATCATTTCAACTTCAAATCACTTCACAAGGCAAGGAAACACTTCTCTTCTCTCATCCAACTCCAGTTTGACTTAATTTTGCAAGGAGAAAAAGGTGATTGAAGAATTTTCGCCCTGGACCCTTTGGAAGGGTTAGGAGCGAATTTCTTCCTTCAACCCAAAATCATCATTTCTGGAGACAACAATCAACTCAAGGGCAATCTTAAGGGCATCTTTCACCTTGGCCTAGGCATGGTTTAACATAAATTTGAAAGGAATATGTAAATTTTAGGATTTCGCTCTGGACCCTTTGGAAGGGTCAGGAGCGAAAATCTTGTTTTAGGGTTATTTCCTCATCCTTTCAACTTTAAATCACCTCCAAGACTTATAACACCTTGCCTCACTCCTCTCCAAGGTATAAAAACCAAAAACTTAACTTGATTTGCAAGGAAAAAAGGGTGATCTTAGGAATTTCGCTCTGGACCCTTTGGAAGGGTCAGGAGCGAAATTCTCATTTGGCTTCAAAATTTGCATTCTTGGCGACCAAAATCCACTCTAAGGCAATCCAAATGACTTCTCACACCCTTGTCCAAGTTTAACTTTGCTCAAATTTTGGAAGAAAAGGTGGTTTTTAGGATTTTCGCTCTGGACCCTTTGGAAGGGTTAGGAACGAAAATCATTTTTAGGCTCAATTCCTTCATCTTTCATGGTTTCTAGCAACTTAAAGTCACTCTCAGGGGCAAATCCTCCTTGATTTTACCTTAGCCCACACTTGATCTAGCAAAAAAAATTGATAGCAAAGAGAGGTTTTGAGAAAATTCACTCTGGACCCTTTGGAAGGGTCAGGAGCGAAATTCTCATTCTTGACCCCAAATCATCATTCTTTCAACTTGAAACTTCTTTGCAAGTTAGAATCTCATCCTTCATTGCCCTAAGAACAAGGTTTCATGTCCAAGAAAGGTTAAAAAGTAGGCTTATAAGGAATTTCGCTCTAGACCCTTTGGAAGGGTCAGGAGCGAAATTTCTTTTCCTGGCTAAAATCCTTCATTTTCACAACTTCCAAACACTCTCAAAGGCAAGATCATGTCCATTTCCCCTTTCAACATGCTTTGGACATCACAATTTGGTCAAATAGGGAAGGAAATGAGGTCTAGGAGGATTTTCGCTCTGGACCCTTTGGAAGGGTCAGGAGCGAAAATCATGATTTGGGCTTGATTCTTCCTTTTTCCAACTCAAAATCACCTCAAGAGGTAACTAAACATCATCCTTCACCCAAGGGATAAGGTCTTAAGCCAAAACAAGGTCAAAAGAATAGGCTTGCAAGGAATTTCGCTCTGGACCCTTTGGAAGGGTCAGGAGCGAAATTCACCTTCTTGGCTAGAATCCTTCCTTTTTTCAAGGCTTTGAAACATTTCCAACATCCAAACATGTCTACTCTTCCCTTCAAAATGCCTTGAAAATCAAAAATTGGTCAAATAAGGCAAGAAATGAGTCTTAGGTTGATTTTCGCTCTGGACCCTTTGGAAGGGTCAGGAGTGAAAATCTTGATTTAGGCTTTAATTGCTCATTTTTCAAACTTCAATCTTCTCCTGGAGGCAAATATAGATTGTTTTCCACTTGAGGAACCAAGTTTTAAGCCCCTTCAAGGTAGAAAATGAGGATTATAGTGAATTTCGCTCTGGACCCTTTGGAAGGGTTAGGAGCGAAATTCCTATTCTTGGCTAAAATCTTCATCTCATCCACCTTTACTCACCTCCTAAGGTCAGAACATGTCAAAAATCCCCCAAACATGCCTAAGGAACTATGAAATTGGTCTTGACAAGTGATAAATTGAGGTGCATAAGGATTTTTGCTCTAGACCCTTTGGAAGGGTCAGGAGCGAAATTCCTAATCTTGGCCAAAATCCTTCACATTTCTATGTTCCATCACCTCAAAAGGCAGAGACATGTTATTTCCTTCCCAAATTCACCCATGGAACAAGGTTGGTATCCAAAACAAGGGAGCAAATGAGGCTTATGAAGAATTTCGCTCTAGACCCTTTGGAAGGGTCAGGAGCGAAATTCCTATTTTTGGACAAGATCCTCACTTTTCAAAACACTTCTCAAGGCAAGAACACATCAAGACTCCCACACAATGCCTAATAAACCAACGCCCATCCAAAACAAGGAAGGAAAATGAGGGGTTATAAGGATTTTAGCTTTGGACCCTTTGGAAGGGTCAGGAGCAAAATTCCTCTCCGAGGCTAGAATCCATCATCCCAAAGTCTAAAATCTCCTCTCCAAGGCAAAGTTGCATCAAAACTTCTTAGTTATGCCTCAAAAGTCTACAAACTTGGTCAAGCTAAGGAGAAAAATAGAGGAAATATGAATTTCGCTTTGGACCCTTTGGAAGGGTCAGGAGCGAAATTCACCTTAGGCCATGATCCTGACTTCATTTTTTGGCATTTCTTCATTCAAACAAGTGCTTTTGCCTTCATTCAAGCCTAGGAATGCATTAGTTCTAGGTTTTGGTGAAAGTAGAATGTCTTATGGAGAATTTCGCTCTGGACCCTTTGGAAGGGTCAGGAGCGAAATTCACTTTGGACCCTTTGGAAGGGTCAGGAGAGAAATTTGCTTTGGACCCTTTGGAAGAGTCAGGAGCGAAATTTGACTTTTTGAACTCTCCGTCAGGATCATTTTATGGAATATAACATTTAAGTATAAGAAAGAAGAAAGATATAAGCTTCTTATACTTTAAGTTATATTCCATATATACTTTCAGGATGTTTGAGAGTGGTTTCGGACCTCCAGGAGTTATATGGCAAAATCTAGTTTTTGGAGGATTTTTCAGTTTTCCAGACTTAGTCAAATTTCAAGATCAGGACATTCCAGACTTAGCCAAATTTCAGGGCATTTGAAGATCAGCTAGACATTCCAGACTTCATCACTTACCAACTTGACCTAGCTCGGACCTTCAAGAATGATACCCACTCACAAAGCAAGACACAATTAGCAACAAGAGCAAAACCAGGCCATAAGGAAGACTCTCAAAGAAACCTTAACCTGGAGCACCTGTTGACTCCCCTGGCTCAAGCAAAGCCCACCATCCTATTGATCCCCTGGCGACACTCAAAATGCAAAGGCTAACAAACAAACCCTAAACACCTAGAAAGCAAAAAAGTAGGGGTCCCCATTTGCAATGGGGCGATGTGTGAATACGTCACAACAAGGACCTACACTGTTCTTAGAGATTCATGCAGTCATCTCTGCCTCCCAAGGGTTTCCACCTGGGATGAGAGGAGATTTCTCCATTACAGATGGATGGGTAATAATTTGATTATGAATACTAGGGCTAAGGTTATTTATAATGCAATGTGTAATAATGAAGATCTGATAGAACATCTTAATAATGCCTGGCTAATTAACTTTAACAGCAAGGAATGGAGTGATGTGTTTAGGAGAAATTGGAACAATAATGTGGAACTTAAAAATCTTGTTTTAAGTGGCTTTTTCTGTTACTACCTTTCATAGATTATGTTAGCAATAATGACATCTGCTCTATCTGTAGGAAACTAGAGAGCATCAAACGTATCTTCTTAGAATGTTTTATTGCCAAAGAAATTTGGATGCTATTCGCTGCTAACATGAAAGGATGGAGTGGAAATATTGTTCAATCTAAAATTATTTTTAGTGTCATTATGAATAAGAAAAAGCATTTCAATTCTTTCTGGCATCATCTTTCTGTTGAAATTCTTTGGCAAATCTAGAAAATTAGGAATGCGGATAAATTTAATGGGTTAGGAGGGCACTTATTGAGTCATTTAAGAGACTCGTTATTTTCAATGTTGCATTGCATGTTACTATCACTATGAACATATCCAAGTTCAAGTTTGAAAAGCTTTTGGAGGACGGCACAGTGAGGGTGAACCTGTCTGAGCTTTCATATGGTCATACTTGGGTGGATACCAATGAAGAATATAAAGCCTTTGTCAAAGGACTTCGGGAATTTGTTAAAGAATATAATGAAGATCCTAACAGGGAGAAGACCAAAGGGAAAGAACCAGTTGGAACAACAAACCAAGGCAGAGCAAGCGGGGCAAGATACCACATGAATGAAGGAGAATGCTCAGGCATTGAAGTGGTCAAATGCAATGATAATTTGGCTTATATATACCTGCCTATTGGAGAACCTGAGTGGGATTCCTAGAGAGGGAGTTGGAACTAGGAGAAGAACTTATAAACCTTAGGTGTCATGATTCAGTCCTTTTTGTTATATAAAATTGTAACAATTCTTTTTTATATGATTGTATAAGGGTGTAATGGTTAATTTTGTATACAGATGTATAGTGATGTAATCAGAACTAAGTACACAGTTAAGTAGGTTGATCTAACAATTTGGATACAGTGGCTACACTATTACACTCGACTGTTTAAAACTGCTATGTTTTTACTCTATATTTAATTTAAAAATAATAATAATTTCCTTGTCAATGCTTATCTTACAAAGTAGCTTGTTTGGTAGAGCACCTTATTATGCAAATGCGAGGTCATAGTTTAGCTTGGTACCTGTTGTGACCATTTCACACATCGCCCCATTGCAAATGGGGACCCCTGCTTTTTTGCTTTCTAGGGTTTGTTTTTAGGTTTTTTAGGGTTTTGTCAGTTAGCCTTTGCATTTTGAGTGTCGCCAAGGGGATCACCTGGATAGCAGGTCCTGCTTGAGTGATGAAGTCTGGAATTTCCTGAAATTTGGCTAAGTCTGGAATGTCCTGATCCTGAAATTTGACTAAGTCTGGAAACTGAAAAACCTCCAAAAACTAGATTTTGCAATATAGCTCCTGGAGGCCTGAAACCACTCTCAAACATCCTGAAAGTATATATGTCTTCTTTCTTATACTTAAATGTTATATTCCATAAAATTATCCTGACGGAGAGTTCAAAAGGTCAAATAATCGCTCCTGACCCTTAGTGAAGGCCTAGAGCGAAAATCGCTCCTGACCCTCAGTGAAGGCCCAGAGCGAAAAATCGCTCCTGACCCTCAGTGAAGGCCCATAGCAAGATTTTCAAAAGTGCACTATTCTTACAAAATCAAAATGATTTTTATGATTGGAAGGGATGAGGGAAAGCATGTTCTACCCATTGAATATAATTTGGATGATCAACAAAAGAGGAAATCAACCCAAAATCAAAAAATTGCTCCTGACCCTCAGTGAAGGCCCAGAGCGAAAATCGCTCCTGACCCTCAGTGAAGGCCTAGAGCGAAAAATCGCTCCTGAGCCTCAGAGAGGGCCCACAGCGAGAAACCTAATATGAGAACTTTTCATCCAAGTTTGAGGAAAGCTAAGGTTAGGCATGGGTTTGAAACGATGTTTGAAAAGCCTTGAAGTGAAAAGAGATCGTTGAGAATCAAAATTTTGAAGGCAATTACAAAAATCGCTCCGGACCCTCAGAGAGGGCCCATAGCGATTTTCCAGGATTCTCTCCTTGGTTTGAAGAATTGAGATAAAATCTTGCTTGGACAGGAGGAGAACGTGATGTGTTATGCCTTGGAGGCGATTTGAAGATTAAAAGATAAAGGAATTTACCTAAAACCAAAAAGTCGCTCCTGACCCTCACTAAAGGTCCAGAGCGAGATTTTCATAAAATGCATGTTTTCTTCAAAATGGTGCTAAGGCAAGGTTAGGATAAGGAGAAGAGACCTCCAAAAACATGATGAATATTATTTTGCCTTTGAAACTTGATAATTTTGGTCAGAAAATGAAAAATCGCTCCTGACCCTCAGAGAGGGCCCACAGCGAAAAATCGCTCTTGACCCTCAGAGAGGGCCCACAGCGAAAAATCGCTCCTGACCCTCAGAGAGGGCCCAAAGAGAAATTATTGAAAATCCTCATTTTACCTTGCAACAACAAAGTGAGTTTGGATGAGATGGATGAAGGAAGAACATTGCCAAGTGATGAATGAAGTTTCAATGAAAAGTGGTGGATAATCAAGCTCAAAATAAAAAAATCGCTCCTGACCCTCAGAGAGGGTCCAAAGCAAAATTGCCTTTAAGGACATTATTTCCTTCGAAATTATTGATGAATTAACTTTATAGTGCAAGGAAATGGATTTTGGAAGTGACATTGTGAGTTTAACAAACAAGTTGAGGTGGATTCCAGCTAGAAAATGAAAAATCACTCCTAACCCTCAGAGAGGGCCCACAGCGAGATTTTGATTTCCTTCATTTTGCAATGAAAAGAGACCAAGTTTTGATCATAAATGGAAAATAAAGGACTTTCTCCACCCGCCTGAAGAAGTCTTGACTTGAAATGATGAAGGACTTTGTTGAAAACAGAAAAATCGCTCCTGACCCTCAGAGAGGGTCCAGAGCGAAATTGCTTCCAAGGACATTATTTCCTTCAAAATTATTGATGAATTAACTTTATAGTGCAAGGAAATGGATTTTGGAAGTGACATTGTGAGTTTAACAAACAAGTTGAGGTGGATTTTAGCTAAAAAATGAAAAATTGCTCCTGACCCTTGCTGAGGGTCTAGGGCGAAATTGACAATTCCACCTATTTTCCTCATGAAAAGTGTCAAAATTTGAAGTGCAACGCCTTAATTGGATATCAATTTGTTTTCCAGGAAACTTTGAAGTCAAGATGCGAAGTATTCAAGGCTATAATTGAAAAATCGCTCCTGACCCTCAGAGAGGGTCCAGGGTGAAATTATTTGCAAAACTTCATTGAGCCTTGTTCTAAAATTTGATATTCTCCAAATTGCATTAGATCGCCAAAATTGCTAATGTTGAGGCATTTGGGAAATTAAAATTAAATTGGCATTAAATTAAAAGCATTTTGGCATTTAATAAATTAATTTTAAGCCTTGTGAAAATCGAAATTTTGCTTTGGAGGCATTTAAAATTAATTTTTATTAAATTAAAATTAAAAATAAAGCGCTCAAGGCACTATTTTGCGTTCATTTTGCCAAGTCGGCCCCCTTTTTGGAATTTTATTTATTTTTTAACCTCTTTTTGCCAAGTCGGCCTAGAGGGAGCAAAAGGATGAGCGCTCTATATATTGGAGGAGTTTTTTCACATTTCAAATCATTCAATCATTGCCTTAAGTGCGAATTTGGGGAGCTAGAAGGAGGTGCGAAATCTAGTGTACTTGGAGAAAATTTCTTTCAAGTGTTGGAAGGCTAGAAGGAAGTGGAGTTTTATGCTTTCCCAAGCTAGAGGAGGCGCCATTCATTCAAGAGAGCTTGGATCTACACTTTGCCTAGCGAAATTCATCTATTTTTGCATCATTTCTTAGAGTTTAATACTCAAGAGGAGGTATGGCGAAATCATCTTGACACCATTGTTGAAGATTTGAATTTTGAGCATTTGTTTTGAAAAATCTAAGTTTGGCATGGTTAAGTAGGAAATGATAACTCAAGATTTATCATGAAGTTTCCTAATTAAAATCTGAAATCTTCCTTTTTAGTCTATATTTCTACACTTCAAGATATATTGCTAATTGTGAAATGTTGTGTAGGTATCAAGATGGCAACTCCAAAGTCCGGAGGATCTACAAGTCGGCAGGTTCTCATCAAAGAAGATCAAGCAAGGATAAGGACGGCCTTCTTCGGTCAAGCATCATCAGGAATAACTTCTTCCAATCCAGCATTCTAAGGCGAGGTACATCAATCGTCCTGCACATCAAAGAAAAAAGAAGTCAGAGCAAGGGTTCGTTGAAGAAGTAGATAGTTTCAGAAGAGTTAATTAAAGCTAGCTTCTCAACAACATCAAATTGACATCAACCAAGTGTCAGACGAGGTGGCATCCTAGTCATCACTCCTCCAGTCGGGTTGGTCCACCTCAGCATGTCCAGATTCAATGTACCTAACTCATGGAAGGTGGCACAAACTTCTATGTACCTACCCCAGCTATCTATTGGTCGAATTTTCCGGAGAAGACATGTGTCCTAAAGATGTAATTTTATCATTGGTCAAGCATTAAATGTTATGTAATGGTTGTAACAAACCCTAATTAGGGTTTGCATTATTGAATCTTGGCCATTGATCTCAAATTGATCTTAGCCATCGAATTGTATTGTGGGCACTATATAAGCCTTGACTCTTCATTTGAAAAGGCTAATAGAAAGGAGTTAGTGAATAGAGAGTAGTTAGAAGGTGAATAGTCAGTTGATAGAGTAGCAATTAGAGTAGAATAGGAGGACAAGGCAAGAAATTGTTGCCATTGATTGTAAACAAACTCCATTTTCATTGAATTAATGGTGAAGTGTGTCATTTCTTGCAATATGCATGGTTTCTTGTTGAATCTTCAATTCTAGATGGTAGATGATTAGATCGAATGAAGGAAATTGTTGAATGCACCTGTGTGGAATCCGTCTAATCCAAACCACTAGCCTCTTGCTGATGGTAAGTGCGCCTTGCGTGGTCAACTGGAATGAAATGAGCTTAATCATAAGTCGTTACACGTCTATTGTTTCATACATTTTCTTGAATGGTGATCATTGTCAGATGGTGTACGATTTAAACATATTGGAAGCATCCCTTAGAAGATTGCATTGAGTTGGTGTTGAATTGTTCAGCCTGATGGTGAGACCCAGCCCAGTAGGACTCCACCTAGTCATTCATCCATCTTCTCGCATTCTAGGTAGTAGAGTAGACTTCCTGAACCTTGCATCTTTTGCCATTTGTTTGTCATCCAGTTAGTTAGTAAATCTTGTGATTCCAGCAAATCAGATGTTTAGGTCACCAAGTGTAAGTCCCCTTGTGATTCCAACAAATCACATCATACCACAAAGAGTTTATCCACACGTAGAGATCCTAGAGCAAAGAACCTTGAAGTCATCCCGATTGATCCTTTTTGCGACATCTTCAGCATTTGGAGACTTTACTCAAGAAAGGATAAGATACTTCGGTATTTTATTCTGTGTTTACATGTGCATAAAAAACACATCAACGATACCTTGTCCATAGAAAATAATAATAATAAAGAAATCTTAAAAAGCAATTCTACCAATATCTTAAAAGTTATAATGGGTGCTAATAGTTTTGGATGGATGTCAAAAGTGATTATTTATTAAGAAAAAGGAGCTTTATATTAATAATTTGTGAATTTCAGTTTTGAAAATAAAATAAGTAAAAGATAGGACTTAATTATTTGAATCAATGAATTTAATATAATAGCTGATTGGTTGTATAACTGAAAAATTAAAATTTCCATCTGCCAGTATAATTCTTATATGAATATGCTAGTGTAATCCAAAACACCCCAAAAATGTGGGGAATACAAAATGTGAACATACGGAGATCTACTTTATGTACTGTTATGACTTTAATAAGAGACAAAATCAACATCCCAATCATAATGAATTGTCGCGCTGGATATCCTTGGGCACCTTCTGTCATATGTTCTGTTCTGCATGTCTGGCTTTTGGATTGTAGATGGGCACTTGCCAACCAATGGGTTATACATAGGCAGTTGTAGAACTACAAGCACGATGTCTCTTCCTTTTTGTATCCCTGCTGCTCTCACCACTGTCTTCACTGACCTCAAAGATGAGTTTCTTGATGGGCTCATAAAGAAGTAGTTTTGCAAGAGTTTGGACTCAGAATTGTAGAGATTGTGAAATCTTCTTGTCACTGTTGAAATTGGACTCAGCTTGTTGGGATTGAAGAGAAGCAATATTTACCTAGCATTTCACAACAATGGGGGCATCCACACCATAATTATATACCAAAATCTATTCTAACTCCTAAGAAACTGTAACTATTCCTGACTAGGAAAACCCCCCTTCCCAAATCATTCTTTTCTGCTCTTTTACCGAAGTTTAAAACTGTGTACTGGGTATTCATGCACTCCTTATGCCATGTAACATGTTGAGGTTATAAAAGACAGTGGAATGTTTAATAGGAAATCTTGATCCTTGTCTATCCAGATTACAAACGTTCGACTCAGAGAAAAGTACCAACCAGATCTAAAAATGATAACAGAGGCTTCACAAAATCATTTTACCAAATTAAACACATTCTAAGCTACAGATGAATAAAGAATTAATATTAATTTAGATGATTACATTTTATTTGCAGGGGAGGGGAAGGAGGCGCTGGAGAAGAACATTGTTCTACATCAACATTTGCTCTGCCATTCAGAGGAAGTGTTTGGGTGAAAGGGGTTGCAGTATCCAAGAAATAAAGAACACCCACCATTGAACAACAGGAAACAAACATTGGAAGGGGGCCAAATAACCACAAAAAGAGAGGGAAAGAGAAGTAAAATGCCTTGAGTCCCAAAGACCAGAAGTAGCTTCCTCTGTTCAATGCTTTGCTCACAAAATAAATCGATGAGTGTGCGGGCAAATACTTATCCTTGGGCACATTTATCAGAAAACTCACATGGCTGTAGTAACGTATTGACTGAAGATTGCACACAAATGCTATCAGGAAACATATGAGAATGGTGAAGTACTTTATAAAAGAGCCAATCCTGCTATGATCACCATATATAAGGGCACTCACTGCACCAGATCCATTTGTGCTGCTCACCAGCACGCCAATCAATGAGCTCAGTGTGATGGCTGTTGATCCAAGCAGAGTGGAGGCCATTATGTTGTTCCGCAGTGTCTGAACTGCGAGCACTCCATTCTTAATTCCATCCTAAAGGCAACAAAGACCACAACAATGATCAGAGATTGACATTAACTTTAATTAAGGTCAATGGTACATCAAGAGTTAAGACTGGAAGAATTTTTGTGCAAGTTAGAGTAGCAAGAGAGTTTGCAAGACCAGAAAACAGAGGACCAAGACATTGTTGCTTTTAAAAGGACAGATCTTATTCAATTAATAAATTATGATTTAAAGACTGTAAATTTGAGTCCAGTGCTTAACTCAAACTATTTCAATGAAAAATAGCATGACCGCTGCTGTTTACCAAAATCTGCCCACTGCTGAGATACCATCGATTTGCACTTCAATTAGAATTCTACACAAATGAGAATAAAAGGAAAGGATCAGAAAATAACTGCAAACTACACAATGAAGGGAAAACCAAAAACACAGTGTGAGAAAAATCAAATGCAAGGGAAGACTTCGGATTTGTTTTAGATGAAATAGACAGGACAAGTACACAACCCAGGGATGGACATGTAAGGTTCAATCCATATGCATCCAACCCTTCTAAGACAGTTCCTTTTCTGTTCATGGATTTGCTAGGAATTAGAACCTAGAATATTCTATTTGCATTTTAGGTTCTTCTATCTTCAAGCTTAAACCTAGAATCTTCTATTTGCATTTTGAATTCCTAGAGCTCTTTTTAGACAATTCTTGTTACCTTTTACGGACTTGCTAAGAAATGAACCTAGAATATTCCATTTGCATTTTAGTTTGCAGGTTGCTCTATCATTAAGATTAAACCTAGAATCTCTATATGCATTTTGGGTTGCTCTTATCATTAAGCTTAAACCTAGAATCTCTATCTGCATTTTGGGTTGCTTTGTCATTAAACTTAAACCTAAAATCTCTATTTGGATTTTGGGTTGCTAGAGCTTCCTTATTATAATTAGTGTGACTCATTTTCTCCAACAGTTCAGATCCATTAAAATTGCCTACTGACTGAAAACTTAGTCACCCTTGTGGCTTGCTTCACTGTGCAAAATAAGATTTTTTTAATGTAAAATGAATTTGCAACAAAATCTCCTCAACAGTTGATAGATATCTTATAGTCATATCATGATGTGATGGGATGGGATGGGATGAACCTTACCCTCCTCAAGTCCAAACAGGTCCCCTGAAACTTTTTAACACTATCTACTTGTTGAGAAGAATGGCATATACTCATTCAGCTACAGAATAGAATGAATTTTGTGAAGCATGTCTGGATATTACTATCCATTCTCTTTATTTTAGGGATGGTTCAGTTTAACTTCGTCTGCATTCTAAATCCATATTCAACTCTACATAAAATACACACGAAGAGGGATTTAGATCTAAATGTTTTTAGAGCTCTTTTCCAGAAATTATCTAACATTATGGCCTGTAACTGTAAAAGCCCAAACATCTGAGGGTTTTGCAATTAAATAGCAAAGAGGGTTAAACATATTGATATCCCTAAATATATGCTAAACAAGTAAGAACAAGCCTAAAAAATTTAAAAAATCTAACATTACAGGGGTTCTGGGTTTTAATTGAGGCTACTGATCTTGGATTGAATGCACTAAATATGACTTTAAATATCAATGTAATTGAACATAACATCATTACATATAACAAACAATTGAGTAAAAAGAAAAAATGTTTCAATCTAATGCTTGAATTTAGCTGAATATGTTAGTCGGAGAAAGATGCAGAGCTTACAGCCATCATGGTATCGACCCAAATTTCCCTGTTTAATGCATTGAGGCCAATGACAGTAGTGGTGGGATGTTTGATGATTCTGTAAAGAAGCCATGCGTGGTAGGCACTCAATATAAGCAAGCCTGAAGGGACCAATGTGAGGTCTAGATAGTGCTGATCAAAACCCATAATTCTTTCTTTCCGAATGCAACTTCAGGAATTGAGTGCTTTCGAATGGGAGCGAAATCCAAGTTTTAAATGACTTGTAGAGAAATCCAAGTTGAATTGTACTTTCGAGACAATTGTCAACGCTGAGTTTTAGTTTCCCACCAGAAATTTTGCTGGAAGTTGATTGCATGTAAAGAAAACGTGAACGAGCCGTTCGCTTTCCAGGCCTTTGTGGCGCTTTTTACTTGGCCGTTACAAAAATCGGAGTACCCTCCAGAGTCCATCCAATTTATATCGTAAAATTAGATTTGTGTTTCGTTTTCAATCATATTTTTAGTTTGGCACATGGAGAATATAATTATCAAGAGCACATTTCTGGATTGGATTGTGTGTAAGATTTTTAAGATTTTTGCATCAGCAAAGTGTGATCCAAAACGCTGATGCAAAAATCTTACACACAAAATCCAGAAATGTGCTATTGATAATTATATGACGGATTGTAGAAATCTGTTAGAACTAACATGGAGAATACTAATGCATTTATTAGTGGTAATAAATGAATCAATGAAATAATCATAATTTTATGGTGTATATTTTTTTTAAATATTAAAATTAATTTATCCACCATTCAAGTTTTGAATGGTCTTGTCTTCTTTTATCAAGAGGAGGTAACAAATACAATTTGAATATAAACAAAGTTAATTATAATTAAAATAGTTTGATTAAATTTTATAATATATATTTTTTATTTTTTAAAATAATATCATAAATGAATTTATCTACAATTTTATTGAATGAAAGTAGTGAACACATTCTCATGTGATGTAAGCTATAGAAATTTTTAACTTTTTTCAGGTTGAGTATATACTAGAATTAAAACAGTTTGATCAAATTTTATAATATGTTTTTTTTCTTTTTTTAAATATCAAAATTAATTTATCTACCATTCTATTGAATGAAAATAATGAACAATCGTATTGATGTAAGCTATATGATCTTCTTTCATTTTAATATAAACAAGTTAATAGTGCAAACTTTTTTTTTGTCACATAAATGACATTGTTTTCATTCAAAAGGGTGTGGAAAACTATTTTCATTTCTTTATAATGTTGTTCGAGGTCAACATCTACACATCATAAGGATAAATATAGACATTTGCATTTCAACTTTGTATCTTCCAACTTTTTCAAAGTCATTGAGTCAATCAAAGGGTCTTAGTAAGTTGTAAGGTGGAAAGATAGTCAACTTCCCTTCTTTGACACAAGATTTGAAGGTGCTTCTAAGAACCACCATTCACAAGTATTGGAGGAAAGTAGGATTTTTGAAGGCCAAAGATGTAAAGTTCAAGTTTCAAAACTACATAAAGAGGATATACGTCACAGGTTCAAAGATTAGAACTATAAATGTAGGATTAAACCCAAATATAGTAAAGATCATTTCTTCATAATCATGGGTTTGATAGTAAAAACAAAATTCAATCATAGAACATGGGTTACAACAAATCGCCCACTTGTCACATCTCAAGTTAAGTTCCCTTATCTTTTATTACTAAATTTGTAGCAATTTATTTATTGTTTCTAAATTGATCTAATTCATCTAAGTTAGTCGTGTATTGATTGATTGATCAATTCACCAATCTAGATAGTTAAAAGGGGGCAAAATTATTTATTTTTATTTTGGTGAACTTGTTTAATCTTACATCCCCCAAATTTTGGTTGTAAGATATGATAGTTTTTTATTATAGATTTGTGTTTAAATATTTCTTCTTCTTTTTAATGAAAATATCATACCATAAAACCAAGTTAAAGCATACAACCAAGTACTCAAAAAATAAGCAAAGCATTGGATCACACCCCAAAGACTAGGCGCATTACAAGTGTTGGTGAAGGTTGTTAGCAAGAAAAATGAGGAACACAGATCGAAGTCGTGAGCCCTAATTACTTTATGAGTGTTGTGGTTTATACATCAAACTTAGCTATCCAAAGGATGCAAGGATTCAATCCAAACAGAGTACGAACTAGTTAACAAAACATAAAAGAACATCAAGCATTACTTATCATATATAAAATTCTATATATTTGTATTATAAATATCAATCAGGTACATTTGCTTATCCTTGTATCTCATTTTACATCATCTATATCAATTCATATGTATGATCATATATCTTCCTCTATACTCTCTTAAATATTCATATGTACCTAGTCACACTTTGTCATACTCTATTATATGTTTGTGTGTGTGACCCATCTCTGTTAGTCCTATCTTAGATGGTGTCTTTTGAATCTTAGGTTTTGTGAGCTCCTTGTGGTGGGATGCAATAGGATTTCTTGATTGTATCTATTCAATTATAATTTCTACCAACATCATCCTCCCTTTTAAAATGTTGGTTTGTCCTCGAGTTAACTCTACTCGAGATTAGCCTAATACTATTTTAGTCTAGTACCATTCACTTAGCATTGTAAGATTGTGCCATCTAAGGTTCTTGGTTTGATTTCTCTAGACTACAAAATGTCATTAATGTGATAAGGTTCCAACCATCCAACCTTTAGTTTGCCTTTCTTTTTGAATTTACTATAACAGAGGACCATATCATCAACCTTGAATTATTTAGACTTGATTTTCTAACCATGTCATGCTTTCTACCTCTATCTTTTTATTAAAAGATGATATTCCACTTGAGTTGTTATATGGCTTCATCTAGTTTGTCTAATTCTTCTAAGTGTTTCTTGATAGACTCCTAATCTACGAGTCTTAAGGACATTGTTGTGAAGGGGTTATGGATGATAGGTAGGTGAGCCTTCATCCCATATACAAGTTCAAAAGGAGTGTGCTTGGTAGATTGTTTGTAGGTAGTATAATAGCTCCTAGAGTATTGTAGGAATTTTGATGTCCTAATCAATTTTTTTTGCATGGCACATCTTGGTTAAATTAGTGCAATAATCTTATTGAATGCTTCAATTACCCTGTTTTCTTGTAGATGGTAAGGTGTACTTTGATTATGAGTGATCATGAAATTGGTTAGTAACCCCTTGATTATCATGTTCACAAAATGCCTTCCCTGGTCACTAGCTATGCTCAATGGACATCCAAATCTAGTAATTATGTTGTGGTAGAGAAACTTAGCTACAATATATGTAGTGCAATCTTTGGATGTTTCATCCTTATCCCACTTGGTTAGGTAATCTATATCAGTAATAATGAATATAGCCTTGGAAATTTTGGTCGGAGGGTCTATAGGTCCAATGAATTAAATAGGCCATATTTTAAATGGAACTTGTGCTAGAACTAGTTGTAGGAGCCTTTCATCTCAAATAATGGATCACCTTTTTCTTTGGTAGATATCGCAAGTCTTTTTATAGTTCTTAGCATCCTTATATATACTAGGCCACAATAATCCAACTAGGAGTACTTTTTGAGCAATAGTGTCTCTACAGTTATGTCCCCCGAAAATGCCTTCATGTGCTTCTTTTAGGTTTTTCTCTCATTCACGTTTGTAGACCACTCTTAGAAGAATTCCATATCTCTCATTTTTGTATAATTCTCTTTGAATCGGTATAAAAGGAAGTGATTCTCGTAGTAATAATTGTTTATCATGTGTTGTCATATTAGTGGGGTGTTCTCCAATTGAAAGTAATTGGGCAACATCATTAAATTCTTATGGTACCATAGTTATATAGAATAGATGGGTTCCAAGTAAGTCCTCCTCCTCAACCTCTTCTAGTTCTTTGCTTGTGTCAATTCAAGATAAGTACTCTAGACCTTGATTATTTTTTCCTAGTTTCACCATAATGTTAAAATTCAATTATTGGAATGATAGTAGTCATCTATAGATTATTCTTTGGATATTCAGTTTGTTTACTAATAACTTCAAAGGCCCATGGTATATGTGAAATGTAAAAGGTGCCTACAAGAAATAGTGTCAAAATTATAATGTAAGATGTAAACTATAGCCAAAGCCACTCTTTCGGTGGAAATGTAGTTTCTTTTTACTTGGGAAAGTTTGTCGCTAACAAAGGAAATTGGATGATACTTATTACCCCATGGTTGGGTGAGGATTTCTCCTATAGCCATTCCTCTAGCATCTACATGAACATGGAAAGGTAGTGACCAATCTAGAAATACAACAATAGGGGTTTCACTATTTTTTTTTAAGGTGTTAGATGATTGCTAACATTGATTAGTCTAGGTAATGGCTTTATTAGTCTTTTTCTTGAGGAGTTCTTCCAACAAGGTTGATATGATGGCATACCTTTTGATAAAAATTTTATGATATCTAATATATCCTAAAAATGCTTGAACCCTTGGCACTATATGTGGTGACATTGTCATAAACAAGGCAATCTTCATTGGGTCAACCATAAGACCTTCTTTACATATTATATGACCTAAAAACGTGCCAAAATGTATTTTAAAGATGTATTTATTGATATTAAGGGATATTTGCATGCTTCTGCATTTTTCTAGCATAGTCTAGAGGGACTAGATGTGGTTCTTAATTAATCCATAAATTGTCCAATCATCCAAATAGACTTTGAGAAAATCATGAATAAACTCCTTAAATGTATTCACCATAATTTTGCTAAAGACTATGGATGCATTTTTTAGTCCAAAGGGCAATAATTGTATACATGAATGATTCCCTCTCTATGGAAAATGTTATTTTAGGTTGATCTTCCTCCTTAATATGGACTTCATGATATTCAAAGAAGCCATCAGTAAATGAATAAATCTCTCTTCCTACAATGAATTCTACCAATTTTATAATTCCAGTGAACAACATTTTATCTAGCTTTATTTTTACTCACTTCTTTGAATGTTGGGGTTAAGGTGGTAAGGTCTTTTCTGGTGTGGTTTAATTCCCTCCTTCAATTGTATCCTCATAACTCCCACTTCTTTTATTCCTTTAATTTTTGTGAAAGTATGAGGAAATAGATATTCATATTCAGATAGTATTTTAATGACTGGTGCCACAACTGGTTTTTCCCATTAATCTCTGATCTTTGCCATTTTAGGATTATGTTTGGAGGTTGTACTCTCTTCTCTTAACTTGAGAGGGTAATTGTAATAGTGATCTTTGGAATCCTTTTTAAGTTGTAATTCCCTTTTCCCTTCTTCTACTACTATAAATCAATTTTTGGGTCCACATCCTCTTCATATTTTTGTACCTTATAACATTTATTCTCTATTAGATCTACCACCTTCTCCAACCATTCAATTAGTTTCCAAATCCCTTGGTTTCTAGGTGGTAGATTTTGTAGTTGTGGAATATGAGTGTTCTTTGAAACTAGTTTGAAAATGGTCTCCTTGTTTTTGTTTAATGTGGTGCAGATTCATTCATCTTCATCCAAAAAAGGAGAATGTGTGAATAAAGTCTTGTTGAAGTTCCTCCCAATTTTTAGTCTCTTCTCTTTTTTCTTGATTGATGTACTAGGTTTGTACTACTAGTGTTAAGGTCTAATAGAACGTTTGAATGTAGAGGTGGTGGTCATATTCCTTGTATCATTTTCATGCTTAATGCAACATTTGGATGTGATCCTTCAAGGTATTTAATCCTACATATTTTGGGATTAAGGCATTTTCTTCTTCTTCTTTATGTACTAAGTGCTAATCAGAATTTGTGAACGCATGCTAAATAAGAATAGTATGTTTGTGTGTGTTTCACCAACAAGCTACATTACATACTAGAGTATCTTGAAGTACAAAAATCCACATAGATTCATATTGAAATGTTCTTTCCATGTCTAATATATATTCCTTTTACATCTTCAACTCTTGAAAACTTGGGTAACTTCATATGTGATACATCCCTTTGAATGTGTTTGACTTGTTTTGTTTTCTATATTGATTTGTATCATAAAAACTTGTACCAGTCCATACATCTTGTTTTGGAACAGTTGTTTAGTGTTGAAGCTTTTCAAAACTAATTATATTGATAATGGGTTACTATCTTCTATTGTTTCTATAATGTCATAAATTGTATCCTCATAAATTTCATACTCATTTTTGCTTTGGTGTTTATCCTTCCTTGCCCCCAAGATTGCTTGATTCCACTCAAACAATGCTTGATTTTGGAAGTTTAGCACATTGTCTTTGCTTTTTCACTTAGTTCCTAGCCTAGGAAGGAATAGACTAGGGTGCTTAGCACCTTAGTCCATCCAAAGGGGGCTCAAATTTGAACCCTCTAATGGATGATAAATGTTGAATGAGAAAATGCTCTCAATGTTGACCTTCTTAAAAATTTTAAACACATTTCTTGAGGTTGAGAATAAACACAAGTCTTATCCCCTCATTTAAAACATCTCTCCACAAGTTTCCAATTTAATTCAATTCCAATTGAGAAAGTAATCAAGCATTCTTAAGGAAGTGAAGGAGAGGTCAAGTATTTAGATTTTCAAGCATTCAAGATGGCATCCATGATCAAGTTTGTGTGAAGGAATACATGATCTTCCACCTAGAAACATTAATCTTTCATATTTTGGGTTAGAGGAATGAATAAATGTTATAATCTCTTTTGTGGCCAACTTGGTAGAGATGATTGTTTCATATTGGCATATATGTATAGATGCAGAATAGATAGAGTATGCATGTACGTGTGTATGCGAAAAAGTGGAATAGAATAGTGAATGATTGCGTGACTTAATATAAGGATGATGATGTAAGTAATACAGAGTTATCATTTGATATAAGGTTACTGATCCGGAGACTTGGTGGTCTGGATATTTTGTTAGGTATGGATTTGTGCTATAATAGAAACTGTGATCAACATATAGAGATGCTTTTGTTCATGTAGTTCTTTTTCTATAAAGTGTAAAAGTGTATCTTGCCCTGTTGCAGTTAGCTTCAGTGTGCAAGGCCCTTTTATATCTTACCCCAAGAGTAGTTAGCCTTGGTTAGCAAGTCTGGAACAATGAGCTCCCATCTATAATCATTTCTATATAGTGGATTAATTTTGTGAGTTGATTCTCACCATGGTTTTTCCTAGGCTAGGTTTTCCATGAATAAAATATTGGTGTTCTTGTGTGAATGTTTTATGATGCCTTTATTTAATTCTCCTTTATGTGCATATCTAGAATAAACTAGTTAATGTAAGATTGAAGTCTAGAATTTTAGTTTATATTGATTCACCCCCCTCTCAGCATTCGATGTGTGATCAACATGCTACTTTTCTCTCTTTGTTGTGTATAGGATGTATATTTGACATAAAAGGATTATAGATTTATAAAGTACAGACTAAGACAAAGAGATCCAAACATTGAAGAAGAAAAAAACCATGGACACTATTCAAAAGTATGAAGTGTTCATAATTTTTTTTGACAAAATTTTAGGGAGATTATTTGAGCGACATTGATCTGAAATCTAAATTCCCAATATTTACATTAAATACCTTCAAGAATAGGATGCCTAGCCACACAGTCCAACAATTTCAAGCTCAAATTGCAAACATAGGCTCCTTTTTTATTCATGCTTATAGATCCATTCTCAGAGTTTTCATATCAATTATGTAGCTTACAGTTTATTTTAACTATTGTCAATTTTGCATCTTTAGACCTATTTCTTGCATTTCATCATTCTATCTTATCAATTAATATCAAATCACAACAAGGAACTAACCAATCCATGTGCCCAACTCTCCCAAAGGTTTTTAGTTGGGCATACTTATTATTTCCCTAATGTATGTTTATGTGAATGTGTTTGATTCCTAGTTTGCATGATTAGACTAGTGAAACCCATTTACACCACTCTACATTTTGGCGAACCTGACTTTGGCTTGCATAATTTCTGCTTTGGATGTTTAGATTTTAGTTTAATTAAATATCATTTTTAGATATATAAATGGTAATTATTGAAAGTAATCATTCATTTAGCTTATTTTGCTTAATTAAGTGGTTAATTAATCATTTTATTGTTATATTGCATTGCTTAATCACATGTTTCATTGCATATAAATTGTTAGTCACTTGCATTATTATTTATAATTGTTTAAAAGGCATTGTGAGTATAAACCTATTCCATTAGCTTTGACTTCTATCTATATGAGTTTCATCACCAGTTGTCTCAAATCCAATATCATGGTGAGAAAAAATTATAAAGTTATGGTTCCTACATGTAAATACTAAGGGCGTTGAGCCTAAGTTGGTTAACTTATTCCCTAGGATCTTGGTTGAATCCTCTTCTCCTAATCCAACACCTATGATGCCTAAAATTGTTTAGAATACTTTCCATCATGCTTCTCATGATGAGGATGACTCTTCAATTCAAGTATCTAATGAATAATTGGGGAAGGTTAATGAGCAATTGGAAAATATTCAACAATTTGTGAGTAAATAACAGTTGGGTGGAGAAGCAATCCCCTTGGTTGAAGGTTTAAGGAGGTTGATTCAAAATGATGAACATGGCGTGGAAGTGTTACCCGATATAACTCACATAGTGGATGAAAGATTTATGAAATTAGCTAGTTGTGTTGAAGTGTTAGAACATTCAAATCCTCCAAACCAAGTTGATATTCCATTCTTATTACTACATCTCTACCTAATGTGCCTACATATGCATCTTTCATCATGGATACACAAAATGTTAATGCTACACATGTTAGTAGTGAGGGGAATCCTATCAATCAATATTCTTACATGCCACCTTCAACTAGTATTTGATTTGTTTCTCAACCATCTCCTCCACCTACCTACCACAACATGCCAACTACCTATCATATTACACCTACAAATCCTCCATCTCAATCCAACATTTCTCAATCCATTTCATCTACTGAAGCTACTATAAATCACTTCATTCAAAATGTTTCATCTGTATAGAAACAATTGGTTACCATAACCTAATCCAAATCCACTATTCCTACATATTCTACCACTAACCTACTTTCCATCGATATTCTACATATTCTACCACTAACCTACTTTCCATCGATATTCTCCATACTTCTCTTCCACAACACATTGAGGTACCTTTTTTTGGAGAAACACAATGAACAAGGTGACCCACATACTCATGTGAAAACATTTTCCACTTTGTGTAGTGATTTTCAATATGACCCAAGACTTCTCGCAAAACTATTCCCTCGTTCCTTAAAATATAAATCTTTGGAATAGTTCTACTCCTTGCCTCCTTATTCAATTGATAATTTTATTCAATTGGTTGGTGCATTCATTCAATACTTTTAAACCAATATTGGTCCTAAAATTACTTTGACTTGGTACATTGTAAACAAGGTATTAAGGAAAAAGTAATTGATTTCACTGGTAGATATAAACATTTGCATGCACAAATTTCTTATCTTCTGCTTGATGGTGATGTTAAAAGGATTTTTATTAGTAATTTGCAAAAAGGCATTAAAGATGAGATTTTATTTTTGATTTCACATGTTTCACACAATTATGCACAACACTTTATAATTATCAACTTCAAGTGAGTAAATATTGACTCTTAATCTTTGACTTTGATTGATAGGAATGAAGATGCTCATCAAAACATTCAAAACTTTAGAAAACAAACCAAGAACTTCATAAAGATCAACTCCAACACTTCTTATAATCCTATTGATTCTCAAGTACAATCACAACCCTTGTTATAGCTCACTTTTCTTCAAAATTAAGTGTCACAACTTCATAACTCTTTATAAATCATTACATAGCATCATGCTTCAATTGATTAATAATAATGTGATAAATATCTCATATTTATCCTATAGATACTAAGAAACCTTTGCCACCCTCCTTTGATTCAAAATCCTTTTATTAATTCCATTGTCAACTTAGCCATGATACTGTGAAGTGCATCCATTTGAAATATGAAATTTAAGATGTTATAGATTCTAATACTATAGTGATAGATAGTGTGAATGATAAAGGACACAAATATATGGCACCACCTAATCAAAACATGCACATCTTCACCAATCCTTTGCCTTCCCATTCTACCAATGTTGTTGAGTGTAATGATAGAGGATTTATTGCTATTGATGATATATCTAATGAAGCCAACCATGTTGTGAACTTGATTTAGCAACCTAAGATGAAGTGTGACCCTTGCATTATGCTTGACTCAAGAGATATAATAAAATCACATGATGTACCATTATACATTAATGTGAAGATTAAGATAAACTCTTAAGGGGATTGCTCATTGATCCAATATTTATGGTGAATGTATCATGAAAGAAAATATATATACACAATAATTTCATCAAGATATATGCGATAAATATGATGTTTTTATTAAGGCACCTTATGGTTTCACTTGTACCACTTCAGGTTCCATCACCCTTCTTGTCAAAGTTGGTATGAAGTGGTCAGATGTTACTTTTCTATTATCCCTACCTCAAACTGATTCCATGTGAAGTTGGGACATCCTTGGATCAATTCTATGAAAGCTATCCCTTCTATCATGCATAAGTGTTTGAAGTTCACTCACAATGCATGAGTTATAACAAGTAGTCATAGTCTTTATTATCCCTTAGCCAATTGTGGAAACTTCAACCTTGATTTTAGATTAATAAACATCAACCTTTGAAACCTCGTCAAGATGTCCTCTTCTTATCATAATTAATTAAATTAAGTATTGTTGGCATAGTATTGTCATTGATGTCAACATGTTTAGTTGAAGAAGAAATTATATGCAAGAAGAGATGAGTTGCAGAAGTGTTAGGTTCAAGTTGGTTTCATGTTGGTTCAGATGAGACATTAATGCATGGCAACTTCTTCATGTCAATTGGGAGCCTTTTTCATATCTACTAAACAATGAGACGTGCCTGGGTATTTCAGTGAGAGTCACTTCATGTCTCCTCGACATCCTTTGCATGTCGTCGTGACTTCACATTTTGGTATGACCTCTTTCGGGCCTTGTAGACTCCAAGAGTTATATCACATCCTTGTTTCTGTAAGACATTGACAGGTCTTGCCAATGTGGTTTCCAATTCATTGTGATTTCCTATTTTGGTAAGACTCATTTTAGGTTTAGAAGATATCCAGTATCATACCGATATCCCCTAGTTTCGATGTGACTTCAAATGGGTCCTGCCGACATGATTTCTTGTTCGATGTGACATTGGTCAGGTCTTGTCGATATGACTTCTTGTTCGGTGTGACCTTGTGGTTCAGTAAGACCTAGTTCGGTCTGTGTAGAACCCTTGTGACATGTCGATATGCCTATTTCGATGTGACATTCGATATGTCTCATCAACATGTTCCATGTCGATGAGACTTTACCCTTAGACAAGACTCTTTTTGCCTCTTCCCAAACCCTTGGTGTTGTGGCGTTAAAGATCTTTTCGTTGTGACCTTGAAGGAGTCCTTGCGATAATGTTTTTATTTCGACGTGACATATCCTTTTGGAAAAACCAAAATTGCTTCTTGCCAGCTAGTTGAAGCTATAACAATATAAGTACTACTTTACTATGACTGTGAGGAGTCTTGGCAAAATATCTCTAATAGCAGGAAAAGACCAAAAATGACATGTTTTTCTCCTTACCAGTGCATGCTGATATGTGAGTTATCCATGTGGGTGGTTGACCGAGGTTGACCCGATGACATAGAAGAAGATTCTGAGGACATGGAGCATAAAAGATGAATCAATGTCCATCTAGATGAAAAGAGAAATATTTCTTATAGAGATCTAGGTTTCATGAATACTCCGAATGTGGTAGTTTGTAGTCCAATCGAATTGATTGTAGGTAGAAATGAGAGGTAGCTGCATTTAATGGAGATCTACTTGTAGTATATTGAGTAGCTAAAGATGTTTAGAAGATATTTAGTCAATCAGATATCATAGCCATGAGAATATTATAAATTATCTAACTGAAATTGCATCAAGAAAGAGAGTAGGTTGAGTTTACTAATTGAAGTAATCTGATCTTAGTGGTCAATCCAAAGATGGAAGATTATGCAATTAACGAGGACGATCAATTTGCCCTATAAGGAAGATTTCTTGGAAGCTCGAGAAGAACTTTTCAAATCATCCTTTTGGAGGAAGTCTTCAATGTATTGAGATGACTACTAAGTGCAGGAAAGTCGAAGGAAGATGGGGAGAGGAAAGTAGAGAGGTGTGTGTTCTGAAAAGTGTGAGTGCAAAAAGGAAAAAAGTACAGAGGACATGACTGTAAGTGTGGAAAACACAATGACAATCCACACTGAGTAAAATCAATAGAGAGGACAGGGGAAAAAGAGATAAGAATAGAGTTAGAAGATAACATAGGTCTGATTAGAGTAGAGAACAAAGAGAAGAGTAAAAAGTCTTGAGCATAAAAGAGTTGGATCTTTCATAGAAGTAGATTTCACAGTGAGTTACAAAAATAATTTGTGACAAGGTGTCTCATTGTTTTTGAAATAGATCATCAATTCAGTGTATGCCATCTAAGTGGGTGCTTAGATTAGGAGTTGGTGCTCCTTTGAGTTGGTGCTCATAAAATCAGGGGTTGGTTCCCATAAACATTGTAATAAAAATATTTTTCACTATGAGGCTATATTAGAGCAGTAGACTCTAACAATGTTTCTCACCAAGGTTTTTCCCCACCATGGGTTTTCCTCGTATACATTGTGTTATGAGTTTGTGTTGTGCATGTGTGTTTGATGATTCTGATAATTCAATGATGAACAATAAGTACCAAACCAATACTGAGAGGGGGGGGGGGTGAATCAGTACAATCACAAAAACTTTTCCCAAACTAGTTTGACTGCAAACACTACAAATGTTTGACAAACAGTAACACTGGTCTGAAACAGAGTGCAACCGGTAAAGCTAAGAATAACTGTGACAAGCATTAACCGGTTGATCACTTACCTTTCCACTCAACTTAATACTACACTTCCATTTCACCCTTATGCATGAATAGGTAATCTATCATCAGAAATATAATAACAGCTAGCTTAGCATGATTTACCTTCAGACACAAATCACTTAAATCATCACATGAAAAATACTACACATGACACACAGATTTTTCATGTGGAAACCCAACTTGGAAAAACCACGGTGGGGATGAATACCCACAAGCTGCTTTTGAACTCTTTAGAAATCCGCTCTATTAGGAGCCTAGTCTGGTTAAAGACTGTTACAACAGGTTCTGCTAGGAACCAATCCTGTTAGAGATCACCTGGTTAAGGGATGGCTAAATACCCAGTTAAGGGTTAAACCCTGTTAGAGGTTACCTTGTTAGAGAATTTCAAGAACTCAATTAGTTTGAGTCACCCTGTTAAAGGATTTACATCAAGCTGATTAAAGCTACCCAGTTAAGGGATTTTCCAGCTGTTGAAGTGGTTAAAGATCAACAGGTATTACAATGATCTGATAATAGCACTCAATGCCTAATGTAGATCCACTTAAGTTCCTTCCTTCTGCACACACACAATGCAGGAATCAATCCTCTTATCTCATCCGGTTTGGAAATAATCACGTATCTCTTCACTTAGATACACACACACCATTCGCCAACAACCTCAGAAAGAAACACAACATCGACCTTATAGGAAATAGATAGGTCGGTAGCATAAACCCTAAGCCCTAAACATTTAGGTTAAGAAATTCAGGCGGTTCAATCCTGGCCATTGAACACTTTGCATTTGAATACAAAAGTCTTGAACATATCTCAAGACATTCTCCTTCATTCATTCTTCACCGCTTTCATGGCAGCTTGTAACCCATCACGCGTTCTCCACCGTTTACAAGGACTTCACACATTCCTGAGGTAGATAGGATCAATCTCCTTCATGCAAGATCCTTCATGCGCTCAAGCTGACGTGGAAACATGATTGGATCTTCATTACAATGCTAGCTCATCACACAATGCCATCGGTTGAGTCACACGGGCTTGGAACACTTCAACCAGAAACCCTTAAGCTAAGACTACCAACCAGTAGTCATATCATGTTAAGTCTTCATAGAGAAAATTCCATATGTCAGTTCACATTTCATCATACCGGTTCTCTTGGACAAACATACCACTTCACCTATTTCTCAATATACCAGTTTATACCACTATACCGGTTCACTTTGCCAACTGTTTAGCTTCAATATACCTGTTCACTTCTTTGCACATATACTAGTTCATCACATTGTACTGGTTCACATTTCAACATATTTCCGGTTCACTCTCCAACATATTGACATCAATGACAACATAATATCATCATGTCAACATACTCAGCACAAATGCCAACAATCTCCCCCTTTGGCATTGATGACAATATACAAAGATCTCTCTTTCTGCATCACATCTTCTTCCCATTGCTGCTGATATCTTCTTTGCATCACATCCTCTCCCCCTTTGACAGCAATGCCAAAGTGGAGGCACAAGCTTTCCTATTCCACTATGTTGCTCCCCCTGAGGAGTAGCATCCTTTAACACATCAATCTGGAAAAATTTGGACACTGCAATACTTGACTGATGTGGAGTACATACTTTCAGTTCACCTCTTGAAGGGGCAACACCCCTAATTCACCTCTTAAGTAGGTAAATGAAGCCTTTGGTAGAGGCTTGGCGAATATATCTGCTAACTACTCCTTATTGGAAACATGTTCCAGTACAACCTCCTTGGTCTGAACCTTTTCCCTCAAGAAATGATACTTGAGCTCAAAGTGCTTGGTTCTAGCATGCAAAACTGGATTCTTGGAAATGTTAATTGCACTTGTATTGTCACAAAATATTCATACCGGTTCAGATATAGGAACTTTGAATCCATTCAATACATGCTTCATCCAAATAGTCTGGGTGCAGTTCATAAAAGTTGCAACATACTCTGCTTCTGCTGTAGACTGAGAGATACAACTCTGCTTTTTACTCATCCATGAGACCAGTCTACCACCAAGAAAGAATGCACCACCGGTTGTGCTCTTCCGATCATCTACATTACCAGCCCAATCAACATTTGTGAACACTTTCAGGTTGAAATCATTATTGTATGGATACCATAACCCATAGTCAATAGTTCCCTTCAGATATCTAAGAATCCACTTGACTGCTACCAAGTGGGATTCTCTAGGGCTTTGTTGAAACCGAGTGGTAATACCCACTACATGTGCAATGTCCGGTCTGCTATGCACTACATAATACAACTTACCAATCATGGATTGGTAATCCTTCTCATTTACCACCGCTGAGTCATCTTCTTTTGATAGCTTACAACCGGTCACCATTGGTGTACCAACAGGTTTACTATCTTCCATGACAAAGGTCTTCAACACCTCTTTGACAGACCTGGACTGAGTAATAAAGATTCTATCTTGCATTTGTTGAATCCATAGTCTAATGAAGAACTTAATCTACCCTATGAGTGACATTTCAAACTCCTTTTTCATCTCATCAGCAAATTCATGACTCATCTTGTCATCACCTCCAAAGATGATGTCACCAAAAAATACTTCACAGATCTGGTCTCCTTTTGATTTCAAGTAGATATTGCTATCTTCACTTGTTCTTTCAAATCCAATCTTCACAAGATGGGAGTGCAAGTGTTCATACCATGCTCTAGGTGCTTGCTTCAGTCCATACAAGGCTTTATGTAGCCTACACACCATGTCACTATCTTATGATAGGGAAAACCCATCTGGTTGCTCTATATACACCTCCTCTTCAAGTATTCCATTTAGGAATGCAGATTTTACATCCATTTGGTATACCTTGAATCCTATAAAAGCTGGATATGCAAGAAGCATACGAACTCCTTCCAATCTGGCTACTAGGGCAAAGGTTTCTCCATAGTCTTCTCCTTCTTCTTGAGCATATCCTTTACATACTAGTCTGGCTTTGTTCCTTACCACTGTGCCATCCTCATTCAGCTTGTTTTGAAAAACCCATTTGGTACCAATGACATTTTTATGCTCTGGTCTGGGTACCAAAGACCATGTACCATTCTTCTCTATCTGGTCAAGTTCCTCCTCCATTGTCTTGATCCAGTCTTCATCTTTATGTGCCTCTTTGAATGATTTAGGCTCAAATTCAGAGATCATACAAGAATTCTCTCTGACCCTTCTTCTTGTAAGGATTCTAACATCCTTATCTCCTATGATTTGCTTTGGATCATGATTCAGTTTGACATATCGAGGAATGCTCTTGATTGATTCCTCTTGCTTTTCTTCTTCATCCTCATCTTCATCAGCATCAACATCTACCGATGTAGGAACACTGTTACCGATACTTGGTTGATTAGCAACCAGTTCCCAGAAGGTTACTACCGGTTCATTTCTTCCTTGCTTACTGCCGGTTTCCTCAGGTTTTCCAAAATTTTCATCAACTCTAACATTGTTGCTTTCAACAATTCTCTGAGTCCTATTGTTTAAACATTTGAGAGCTTTGCTCTTGGTGGAATATCCTAGGAATATTCCTTCATCACATTTTGCATCGAACTTGCTCTGATGTTCACTTCTCTTGATATAACATCTGCTACCAAACATTCTAAAGTAGCCTACCACTGGTGTCTTACTAGTCCAATACTCATAAGGAGTCTTATCCTTTCCTTTCTTGATGAGTACCCGGTTCATTGTGTATACTACAATGCTCACTGCTTCTCTCCAAAAGGTGTGAGCAACTTTTCCTTGGATCAACATAGTTCTAGCTGCTTCAACCACAGTCCGGTTGTTTCTCTCTGCTAAGCCATTTTGCTGTGGAGTCTGAGGGGCAAACAATTTCTCTTGATGTCATTCTCTTCACAATATTTGTTGAATTCACCGGAAGTGAATTCCCCTCCTTGATTAGTTCTAAGGCATTTGATTCTTCTACCACTTTCCTTGTCTACCAATGCTCTGAAAGCTTTGAACTTTCCAAAAGCTTCAGACTTGTCCTTCAAGAATGTGACCCACATCATTCTTAAGCAATCATCTGTAAGAATCATAAAATACCTATCTCCCTGCACACTCCTAGTTTTCATAGGACCACACAAATCAGTATGCACAAGATCAAGTAAGTTGTCAGCTGTGAAGGATTTACCTTTGAAAGTTGAGGAAGACATTTTCCGCAGTTGAAATTCTCTACACAAAGGATTTTTCGGTTTGCTTAGCACCGGCAATCCTTTGACTGCCTTGGTCTTACTGGCCTTCACAATGTTATCAAAGTTTACATGGCAAAGTCTCCTATGCCATATCCAGCTATCATCAAATTTAGCCATAAGACATGCACTTACATTTGCATTCAGCTGAAATAAGTTACCTTTGGTTTGCATATTGGTGGCCATCAATTCACCATTCTTTCCTTTGATTTTGCACGCTCCATTTTTGAATTCCAGAGTGAGTCCATTGTCATTCAACTGGGCAACACTCAATAGATTATGTCTGAGACCTTCCACCCAATACACATTGTTGGCACTGCTCTTTCCATTCAAAGAGATGGACCCTCTTCCTTTAACCATACATGGTGCATCATTACCAAAGCGAACCACACCAACATCATATTCTTCCAAAGATAGAAACTTGCTTCGGTCACCAATCATATGATGAGAACAACCACTATCAATAATCCATTCATTGGAATTATCAAAGCGGGAGACAAGAGCCTTCTTGTCTGACACATCTTCCTTTACTGCAACAAACACAATATCTTCATTCTCTTCATCTTTTGATTCCTCATCTATGACACCTTCATCCACTGCAACAAAACAGTTTCTCCGGTTTCCTCCTTTTAATTTCTTGAATCTCTCCGGTTTGTCCTTATTGTCACCATTAGGACAGTTTATAGCAATATGTCCTATCCAATTACAAGAAACGCATTTCAAATGAAGCTTACCTATGTATTTACCGGTTCCTTTAGGAAGTTTCCTGGCAAGAAGAGCTTCAAATTCCATCCGGATCTCCTCATCATCCATTTCTCTGCTCTATCTTGGTTCACCACTGGTGCTTGCTTCTTTTCCTTTTCTGGATGGTACAACAAAAGCTCTAAAGGTTGATTCAATCTTTTGAACACTGCCATCAAAACTATTTAGCTCATAGGCTATCAACTTTGCAATGATGGAGTTTAGGGATACCTTAGTCTTGTCTATTGATCTCAACTCCTGAATAGCAGCAACCCTTATTGCGTAGAGTGGTAATAAGGATCTCCAAACTTTCTTACCACAGTGGAATCTTCCATTTTACCACCTGCACTCTTGATATCTCCAACAATAGTTTTGATCCTTATTCCATACTGTTGAATGGTCTCACCTTCAACCATCTGCATGTCTTCAAACTTCCCACTAAGGCTTTCTTCCTTAGCTTGTTTTACATGCTCATCACCGCCATAGATATTGTCAAGAGTGTCCCATACTTCTTTGGGATTATCTTTATCTTGGACATCAATAAACTCAATGTCAGATAAGCTGTTGATTAGGGCTTCCATGACTTGCCCATTCTCCTATATTTCTCTCTTTTGATCATTGGTGAGAGTACCAGTAGGAATAAGAAAAACATTCTCAATATAGCTCCAGTGTTGAGCACCCATGCTTCTGATGTAAATCTTCATTTTGTCCTTCCAAAATTTGAAGTTATCTCTGTTGAACTTTGGACCTTCTCTCTTCATCATTACAATAGGATCTTTCCCTCAAGCGGTTAATCTTACAACACAAAGGACCTGGAGGATGCTCTGATACCAATTGATAGCTCAATGAGGAACAATAAGTACCAAAACGGTACTGAGAGGGGGGGGTGAATCACTACAATCACAAAAACTTTTCCCGAATCAGTTTGACTGCAAACACTACAAATGTCTGATAGACAGTAACACCGGTTTGAAACAGAGTGCAACCGGTAAAGCTAAGAATAATTGTGACAAGCATTAAACAGTTGATCACTTAGCTTTCCACTCAACTTAATACTATACTTCCATTTCACCCTTATGCACGAATAGGTAATCTATCATCAGAAATATAATAACAGCTAGCTCAACATGATTTACCTTTAGACACAAATCACTTAAATCATCACATGAAAAATACTACACATGACACACAAATTTTTCACGTGGAAACCCAACTGGAAAAAACCACGGTGGGGATGAATACCCACAAGCTGCTTTTGAACTCTTTAGAAGTCCGCTTTTTTAGGAGCCTAGTCCGGTTAAAGACTGTTACAACAGGTTCTGCTAGGAACTGATCCTATTAGAGATCACCTGGTTAAGGGATGGCTAAATACCCGGTTAAGGGTTAAACCCTATTAGAGGTTACCTTGTTAGAGGATTTCAAGAACTTAATTAGTTTGAGTCACCCTGTTAAAGGATTTACAACAAGGTGATTAAAGCTACCCGATTAAGAGGTTTTCCAACTGTTAAAGTGGTTAAAGATCAATACGTATTACAATGATCTAATAATAGCACTCAATGCCTAATGCAGATCCACTTAAGTTCCTTCCTTCTACACACACACAATGCAAGAATCAATCCTCTTATCTCATCTGGTCTGGCAAGAATCACGTATCTCTTCACTTAGATACACACACACCATTTGCCAACAACCTCATAAAGAAACACAATATCAACCTTATAGGAAACAGATAGGTCGGTAGCATAAACCCTAAACCCTAAACATTTAGGTTAAGGAATTCAGGCGGTTTAATCCTGGCCATTGAACACTTTGCATTTGAATACAAAAGTCTTGAACATATCTCAAGACATTCTCCATTGCTCATTCTTCACCGCTTTCATGACGACTTGTAACTCATCATGCCTTCTCCACCGTTTATAGGGACTTCACACATTCCTGAGGTAGATAGGATCAATCTCCTTCATGCAAGATCCTTCATGTGCTCAAGCTGACGTGGCAACATGATCGGATCTTCATTACAATGCTAACTCATCACACAATGTCATTGGTTGAGTCACACAGGCTTGGAACACTTCAACCGGAAACCCTTAAGCTAAGACTACCAACTGGTAGTCATATCATGTTAAGT
Organism: Cryptomeria japonica; assembly: GCF_030272615.1. Taxonomy (NCBI): domain Eukaryota; kingdom Viridiplantae; phylum Streptophyta; class Pinopsida; order Cupressales; family Cupressaceae; genus Cryptomeria; species Cryptomeria japonica. Next base: position 218,669,220 of record NC_081406.1, on the reverse strand, counting down.
CTTCATAGAGAACACTCCATATGTCGGTTCACATTTCATCATACCAGTTCTCTTGGAAAAACATACCACTTCACCTATTGCTCAATATACCGGTTTATACCACTATATCGGTTCACTTTGCCAACTGTTTAGCTTCAATATACCTGTTCACTTCTTTGCACATGTACCGGTTCACCACATTGTACTGGTTCACATTTCAGCATATTGTCGGTTCACTCTCCAACATATTGACATCAATGACAACATAATATCATCATGTCAACATACTCAGCACAAATGCCAACAGATTCATATTAATACTCTTACTCTTTGAGCTTATTGTTTTCATAAGTTGAATTTCAAGTTTTAAAGGTCCATTGATTCACCCCCCCCCTCTTAGTGGTCCATTTGTGTTCCTTCAAGTATTTAATTAATCTAGCCTAAAATAAATTATTTAATTAATTTAGCCTTTCTACATAATTAATTGATTTAATTATGTTATCCATATTCTTCTTAAAATTAATTAAATTAAATTAAATTAATTGTGTCACTATAGTCCAATAATTAATTTGTCAATAAATTAATTATTTTCCTATTCTTCTAAAGTCATCCAGATTATTAATTCTTCTAAATCCTACTTAGTTAATTAATTTTAATTATTTAACTTAACCTAAAGTGATTCCTACAAATCACTTTCTCTAATCTTCATTTGGCCTAATTAATTCTTTTATAATCATGCTTATCAATATCCCTCAATTTTATATTCCTTCACTCATTCTCTCTCCTCATGTCACATCCTTCTAAATTTCCCACTTGCATTCTAATCCTGCATTAACCCACCTAATCACCTCTCTTAATCATTTGCACAATCATAATCCTCAAGATTAGGAGGAAGTCAACTCTTTACCATAAATTTCTTTCCTCTCTCACCTTCCAAACCTTAAATGCACCTACTTTGGTCATGTCAAAGGATTTAAAATCCTTTGCACATTCCCATGCCCTCTCTTCCCAAGGAATTTTAATTCCTTTTCTCTTTTTATTCTTCCTATGCAATCTTGTATATGGGAATTTGTAATTCCCTTGTCCCTTCCTAGAGAATTTTTAATTCCTTTTTATTTCTCCAATGTGCCTAGGGATCTCTTCCCCATGCACCTTGAGGAGTGTGAAGACAAGAAATTCCTTTATGGCAAATCTCTTGATATCCACACCTTGTCCTCTCAATCCTTCCCATCACTTTCCTTCAATCTTTACCTTCCATTTCAAATCAATTTTAGCCCTCCATTTTGGCCTCCTCCAATCTATAGATTGGAGTCTCCTCCCCTCATTTCTATATCCATCAAGTCAGTAATCTATGATGTCCAATTAAGCTTAGAAATCATCCATCATACCCTTATTATGCAAAAATTCACCCACACTTAGCCAATTTAATCCACCATCATCCCAATCTAACAAGGACCCTTTGTCGTTGTTGTAGTGGAGAGCATTCCACGTCACAATCCAAGAACTAATCCAAACAAGTGGAGCAAGGGCATGTCTCCACTTCATCAAAGGTTAAATCCAAAGAAGGAAGGTATAATCATTTCATTTGCATGATTATTGATTTATTTGGTGTTTTATGTTTGTTTCATGCATTTGAATAATCTGACATTTTTCCTCACCTTCATTTTGGCACGCTCGGTGGGACACACACCCCTTTCTACTAATATATTTTTGTATTTTTTTAGTAATTTTCTCGCATGATTGTTGGATTGACATCTAAGACTGCACTTTGGCATCTCCACCTAGCCCAAACGATGTCTCCGTTTGATTTTGAATTCTTCCTGCTTACTGTTTTGTGTAGATTTCGTGATTGACTTTTGCATTTAGCAGATCAACATCTCCATTGTCATTTAGTTTTAATCTATTTTCTATATTATTAATCTTTTAAGCAATTTAAAATCCAAAAAAATCACAATATAAGCTAAAAAAATAAAGTAGTTTAGTAATTCCTATTTTTATAATATTCAAATTTTTAGCAGTAAAATTAATTTTTTAGATTAATTAGGCAATATTTTTTGAGAATTAGTGCTTCGGTGTCTACGCAGACATTGTCATCTATGTTGTGGAACGTTGTCTTTGTCGAACCATTTTTCCTGCTCTCTATTTGAAATCTAAAATTTGAATTTTTCAGCTAATATTTTTTGTAGAACACCTTTTTTGGCATTTGTGCATTTGTTACCATCTGTGCTAAAGCCTTTGACATCTCCATAGGTATAATCTCCCTCTCCTTTTTCAAATTTTCAAATTTTAAAATTTCCCGCTTTCTATTCTCATTTTCTAGGTTCAGTCCTTACATTGGTGTACGCAAACGCTAGTGTCTACGTAGACATTGGCATCTGTGATTGCACTTCAGTGTCTATGCTGAGGTGAATAGGATTTTATGAAAATTATTAATCAGATTTGAGGTTTTGCAGGTCTTCTCATTTGTCCAACACCATTTTTCTAAAGTACTAATACTATTTTTTTGCAGCATGCTTGACCAAGATTATCATTTTCCACTAGTTTAGTTTGTTTTCATTGCACTTAGAGTAGATAAAATTTACATGTGGGATTAAAAAGGAATCATTGTTTTCTATGTGTTATGCACTTGCACATTTGTATGGTGGACCAATTGTCACACCTATTATCCTCTCCCCTTGCCTTCATGGACCTTGGGTGATGAGAAAGGTGATTGACAATGCCTGTCTTTTTTTTTTGTAGTTGAGGGGTATCTTTGATTGGGGATTTCATCATCCCACAAGGGTACTTCAAATTGGGACACATCAGGAATATCATCTCCCTCAGCGCGATCTTGAGCGATGCCTTTCAAGCTACTATACAAAAAAATTGGTCAAATGATCAGAGTGCTGAGTGAATTCGACGTATGTGGAGGCCTTCTCTACACTGATAAGCTCAGTTAGAGCCTTGAGTAGCTTGTTTTGTGGATTTGTTGTTGAACTGGACCCATAAAAAAAAACTAAGAACCTTGTTGTAGTAGCCCAAATCCCATATTTGATTGTGGAGGGAGTGTAGATCGTACCTCAAAGTAACCTCTCATGTACCCACTCAAGGTGAGACAGGAATCCCTCGATTAAAAGATCTTCGGGGTAAGAGGATCTGGTATGTTCTTGAAGTGAGTGTCGTGGAGGGGAGCTAGTGCTACTAGAATCTGTATATGTCTACTTTTTTGAAGTATCACTATGTGCTAGAGGCCTCGTTGAATGGTTTCCACTTTCTAGCCTAAGTTTTATGTTTTCAAGTGTCTTCATTGTCCAAAACCAGTGATTTTGTTATTGGGCTAATATGTTGGCATTGTATTATCATTGATGTCAACCGGTAAGTATAGCATGTCACCAGTATGGATGGTTACTGGTATGCAAGGTGAATGCAGGATGCAAGAAGGAGATGGATGTTCACTGGTAAGTAAACATGACCACTGGTAAGAAAGCAAAAGACAACAAAGAAGAGTGTAATTCACCATTAGGCATGATTATCAGGATGTGCATTAATGGCATATTTTACTCAAGGATAATACTGATATCAAGGCAGGTGTAATATCATAGGTAAATAGACTTAGTAGATGAATCATTGTGTTTGATGAGAAGTCAGTTTGACCCACTGATAGATCAGAGGAAAGAAGGCATGAAGGATAACCGGTAAGGTGACATGTACGGGTAGGGTGAGTAAACCAATGAGCAAGCACCAATAATATGTCTTGGTCGGTGAATGAATCTAAAACCGACTCAGTAGATTGAACAGAGGTGAATGTCAACAAGGATGACACATGGATACCAGGTGGCAAGCATCCAGAGGTTGGTGAAGTGTCCATTGACGTGGTAGGTGATGAGCAGGTTGACTTTAAATAAGGCACCCATAAATCATGGGTCAATGGCAGAAGAAGTGCGGCTCGAGGAAAATCAAGATGCAAAAGATTTTTGGGGATGTAAATCAAGCAGGACAATCCGATCTTCGTGCTCATTGGTCAAAGGAAACAACTGAGGCATTAATGGTAAATGACAGAGCAAGGCTGAAAAACAAGTTGTAGGTTGCTAAATATAGAAAGCGTGTACAGATGTCATAAGAAATGGTGATGATGTTTGATCTACTGCAGATCATCAATCGAGGAGATGAGATCTGATCAGATTTGGTATGGATTGAGTTGATGAAGAAAAGCCCTAGTGTGCCATTTTTTGAGCTCTGGTCTTGGCGGGAAAGCCAATTATAAATATGCAGACCGAAAATGAAAGAATGTGATGCTTGATGCTGGAAAAGACAGAGTAACTGAGAGAGCAGAAAGTGATTAGAGAGAAGATCAAAAACATCTAAGTGTTGGAGCGGACTGACAAAAGAGGAGAACTAGTAAGAGGGTTTATCAGAGGTATTATTGGTAAGGTTAGAGCAACCGACAAGCTGCCAAATAGAACAACAATTGGGTGAACCGACAAGGGAGATTCAGGAAGAAAGCTGGTGAAGATGAAGGAGAAAAGAGAGTGTACCGGTGAAGGGTATGCAAGATAGAATTAGGGCAGAAAAGGTATAAATAGAGGATAGAGAATTGACAGAGAACTAAGAAAGGGAGAATTGGTAGAGAAGAGTTAAACTGGTGAAATATTTTGATTGCAAGAGTTACAAAAATCATTTGTAACAAGGCTACATCTATTGTATTAATCTGATCTATTGTAAAATCACTGAGTTGGAGCTCAGTGTAGTGGTTGGTGCTCCTTGGGTTGGTGCCCTGAAATCAGGGGTTGGTGCTCCTTGGGTTGGTTCCCTTAATCAGGGGTTGGTGCTCCTTGGATTGGTGCCCTAAACTTTGTAATCAGTGTGTTTATTATGAGGCTGGATTGGAGCAGTAGTCTCTAGCATCATTTCTCATCGAGGTTTTTCCCATATTGGGTTTTCCTCATATATCTGGTGTTATGTGTTGAGTATCTTTGTGTGTTTGCATTTAATCACTTTCCTTAGCTCACCAGTATATCCTCCTTGTGTTTGTTTTGCTAACTGGTACCAAGAGTTAGGTTTAAAAGGTTTGGAATATTGGGAACCACTGATTCACCCCCCTCTCAGTGGTACATGGTGTTCAACAATTGGTATCAGAGCCTAGGTTCCTAGTCAGATAAGCTTTCTCTATCTTGGGTAGATTTTGGTCTTATAACACAATGGCAAGAAATGAGTCCTCCTCATCTTCTAAAGCTCCCATGTTTGATGGAACCAACTATGCATTTTGGTGGAGAAGAATGGAAATATATATGTCCTCTCTAGGATTTGATGTTTTGATGTTTGTAAAGAATGGGTATACTATCCCTAGTGTTCCTCCCACTGACCCAGATGGTAAGAAGGAGTATGACAACAATGCAAAGGCTAAACATGCTATTCTCAGTGGGCTGTTAGATAATGAGTTTGTCAAGTCATGCATTGCTCATCTGCCAAGGAGACTTGGGATAAATTGAAGAGATTGTTTGAAGGAGATGCCAAAGTCAAAGAGGTCAAGATGCAATCACTAAGAGGTCAGCTTGAAGGATTGAAGATGAAAGATGAAGAAAAGATTGCAAACTACCTTCATAGAGTAGATGAAATTGTGAACACCATCAGAGGACTTGGAGAGAAAATTGTTGATGAAATTATTATTAAAAAGGTATTTAGATCACTCATAGCTAAGTATGATACTAAGGTCTTTGCTATAGAGGAAGCCAATGATCTGAAAACCTTCACAATGGATGAGTTATTTGGCTCCCTAACCGCTTATGAGATGAGGACAACCAGAGAAGGATCTTCAAGGAAAGAGGTTGCTTTCAATTGCACCAAAATGGGCAAGGAAGAGGTTGCTCATAAAGGATCCAATGGAGACTCGGATGAAGAGGTAGCAAACTTTGTTAGAAATCTCAAGAGAGGATCTAGTAAGTATAAAGGAAAGTTGCCACTCAAATGTTTCAACTATGGTAAAATAGGACACTTTGCTGCAAAATGTCCCTACAGTGAAACCGATGGAGATGAGCAAAGGAGCTCTAGTAGATATTTCGGTAAAGACAAAGAGAAGAAAGTTTACTGGCAAGGAAGAAGAAGCTACTGGAAGCAGAATAGCCTATATACCATTGAGGATGATGTCACAGATGAAGAGAGTGCATCGGAAGATGACTACCATGAGGATGAAAGATAAGTCAATCTCTTTATGGCACTAGATGAACCGGTTGTTGAAGATGAGGAAGATGAAGACATTGAAGTTGAAGTGGATCTAGAAGGTGAGCTTATAAGTGCTCTTGAGGAGTTAAGTAAGACAAGAAGAGAACTCAAGAAAGTAAAGCTTGTTGTAGCAGAAGAACAAGATCTCTTGAAGCAATCCCTGGATGAGTTGAATCAACTAATTTCTGACTTGAAAATCCAACTGGAAGAAGCTAAGAGAATATGTGAAGTCACATCCTCTGATTTGAAGAAGAAGGAGAAGGTGCATCAAAATCTGGAAGAAGAGATTGTAAAGCTTAGAAGGAGCTTGAAAAGAGTAAGGATGAATTGAAAATAAGGAGCAAGTATGAGGGAAGCACTGAAGCTTTGGACAAGATGCTGAACAATCAAAAGCATTCAAAAGATACCAGTGGCTTTGGTTTTGAAGAAGGACAAAGTTCCAACAATAAAGACACATCTGGTAAAGAGATAGAATTCACTTCCTCAAGTGAATGTAAAGAGAAGAAAACATTTACTATTAGCAAAGATACCCTGGTAAGAAGACCTATGCTAAGGCTATAAGGAACTAGCTTGTGAATCAGTATGCTCAAAACCCGAAGCCACACCCAATGTACCAAAATGTAAATTATAAAGGCAGGTTCAAGATTGCTGATGAAGGGTTCACTAAAGTCAACAGAGAGAGAGAGATATGTGATGAGACAAAGGCTCGCTGGTCCACAACAACAAGATTGGTATGTACCAAAATTTCATGGTTACTATTACCGGTGTAATAAGTTTGGACATAGAATTGGTGCTTGTAGATTGATGAACAAGCCCCCTATTAGTTTTGCAAGTAGAAATCCACTCAATGCACTCCAGGATATGGATGTTGTTTGTTATTAGTGCAATGGATTTGGTCATAGGAGTTTTGAATGTAGGAGAAGTAAACAGGTGTCCTACAATACTTTTAAAGATTCATCTTTTAATATTGTGAGATTTTGCCAAGATCAAGAGGCAATGGAAAACAAAAATAAGAGAGACAAAATATATGATAGGAATAAACTGTATTCTATCAAGATGCAAAATATGATCAACTGGATCATTACAAGATATAGATTGATTGCCCGTACAAACAATGTAGATGAGCCTGCTTATATAGGCAAGGCTAGGGATATGTGAGCACACAAACATGACATGTGGCTCAATAAGAAACAAGGGTAGGTAGGAAATAGGTGTGGGTAGGTAGGAGAAACAATATAATATTTCACATGAGGTGGATCACCCACTGAATGTGGAGTGTAACAACAAGATCAACACCATAAAAGGTGGAAATTCTCCTACACACACTATCCCAATGTTGGCACAAACACCCAAGTGTCTCATACCCAAACTACTATGAAATGCATGTCCCTAAGTAAACTTAAGTAAAGTGTAATAATATCCAAGATGAATAATTATTTACACCAACAACCCCCCTTAAGTGCAACTTAGGGGAATGCACTTAAGTCTACAATGCAACTAATCAATGCAAGATGGGTCCCGACTACAAGGCCATGTTACGTACCCATGTACAAATGCAAATGCCATCTCCCATAAACGAGGAAAGAGAGAAAAACCCAATGGGAAAAAACCCTCCCCCAAAAGAGAGATGATGAAAGCACACAATGCTCTCAATGATGAGTGAGAAGAACAAAACTATGTCCCCCCCATAAGAGAGAAGAAGAGACCATGAAGCCCCCCCTCAATGTCGAATCTCTTGCAAAGATGGTCCAATGATGTTGACCAAAATACCTCCCCATAAGGAAGAAAGAGAGCCAATGTTGCACCAATAATGTCAAAGTGTGACAAAACCTGGTACCAAGTCGATGATGATGAATCACTTGCTGAAACAAAAGAAAGATCAGGCATGGAGACAACCTGCTGTGAGCATCATCTAGATACTTAGAAATAGCATAAATAATGGTACAATCCAAGTCTCACAGGAGCCATGCACAAATGTGTACAATCCAAGTCTCAACTGGAGCCATGCACCAAGTCTCACAAGATATTCCTAATCTAAGTATACAAGAGGATTACATCAAATATGTCGACAATGACAAGATACAAAGAAGTGTGGCACTTTATGATAGTGCGAGTACAACATTGCTCAAGCAAGAGCATACAACATGATAGTGCAAATATGGAAACATGAAGATGATACCACCAAGAAGCCCTATAGAATACTACAGAAAAAGACGCCTCCAATTGGGATGTGGCCAAGAGATATAAAGGAGCAAATCAACCCCCCCCCCCCCTTGACTATCGGTTGGAAGCACTGCAAGACAGGTGTGAAGTGACAAGAAAAAAAGTGTTCCCAATTTGACTTTTTAAATGATGTTTGTTTTTTTAAAAGATTTAAAAAATCTAAATAAAAACAATCCATTAAAGCCCATGCAAAAAAAAAAGAAATGAAAATAAAACTTTAATAAAAATTTATTAAAGACAAAAAAAACCTTCATAAAAAAAGTTTATTTTTTTGATTATGAAAAAAAACTTATTAAACTGAAATAAAAAAAAAAGAATTTTTTTTTTTTAATTATGAAAAAACTTATTTTTAAAAATAAGAAAAATTGTTTTGTTTTTTTATTTATTAATTTTTTTTAAAAAAACTTAAAAAACAAAATTAATTACCCCCCACAAGGGGAGGGGCCCATAGGTACACTGCGGGGCCGTAGTGCCTACAGGGCTGCAGGTGGCTTGCGGTACCTGCAAGCACACCTATAGGGCCGCAGGTACCCTGCGCTACCCACAGGTGGTCTGCGGCCAAAAAAAGACCCCCCCCCAAAATTTTCGCTCCCCCTTTTTTAAAAAAAAAAATGAAACAAAAAAAAGGCCCCCTCTAAAGTTAAATTTTTTTTTTATTTTTCAATTTTCTGAAAAATTAAAAAACGGAAAAATAAAATAAAATAAAAAAATTTCAGACCTCTACCTGCAAGTCCGTACGACGGGTTGGGAGGGGAGATTTTTTCAACTCGGGGTGACAAAGGCCGATTTTGATGAATTGACAATTGATCTTGGGGTTTTTGGGCCTTCTGAGCGCAATGGAGATGACAGATTTGGCAAAAAATGCTCCAAAATTGCAGATTGGTGTCGGGACAAGTCACCACCCTCCACCTTCAAACAGCTCTAGATTTGGCCTCGGATGTTGGATTTGGATGAAATAAAGGGCGATTCTTAATTGCTCAAACCTCCTGAATCCAACGGTGACCTCAGATCTGACCCAACAAGATCCAATAATAACCTGCAATAGAAAGCTCCAAAATGTAAAACCCCAATTTTTTCTCAATTGGCAAACCAATGGCACTCTAATGGCTCTGATACCATGTGAGATTTTGCCAAGATCAAGAGGCAATGGAAAGCACAAATAAGAGAGACAAAATATATGATAGGAATAAACCATATTCTATCAAGATGCAAAATATGATCAACTGGATCATTACAAGATATAGATTGATTGCCCGTACAAACAATGTAGATGAGCCTGCTTATATAGGCAAGGCTAGGGATATGTGAGCACACAAACATGACATGTGGCTCAATAAGAAGCAAGGGTAGGTAGGAGAAACATTATAATATTCCACATCAGCTGGATCACCCACTGAATGTGGAGTGTAACAACAAGATCAACACCATAAAAGGTGCAAATTCTCCTACACACACTATCCCAATGTTGGCACAAACACTCAAGTGTCTCATACCCAAACTACTATGAAATGCATGTACCTAAGTAAAATTAAGTAAAGTGTAATAATATCCAAGATGAATAATTATTTACACCAACATTTTAAAAATCTAAAAAAAAAAAAAGTGAGATTTTGCCAAGATCAAGAGGCAATGGAAAGCACAAATAAGAGAGACAAAATAGATGATAGGAATAAACTGTATTCTATCAAGATGCAAAATATGATCAACTGGATCATTATAAGATATACATTGATTGCTCGTACAAACAATGTAGATGAGCCTACTTATATAGGCAAGGCTAGGGATATGTGAGCACACAAACATGACATGTGGCTCAATAAGAAACAAGGACAGGTAGGAAATAGGTGTGGGTAGGTAAGAGAAACAATATGATATTCCACATGAGGTGGATCACCCACTGAATGTGGAGTGTAACAACAAGATCAACACCATAAAAGGTGGAAATTCTTCTACACACACTATCCCAATGTTGGCACAAACACCCAAGTGTCTCATACCCAAACTACTATGAAATGCATGTACCTAAGTAAACTTAAGTAAAGTGTAATAATATCCAAGATGAATAATTATTTACACAAACAAATATCAATATAAATGTTATAACTATCAAGAGCTTATACATATTGCAAAGCATTGTAAGCACAGGAAAATCAAGTAGAAAAAGATAGCTCCTGATCGGAAACTGATAGTTAAACCGGAACAAGAAGTTGCAACAGACAAAAAGAAAGAAGACAAATCAGTTTGGGTTGAGAAAGACAAGAACAAAGCAGAATCAAGTCTGATTGTACAGACTGCCCTACATGCATAAAGAAGAAACTTGTGGGTTGTAGACAGTGGTTGTTCCAACCACATGACCGGTGATAAAAATAAATTTATCAAGCTTGAAGATTTGAATGGAGGCTCAATAAGATTTGGAGATAACTCCTCCATCAAGATAAAAGGCAAAGGTACTCTAAATATAGATGGAAAATTGAAGGCACATGATGTGTATTATATAGAAGGTCTAAAAGACAATTTGCTAAGCGTGAGTTAGATGTGTGATAAAGGATATACTCACTTTTGACTCCACTGGCTGCTAGATAAGAAAAGAGAGTACCGGTCAGATTGTAGCAGAAGGTAAAAGAATATATGGAAATGTGTACAATATGAAGGAATGCTATGAGTCCCAATGTATGATGGGACAGGTGGATGAGAGCTAGTTGTGGCATAGGAGATTAGGCCACATAAATTTTGATAATCTAGTTGCAGTGAGCAAAATGGGTTATGTGAGAAATATACCACCAATCATCAAACCAGTAAGCACATTTTGTGATGAATGTGTAAGAGGAGCACAAACTAAGGTGAGCTTCAAGACTAAGGAACGTAATACTTCACGGCCGCTAGAACTGGTGCATACAAATTTGTGTGGTTCAACTAGGACAAGAGCTCTTGCCAGTGAGAGATACTTTATGCTCTTGATTGATGACTATTCAAGAATGGCATGGGTCACTTTCCTACAGGATAAATCACAAACATTTGACAGATTCAAGATCTTCCAGAAGATGGTAGAGAAGGAAAGTGGATGCAACCTGAAATGCCTAAGATCTGACAGGGGTGGAGAGTTCACATCAAATGAGTTTGAAGATTACTGTGAAAGACATGGAATCAGAAGATAATACTCAGCCCCCAGGACACCACAACAAAATGGTGTGGTAGAAAGGAAGAACAAGACAATCAAGGAGATGGCTAGAACTATGTTGAATGAGGCAAATTTACTGGATATGTATTGGAAGGAAGTGGTTCATATTGTAGCATATACTTTGAACCGGGTTCAACTAAGAATAAACAACAGGATGACACCTTATGAGTTGTGGTATAACTGAAAACCATTAGTCAAGTACTTCAAGATGTTTGGGAGTAAATGCTTCATTAAAAGAGATCAGGATGGCTTGGTCAGCTTTGATTCTAGGAGTGATGAAGGTATTTTCCTTGGTTACTCAACTCATAGTAAGGCCTACAAATGATACAAAAAAAGACTAAGAAGAGTCATTGAGAGTGTGCATGTAAGAGTTTATGAGGATATGCATAAAGGAAGACAAGAACAAGTGAACTGGTATGATGATTCTAGTGATGAAGGTGAAGAATCTCAGTCAGACAATGAACCAAAAGAAACATCCAATAAGGTCCCTAACCAATATGTACAAAAAAACCATCCGGAAGAGAAGATTTAGGGTAACAAGAGTGATGGTGTGCAGACTAGAAGAAGACTTGCCTGGAATGATGAATGAGTCAATTTATTCCTCGTGAATGAAATGGAACCTAAGACATTCAATGAGGCCAACAAAAGTCACAAATGGATGGATGGAATGGAAGAGGAACTACATCAGATCAAGAAGAATAAGACTTGGGAATTAGTTCCTAGATCAGTTGATAAGAATGTCATTAGCACAAAGTGGGTATACTGGAACAAGAAGAATGGAGAAGGGAAGATTGTGAGGCACAAAGAAAGGTTAGTGTGCAAAGGATATTCTCAAGTAGAAGGTATTGATTTTGAAGAAGCATTTGCACCAGTGACTAGGTTAGAAGCTATTAGGATGTTTATTACTTTCTCTGCCTACAAGGGTTATAAAGTTTATCAAATGAATGTCAAATCTATTTTGCTAAATGGAAATCTATAAGAGGGAGTATACATGGAACAAATGGAAGGTTTTCTGCTACATGATGATGAAACCTTTGTGTGCCGGTTGAAGAAAGCAATGTATGGTTTGAAGCGGGCTCCAAGAGAATGGTACTCAAGGCTAGATAAGTATCTAAAGGAGCAAGGGTTTAGAAAAGGAAGTGGAAACAACAATTTGTATGTTAAAGCAGAAGGAAACCACATGATTATTGTGGTTGTGTATGTGGATGACATTATTTTTGGAGGTAACAAGGACACCCTATGCAAGGAATTTGTTGATTAGATGAAATTAGAATTTGAGATGTCCATGATTGGAGAGCTATCATTTTTTATTGGTTTGCAGGTTTCACAATGAGAAGGGAATATTTGTCTCTCAAACCAATTATTCCTGAGACATGTTGAAGAAATTCCAAATGGAAGACAACAAACCGATAAGTAGTCCCATGGTGATCAGATGCAAGTTGAGCAAGAATGATGAATCACTGATGGTGGATCAGACATTGTGTAGATCCATGATTTGCAGTTTGTTATATCTTACTGCTTCTAGACTAGATATAGTGCAGGCAATATGCATGGTGGCCAGATTTCAAGCTGCACCCAAACAGTCACATGTGAATGCAATCAGGAGGATATTCTAGTATCTACAAGTGACACTTGATTATGGATTATAGATTATGGTATCCCAAGCAAGGGAATTTTACCTTACATACCTACATTGATGCTAATTGGACAGGCTACATTGATGATTGGAAGAGAACAAGTGGTGGTGCATTCTTCCTAGGTAACCGATTAGTCTCATGGCACAACAAGAAGTAGGATTCGGTTTCTCTATCTACTACTGAGGCAGAATATATTATTGTTGCCACATGTTGTTCTCAGGTGCTATGGATGAAGCAGACCCTTAAGGATATTTAGGTAGAGATGTATGACCCCATTTGCATCCAGTGTGACAATTCAAGTGCAATTAACATATCGAAGAAGCCGGTTATGCACTCAAGGACAAAGCATATTGCCATCAAATATCATTTTCTCAAGGAGAAGGTGGTAGATCAAGAAGTTAAGGTTGATGTCCCTACCCCTACAAGTGAACAAGTGGCTGATATATTCACCAAGCCTCTACTGGTAAGCACTTTTGATTATCTGAGATACAAGTTAGGAGTTGTGTCACTTGCTTCATGCACTTAAATGTGTATGGAGATCTATGGTTGAGGGGGAGTTCACTACCATACCTTTTTGACTCTTGAACCAGTTGATGGTCAAAGGGGGAAATGTGAGTAAGGGGAAGATAAGTACATGCTGAGGTTGTACCCTTTGTCATGGATGTCAAAGGGGGATAAATGAACTGGTTGAAGATATGAATAGTATATTGACATCAATGCCAAAGGGGGAGATTGTTGGCATTGTATTGTCATTGATGTCAACAGGTAAGTATATAATGCCACTGGTATGGATGGTTTCTAGTATGCAAGGTGAATGCAGGATGCAAGAAGGAGATGGATGTTCATAGATAAGTAAACATGACCACTGGTAAGCAAGCAAAAGATAATAGACAAGAGTGTAATCCATCGATACGCATGATTATCAAGATGTGCTTTAATGACATGTTTTACTCAAGGATAATACTAGTATGAAGAAAGGTGTAATACCACCGGTAGCTAGACTTAGTGGATGAATCAATGTGTTTGATGACAAGTCAGGTTGACCTACCGACAGATCAGAGGAAAGAAGGTATGAAGGATAACCGGTAAGGTGACATGTATAGGAAGGGTGAGTAAACCAGTGAGCAAGCACCGATAATATGTCTTGGTCGGTGAATGAATCTAAAACCGATTTAGTGGATTGAACAGAGGTGAATGCCGACAAGAATGATAGGTGGATACTAGGTGGCAAGCATCCAAAGGTTAGTGAAGTGTCCATCGACGTGGTAGGTGATGAGCAGGTCGACTTTAAATAAGGCACCCGTAAATCACGGGTCAATGATAAAAGAAGTGTGGCTCAAGGAGGATCAAGATACAGAAGATTTTTGGGGATGTAAATCAAGCAGGACAATCCAATCTTCATGCTCATTGGTCGAAGGAAACAACTGAGGCATTAATGGTAATTGATAGAGCAAGGCCAAAAAATAAGTTGTAGGTTGCTAAATATAGAAAGTGTGTACAGATGTCATAAGAAATGGCAGTGATGTTTGATCTACTATGATCATCAATCGAGGAGATGAGATCTGATCAGATTTGATATCGATTGAGTTGGTGGAGAAAATCCCTAGCGTGCCACCATTTAAACTCTGGTCTTGGCAGGAAAGCCAAGTATAAATTTGCAGACCGAAAATGAAAGAATATGATGCTTGATGTTGGAAAAGATAGAGTAACTAAGAGAGCAGAGAGTGATCAGAGAGAAGATAAAAAGAATCTAAGTGTTGGAGCTGACTAATAGAAGAGGAGAACTGGTAAGAGGGTTTATCAGAGGTTTTATTGGTAAGGTTAGAGCAACTAGAAAGTTGCCAAATAGAACAACAATTGGGTGAATCGGTAAGGGAGATTCAGGAAGAAAGCTGCTGAAGGTGAAGGAGAAAAGAGAGTATGTTGGTGAAGGGTATGCAAGATAGAATCAGGGAAGAAAAGGTATAAACAGATGATAGAGAACCGATAGAGAACTGAGCAAGGGAGAACCAGTAGAGAAGAGTTAAACCGGTGAAATATTTTGATTGCAAGCTGAGTTACAAAACCCATTTGTAGCAAGGCTACATCTATTGTATTAATCTGATCTTTTGTAAATCACTGAGTTGGAGCTCGGTGTAGGGGTTGGTGCTCCTTGGGTTCGTGCCATAAAATCAGGGGTTGGTGCTCCTTGGGTTAGTGCCCTAAAATTAGGGGTTGGTGCTCTAAACTTTGTAATCAGTGTGTTTATTGTGAGGCTGTATTGGAGCAGTAGTCTCCAGTAACATTTCTCACTAAGGTTTTTCCCACATTGGGTTTTCCTCATATATCTGGTGTTATGTGTTGAGTATCTTTGTGTGCTTGCATTTGATCACTTTCCTTAGCTCAGCAGTATATCCTCTTGTGTTTGTTCTACTAACTGGTACCAAAAGTTAGGTTTAAAAGATTTGGAATATTGGGAACCATTGATTCACCCCCCTCTCAGTGGTACATTGTCTTCAACATAATCTAGGCCCACCTCCCTTTTATTCTTTTCACAAAGCGTTCTCCTTGGCCAATGTGCTTATCATTGTTTGATTTCTCTTACCAAGAGTAGACAGATTCCATCATTCCCAATATTTGACCAACTTTCATTCATGCACCATAAAACCAAATCCCTTAAACATCCCAAAATGTCCATCTATCACCTAGTCAAGAAGAAGAAGCCTAGCTACAAGAAAATCCTCAAGTGTCACAAATTCTTGTATATCAACCACAAGCTCTTGTTGAAACATGGTACCTTCTTGCATCATTTCCATGATTACCTTCATGGTAATAATGAGTTTGATGAGGAACCTTTGAGCACCCAAGCTTTCCATCAGAGATCAGGATTATCCCAAAGCATCAATAGGAGTGGTCACATCCCTTTGTCCAACCTACCCTATCCCCAAATCACATATTGAGTCACTTGTCCATCCAAGGTAACCTTCATTTTCATCACATTTCTTTTCTTCAATCAATCCCTTTTCTTCCATAATAATTGTCATCTTTTCTAAAGGACTTAGCATAATCAATCATCAACCCTAATCCAATCAATCAATACTTTGCAAAAGTGACTTAAACCTTTATCATCAATCAAATCCACAATTAGACTTGTGCTTGAGACATAATCTACCTCATGTATATTGCCTAATTGATCCTAATCATTTGGGTTGATCGAAACCCTAATCGTTTTCCCTTTTTTTTTAGGAATGAATTCTATCCTAAGTAGAAGAAGGTTTAATCAAAATATTAATCCAAGGTCTAAGTTTGGCCTAGCTTGGTTTTCACCTCGCTTTGTGGCCCACCCTATCTATGTCCTAATCTAAGGGCTAAGATATCATCAAATCCATTTCATCCTAATCTAAGGACCATCCAAGTCAACCTTCATCCAATCCTAATAAAAAACTTGATAAGTCCTTTTCATTATTCTTTCTCTTCAAAATTTGACCTATTCAATAGTCCTTCTCATTTTTCATCTTTTGAGGTTACTCGTGTATGGTCTTGACTCACTCACAAAAAGCGAAAATGGCAATTGAGGGAAATGAAATGCCTAAGACTAGTTATCTCTTTGACCAAGATCAACAAGAAGAAGAAAAACTTGGTGACCACCCTAAGCTTTCTCCATGTGTGCAATCCTTCATAGAGGATCCTTACAATCAAGAAATGATGGAGACATTTTTCAAACACAATCCCAATGGGCTCATAGCTCAACTCATCACCCAAGGGGCATGTTTGCCCCCTAATTTTTACCTTAGTTCTTGACACCCTTCTTCATCTGCCACTCGTGAAATCCATGCTTACAACCACTTTGCCTCAAATATATATTCCCCTAAACATCTCCAATCCATTGATGTCATCCATACCCCTTCACAACTCGACCAATTATATCAACACTAGCTTGCCTCCCCCCAACACCATTTGTAGGTCACATCCTCAAATCACTTCACAACCCCCTATTTCCTCTTACCAATATATTGGTGGTGGTCATGGTATCCCTTCTATGTCCAACCAAATCCCAAGGTCTAACATGGGTCACTATGTCCCTAATGTCCACAATCAACAACCTGACCTCTTGAAGGAAATTCAGGACATTAATGACCTTATCAAAAATTTCAAGGATGTGACTAATAAGAGACCTTATACTTTTAAAGAAATATGTCCTTGTTCATATCACCCTTCCATTTCAGTCACACCCTACCCTCCAGGTTTTGAGTTGGCCAATTTTTAGAAGTACAAGGGCAAAGGTGACCCTAGAGACCATGTTTGTGAATTTTATATCCTTTGTCAAGAAGTCTCTTACAGTGATTTCTACCTTAGAAGAATTTTTCCTAAAAGTATTAGTGGAGATGCCCCCGCTTGGGTCTCTACTATACCACATGGCTCCATCAAGTCCTTCCCAGACCTAGTAGAGAAGTTTGTGTCCCATTATGCTTACAATATTGAGAATGATGCTTCTATGATGAACTTGTGAAACACAAAGAAAAGGTCTAGAGAAACCTTCACTGACTTCCTTAAAACATGGCAGCATCTTATCAAGAATTACCTTGGGACATACCAGAGTCATACCAAATTGAATTATTCCAACATAATCTAGTATCGGAACTATCCAAACCCTTGACTTGTCAATTCCTAGATACCTCTGAACAAATCACTAAGAAATGTCTAGCCTTAGAGCGTGTCCTCCTAGAGGAAGGAACACTAAAACATTATCAAAAATCTAATCAAGGTTCCTCCTCATACAATGACAAGCCCAAACATTGTTCCAAAAACAAAAAAATCATCAATGATGGACTCATCGATGCCAAGCATGTCCAAACCATGACTGTCCCTTCCAAACCCACGACCAATAATCTATTCAACACCCAACCCAACCCCCACAGTCAATCCCAACCTTGCAGCAATATCTCCATCCAAGGTTGACCTCCTCTCTCCAACAATCAATCCTAGCGTGAATACACTCCACTTGTTGATCCCATCGATGATATCTTCCAAAATCTTGTCAAGGTTGGTGCTGTTGTCTTTCTTATGACTTGCCCTTTTAATTCAAATCAACCTATACCCTGATGGTATAATGAGAATGAATACTATGACTACCATCGTGTCAATGGTGATGATACAGGAAATTGAATGAAACTTAAGAACTACATCCAAGACCTAATTGGCAAGGGTGATATAGAGGTTGCAACCCCTAAGCCTAGTAATTCAAATGACAAACTTAAGATGTTCTAGGACCCTTTTCATAAGAATGGTAAGGATAAATTCTCATCATCTCATGAAGTCCATTATGACTACACCAATTATGTCTCTGACTTTGAATCCTTAGTAGGCCGCATAAAGCCTGTTGATACCTATGTCAACACAATCACAATCCAAGGAGTTGATCCTCCTCCCACTTCTTATAAACCCATGGTTACCATTCAAGGTATCCCTCTCCCGCAATCATCAAGAAGACCCTACCAAGAAAGGATAGTCATTCAAGGTGCCTCGCCTTCTACTTCATATCCCTAGAATGATTACAATGTCACTACCCATAGAGGGAGAGTAATTATTCAAGGAGCTACTCCTCCTCCTTCGCAAGCTCCCATGTCATCCACCCACCACTATGATATCCTCAATCACCTCGGTAAGATGCCTGCATAGATCTCCATCTTGGAACTCCTCAAGACTTTACCTAACTCATAAAGAGATCCTTGAGCAAGCCCTTCTAGAATCTCGTGTCCTAAATAACATTAATGCAACCCAATTCCAAGCCCTCATCGATAACCTTGTTGTGCAACACCATCTCATTTTCACATCCAAGGATCCCCCATCCATAGATCTATCCCATAACAAACTCCTTCACATTGAGGCTATTATTCAGAGGCATAAAATCAAGAGGGTCCTTATAGATGGTGGATCTGGCCTAAATCTTTGTACATATAAATTGATAAACAATTGGTAATCTCTGAAGACCTGGTCAATACATCTGGTAAGATCACAATAAAGGCCTATGATGATGGAAAAAGGGCCTCCAAAGGCACCATAATGGTACCTCTTCAAGTGGGCCCTATAAGAATGGAACCAACATGTCAAGTCTTGGACCTTGATCTCCTATTAAACATTCTCCTTGGTTGCCCATGGATTTACTCCATTCAGACTATTCCCTCCACTTATCATCAATGCCTAAAATTCCCTTACAATGGTAGAGAAATGACCATCCCAACTGATCTACAGCCTTTCCAATACTACAAGCTCCTTGAAGGGAAGCACCCCTATCATTTCCCACTCAACTCACCCATTTTGGCACCTCCATCTGATCCATCAAATTTTGCATCCACTTCATCCCAACTCGAGGTCAAGGTTAAGATAATTGACAATGATTGTGGAGAGTACACCCTTTAAAATTATCTCTATGTGAGTGAACTCCAACACTTTCCTAAGTCATATGGTAAACCTAAGAAAATCAAGGTTCAAAAGAAACCCACCATGAAATGCAAAAAGACCACCTTTCAGAAGCGGGGCCCACTTGATGAAGAGAGATTGGTAACTAATGTCACTTCTTTCTTGTATTGAAAATAAGATGAAGCACCAGTAGATATCCCCAAACAGATGTATCCTAAGGCATTTGCTATCATAGGCAAGATGGGCTATAAAGGACATGGTCTTGGACCACAAGAACAAGGAATAAAAGCACCCATATCTCCAATCTCCTACAAGAATAATAGGGGCTTGGGTTACTCACCAGTGCCTAAGATTACTATCACTGGTGCTTCGACATACCCTCCTATTGAAATCAAAGACTCCGACCAAGAGAATTTTGTGAAGTTCCTTTTGAGTACCTTGATGATATATTTAATGATACCTACATTAACACTATCAACCCCATCACCCCTTCTTCTTCATCCAAACTCCAACTCATCCACCCTGATCTTATTGATTGGGAACAATGGGGATCAACTACACTAGACATCCGTACTGATGCCAATGTCCTCTTGGTATTACTTAATATGTGAGATCTTGAAGATTACACATCCGTGAATGGAATCTATCTTAATTAGGAGGCATACTTTGGTATTCAAGTCAACTCCCTTAGTCGTAAAAAGTGAAAACAAAAAGAAAAATCATAAGTACCCTAGTGAAAACCTCCATGAGGTGCCTTTAGACACAAAAAAATTAAAAATAAAGGGCGTATCTTCTAGTGAAAACCTGGATCAGGTGCTAGAAGATGAGGGACTTGACTTACCTACCATTGTTCCTCCCTATCAGGTGAAGTCACCTTTGTTGATTAAGGAAACAAACACTATCAACATGGGCATAGTTGATAGTCCAAAGAATGTGCTCATTGTCAAGTCTCTTACAAACCAGGAGAAACAAATTTTCATGACCTTCCTAGAAGAAACACAAATAAACTTTGTCTGGTCTTATGCTGACATGCTAGTACTTGAGCTCGAGTTGGTAGTGCACAATCTTGTTGTATGACCATATGCTAAGCTTGTCAAACAAAAACTTCACAACATGCATCCACAAGCTGCCCTACTGGTTAACAAAGAATTTCAAAGAATGTTGGATGTTGGATTCATCAAACCCATCAACTATCTTGAGTGGGTTTCAAATATTGTACATTTTGGCGAACCCGTTATAGGCATAAAGATTTGCATACACTTAAGATATCTCAATAAAGCATGCTTGAAGGATGATTTCCCCTTGCCAAACATAGACATGATTATATACCTCATAGATAGACATGAGATGCTCTCCTTAATAGATGGATTCTCTAGATACAAGAAGATCAAGATCACAAAAGAAGACCAACATAAGATAACATTCACTACCCCTTGGGGAACTTTTTGTTATCAAGTCATGCCCTTTGGTTTAAAGAACGTAGGATCAACTTATCAGAGAGCGATGACAACCATATTCCATGATCTCTTGCAAAATATTATGGAAGGTCATGTGGATGATCTCCTAGGCAAATCTAAAACATGAGAAGAGAACATTCCTATCTTCAGAAAAATATTTGAGAGACTTGAGAAATATAAGTTGTGTCTTAACCCTAAGAAATGTGTCTTTGGATTCACATCAGGAAAGTTATTGGTATTCATAGTCTCTCATAAAGGAATCAAAGTGGACCCAACCAAAGTTAATGAAATAATGGAAATACCCCCTCCTAGGACACTCAAACAAATTCCCAGTCTCCAAGGAAAACTTCAATCTATCTGCTAGTTCATTACATAACTTGCAGACAAGTGTCATCCATTTGCACACCTCTTGCAAAAGGACACCAAGTTTAAGTGGCACTTATTATATCAAAAGGCCTTTGCTAAATTGAAATAATATCTAGCCTCCCCTCTAGTTTTGATGCTACCTATTGCAGGATAACCCCTCCTCTTATACATATCAACAACCACAGTGGCACTGGGAGAATTATTAGAACAAACAAATCACAAAGGCAAAGAGAATGCAATTTACTACATTAGTAGCACTCTTGTGGGATATGAACTCAACTATACTCCCATAAAAATAGCTTGCCTCACATTAGTTTTTAGCACTCAAAAACTATCACTATATGTTCAACAACAAAACCAAACTAATAGCAAAGATTGACCCCCTCAAGTAATTGTTGTCTAAGGCTGCTCTCATAGGACTCACAACAAAATGGGTCATGCTTTTGAGTGAATTTGACATTTAGTATGTAGACAAGAAGTTAATAAAAGGAAAAATAATAGTTGACCAACTGGTTGATGCTCCTCTTCAACGTGACCACCCCCTCATAAAAAAATTCCTTGATGATTTCATCATGACTGTCACCCCATCTATAAAATGGCAGTTATACTTTGATGGTTCCTGCACATAACATGGATCAGGGGCAAGTATACTACTAATCACACCTCAAGGAGATTGCATCCCTAAGTCTGAAAAGATAGCCTTTGCATGCACAAACAACATTGCAGATTATGAAGCTCTCATCCCTGGGCTTTGTTTGGCTATACAATGATAAATAATAGAATTACAAGTCTATGGAAATTCCCAACTTGTCATTAAACAAGTTAATGATGAGTATCAGACAAAGGATAACAAGTTGCTCTCTTATCATAGCATGGTTGAAGATCTAAAGTAGCCTTTCACCTTCATTTAGTTTGACCAAGTTCCTATGACAAACAATAGAGCTGCCGATGCCATGGATACAATTGGTTCCCTTTTACAGATGCTTGCAAACAGTAAAAAATGTGAATTCTTGGTCGACCATCTTTTAGTACCAACATATGATGTCCCCAAATCAGAAATGGTGTGTGTCCTTGTTGGTCCTAACTCCCCATGGTACCAAGAAACCTTTAGCTACCTCTAAGACAAAATCTACCCCCCTCACCTCACTAAAATCCCACAACAAACATTCATCCATTGATTCGCTCACTACACTATCCTCGATGATACCCTATTTTGAAGGCACTTCGACGAAACCCTCCTAAGGCATTTAGACAAAGAGGAGGTTGAATGAGAACTATGTGAAGAGCACAAAGGTATCTGTGGAGCACACTCAAGCAGTCTCACTTTGGCTAAGAAGCTCTTGTGCACTAGATACTATTGGCCAAGAATGGAAGAAAATGCTTATCATTATGTGAAGAAATGTATCCCTTGTTAGAAGCATGGTGACACGATTCATGTGCCTTCTCAGAACCTACAATCATTTATCACACCCTAGCCATTTTCTCAATGGGGGCTTGATCTCATAGGAAAAATTCACCTCGCCTCATCCAATGGTCTCAAATTCATAATAACTACTATAGAATACTTCACTAAGTGGGTGGAAGCCAGACCCCTCACTTTCACCACTGGCAAACAAATCTCTAAGTTTATCCTGAATTACCTAATCTGTTGCTATGGAATCCCCCAAATTATCATCAGAGATAATGGAAAACCTTTTAAAAATTAGGATGTCAAAGAATTATATCAGAATTTCACCATCCAACACCACTTTTCCATCCCCTACTACCCACAAGATAACGACCAAGCTGAGGTTTCAAATAAAACCCTTATCAAGATCCTTAAGAAAACAATCAATGAAGCTAGTCATGATTGACACTTGCAACTCCATCTAGCCCTCTGGGCTAACTGCACAAGCATCTGCACCCCCACAGGAGCCACTCCATAGTCCTATTAGTCCCAACCAGTGTTGAGAGGGGAGGGGTGAATCATCACTTAATCAAATTTTCACAATTTAACTTACATCTTAAATCTACATTCATCTAAGATCCAACAATATACTTAATCACTGAAGTAAAATATGAAAGCATGAAAAGTTGACAGTGACACCAAGGAGTTATCTCATAGAAACCCAAAAGGGAGAAAACCACGGTGTGAGTAGGAACTCACAAAATGTGCACTCTTCTAAAGTACGCCCTGTGAGGAGCCATCCCTATTATGAGATTACAAAGACACTGTTAGGTGCCACTCGGTTAAGGGATTTTGATCAAGGTCGGTTAGTGCCTTTACCCTATTAAAGGTAGCTTGGTTAGAGGACTTAGAACATTAGTTCAGATGTCACCTGGTTAAGGGATTTTACAATAGGGACCTATTAAAGTCCACCCGATTAAGGGATTTAAGTTGCAATTGTTAGAAAGCAACAAATGGATGATCTATTGAATTAGCTACTGATAGCTTGATCACATCTCAATATGCATCACACTCAATATAGACCGATTGTGTCTTCTTTGTACATCACCGGTTTCCTTCTTACACCTTCAGCTCTTCACTCAACCGGTCACCTATCCCTCGACACTGCACTCTACCAATCCTCAGACCTTCGACTATGCACTCTGTCGATCCTCTAATCTTCGGCTCTGCACTCTACCAGTTCATTGTATATCGACTCTGTGTAATGCCCTGCCAGAAACCCTAAAGGAAAACAACACAACTAGGCAACTAAAGGGTGAAATATTTTTTTTTAAAAGATTAAGTGCATTAATTATAACAATTGCACATTTAATATCATAGTGGAAGTCTAACACATGATTTCTTAAGGGTTACCAACAAAGATTAATTCATAGATTATATTAACACCATGGTTAATCCAATAGTCCATCTAATTAAGAAAAATTAAATACTTAAATTTTAAACATACTCATACTATATCCCATAATGAAAAAAAGCAAAAAATTCCAATGCATTTAATTCTCCATAGATCATTTATACAAAAGATTAAAGCAACTGAATTAACATACATTTCACTGATATAATATTACATTATCCATAAATACATGGCTTCCAAAAATACCATGGAATCCAAAAGTTACAATATCAAGGTTACATAAAAGTTTGATACAATGACCACAAGGTCTCAACTGAACAAAGATCATGAACATGAGCTGGTACATGAACCATGAACCAAGAAACACCAGTGAAGCCTTTCCTCACCTGAAGATACAATCCAAAACATCCAATGGGAAGTGGCATTACCACTTGACCATGTGATCCTGCAATGGAACCACCCCACTGTGCTAGGAGATAGTAGAAGACCCTCAAGCAAGCAAAATAAGACAAGTATGACAGAACTACATGACTCCGCAAACATCCATGTAACTCAACTCACAAACACTAGTGACTCTAAGGAGAGAGTGTCATCACATGGCTTAAGGTGGTTACCTTGGTAGGCCTCCATAGGTCTCGACCCCCATCCTGGGTTATCTTGGTAACCTCTCTCGAACCTCCGGCTCCATCTAAGCCTCATGCGGACCCTACCAATCCTTTCATGAAGACAAGGTGATAGGTTTGCCATTCCAGGCCTTCTCACCACATCCCAAGCCTATACAAGCACTCAACCATGTGCGAGGCACATTATCTTAATTAATATTTAATCTACCCACCCCCTAATCAATTATTAGGTTATCACTTCTTAACTGACTTTCGAGGGGTTATCGTGCCATCCACTTCGGGTGCAACCCCCGTTCGAAAGCCACTCTCTCTCATAGGACACTAACAGGAAAGGTCTCTCTACGAGAACTCTATGGTGAAATAGACAACCATATCTAATCCTGACAAACTATAGGTGAAGGACACACAATCACTAACCCAGGATTGACCATTTGGAACAAAACACACAATGGCTCACATCAATGGGGTTATACAACAACACCTGACCAAGGGGTATAACAACATATGACATAACGACAACTCAACCAGAATTGCAATGAATTTAAGCTTGATTGCAACACCATTTACACAAGATCCTAATACAGACAATCTTTTCTTTAAACAACCAAAAGCATAAAATAATTGCAATTAAAGATTTTCCAGAAAATAAGAAAATACACTAAATTAATACAAGGAAATCAATGTTGTCATTTGTCCAATAAGGTTAAATAAAACCACATTAAAATTAATCTCCTAATGTATTTCCAAGCATAAATATAGAATCTTAAATTATAAGCTTTTATGGAAATAACCAAATTCTGAATTAATTATATATATATATATATATATATAATTATATGAATATATATATACATCATATATTTATCATATACTTATAATCATATTACAAAATATATACATATATATATATATATATATATATATATAAACATGAATTGATTTGTACAATATTAAAATAATAGTTGAATGACATAATGCCCAAAAATTAAAAAACTATATATGAATATATATATATATATATATATATATATATATCATAATTTAATTAAAAACCGAATTAAATAAAACTAGGCACGAAACTCGAATGCACCATATTCTGGAAAACACAATTCATAATGCAGGAAAAAGCAAACCACATAACCCACTGCTAGCGCACGGTAGCAGGTACTACCGTAGGTAGTACATGCTAGCTTGCGGTAGCAGGTACTACCACTGGTAGTACTGCTACCTTACGGTAGCTGTACTACCGTCGGTAGTAACTACTGACCCTTCCGAACCTTCCCCAAAAACAATTTAAAAAAAAAAAATTCCAATAACTTATAAAAACAATAAATTTTATTTCCAATAAAATTTATTTTCAGGGAATTTAATTAATACAGATTTTCCCATATATTTAATAAACTAATAAATTTAATTCCCAACTAATTTTACAACTAATTTATACAGAGATGCACAAATATATAAAAAACAACCATAGCAAAATATCGAAACCAAT
Source organism: Cryptomeria japonica (assembly GCF_030272615.1). Taxonomy (NCBI): domain Eukaryota; kingdom Viridiplantae; phylum Streptophyta; class Pinopsida; order Cupressales; family Cupressaceae; genus Cryptomeria; species Cryptomeria japonica. The sequence continues at coordinate 218,642,864 of NC_081406.1, read as the reverse complement.
ACCAATCCAGATGACATTTTCTCAGACAAAACACATTTCTCCCAAAACTTGCAATTTCCATGCATAGTAAAAATCTTGGCAAAATTTTACCAAATAAATTTTCCCAAATTTCTCAAAATTTAATCTATAAACAACTAGGCAATAACTTCTTTCCATAAACTAAAATTAATTTCAGGAATGGACTTTAGCCAAGAACATGAAATAACTAGAAAGGGTTTGGATTTGACAAATATTTTTAACAGACATCATTCAGAAAGATGGAAGAAATAAAATATTTTCTTTAAAAAACAACCAGAAGAAGTCACCCAACCTGGTATAGCTTTCGTGGAAGAACTTTGTTGGAGAGATTCAATCCTTCAACAAGCTTCCAATTAATTTTCTTCACCAAAATCTCTGCCTCCTTCTCGTGTCTCCCCAAAAAGAAAAAGATATCTTCCCTTTTAAACTAAAATTTTAGGTTGCCAGTATTTTTCCCAAAAACCCTAATATATAATAAAAGCAATTTTATTTTCTTTTCTAATTCCTTACAAAGGGATAAATTAACATGCAATAAGCAAAAAATATTTTTTCTTTTCTTTTCTCATGCAAATTAATTAATTTTCTAAACAAAGAAAATAAAAAAATACTTTAATTCTAATTTATTCTTTTATTCATTTATTTATTCATTTATTCATTTATTTATTTAAAATTCTAGGAAACAATAAATGAAATTAATCTAATTTATTTTTCACAAAAATTTAAATACGATATAATTCAAATACAATGCAACTTGCAATCTAATTTAATAATTTCTTTTAATTAATTAAATTTAAAATCTCAATGCATAAAATACATAATTCGAAAATACCAACTATGAGATAACTCCATAAATTTAATTAATTAAGTAAATCCACTAAACACACAAACTGAGCAAACCCCAAGCAAAGTCTCAGGAAAAGTCAAACGACAATACAAGAAGACTGAACAAAGTGACAGGACGACCAACTGATGGCACTCACAAGAGTGTAACTGGGTAAAATAGGGTCAACTGCTACCTCCTCCACTTCCATCAGACAAATATAAGGCACGCTCAGACCTATGAAGCCAGGTGGAGATGATACCCCGTACCTACCCGGTACTTGTACCTGCAATATCCTACATCACCGAACCACACATGCATATATACAATATAGAAAACACGACATGCACATTGATGAAGGAGAATCATGACGTTCCCTGTCTCATCGGAGTGAGTGAAGGAAAATTGTCCCCTTACATCCAATACACTCGCAGACATGCAACATATAATTACACATTGCATAGATAAAGTAAAGTGTCAGTACATAGCAATAATCCATAAAATGCCATAAATCACAAGTACTAAAATACTGCAAATACATTATGCATCTCATATCCAGATAAAGCATGAAATAATGTCATATAAGTCTAAATAACACATCATGGTAATGTATCCACTCAAAGTAAACAATAATAAAATATGAGTCTAATAAGTTGAAATGAGGAGGGGTACTATATTCTCCCCCCCAAAACTAGGCTTACTCCTGGAAGCCTAAAACAAATATGAATACAACTCTCTCATCTTCGCTACATCCTCCCAAGTTGTCGAGGCCTCATCATTTGGGTCCCATAGGACCCTTACCTGGTCGATGGTGTGACCCTTGAGGATCAAAACCTGACATTGAAGAATGGGCACGGGCTCCATGGAAAGCTGCCCGTCCTCGACCTGCAAAGAGTTCCAATCAAGAACATGTGTCACATTAGGATGATAAGGTCGAAGAACTGAAACATGAAAGACATTGTGGATGTGGGATAGACTCGATGGCAAGGCAAGATGATAGGCAACAAGTCCTATCCTCTCAAGGATCTCAAAAGGGCCAACAAACCGAGGTGCCAACTTAGAACCCTTTCCATAACGGATTGGACTCTTACGTGGACACACTCTCAAGAACATATGGTCACCAATAGAAAACTGACAATCTATCCTATGAGCATCTACATACTTCTTCTGCCTATCCTGTGCAACTACCAAATGCTTACGAATCCGCTCAACCTGCTGCTCCATCTCTAGAAGAATATCTGGTTGTATAAGCACCCTGTCCTCTAGCCGATCCCAACTCAAAGGAGCATGGCAAGGACGAGCATACAATGCCTGAAAGGGGGACATACCTATGGAGCTATGATATCCATTGTTATAAGCAAACTCCACTAGATAGATATAATCCTCCCAGCGTGACTGCTGGTCCATAACATACATGCGAAGCATATCCTCCAAAACTTGATTCACTCGCTCTGTTTGACCATCTGTCTCTGGGTGATAAGCTGAACTAAAGCTCAACTGAGTTGCCAAAGCATGTTGAAGTGAGGTCCACAATGTTGAGGTAAAGATAGGATCTCTATCAGAGATGATCCGCCTCGAAATCCCATGCAATCTCAACAATCTTCCAAGAAGACTCGTGCCACCATTGCTGCCGTATAGGAAGCTCGAATAGGGACAAAGTGAGAAACCTTTGTCAATCTATCAACAATGACCATGATAGCATCATGACGATATGAAGAGACAGGCAACCCAACAATGAAATCCATGGAAATGATATCCCATTTCCAATCCGGTATCAAATTAGGCTGTAAAAGCCCTGTCGGGTGCTGATGTTTTGCCTTCACCTGCTGACACTCTAAACACTTTGACATAAAATCAGCACTATCGTGTTTCATACCAGCCCAATGATAAATCTGTCTAAGATCTGCGTGCATCTTCTTGACACCTAGATGAGCCGAATACAGTGCACGATGGGCCTCAGTCATGATCAAAATGTGAAGATCCTCTAAAGGGGGTACATAGATCTGTCCAAGGTGTCTTCTCTGTATAACACCGGTTTCCTTCTTACACCTTCGGCTCTTCACTCAGCCGATCACCTATCCCTCGACACTACACTCTACCAATCCTCAGACCTTTGGCTCTCCACTCTGTCGATCCTCTGATCTTTGGCTCTACACTCTACCAGTTCATTGTATATCAACTCTGCACTTAGTCGATCTACTTCAAACACACTCTACTATGCTAATATCTTTTAGCACTTCCTCTCTCTATTCTCTTCACTTTGGATTGCCTTCAACAAATTCTCCTTATTGCAAGTTTCACAATCAAAACTTTCTAAATGAACTTCAAGAACAATTTATACATTTTCTACTAACACCTTCAGGCATTCCCTCAATCAAACCAATCATGGATTTCAGAAGATTTCAAATTCAAAATCTCCCACTCTTTCTCTACCCGCCTTACAATAATTTTTCCAAGTGTTCACCCATTTCTACCACAGCATCTCCCAAAGATAGAAACTTTTGAGTTGTGTTCAGCCAAATAAGTGTGAACCAAAAAATCTGCATGTAATCATGCTTGACTGCATGATAACTGAAACTTGACCTTACCAACATTTGGCATAGACACAAGCTCACCAACTCATCCTTTGCCACCGCAACTGAATAACCGATCGCCCCTTCGAGATTTGTTGATCACCTATCTTCCTTCTGTCATACTAATGTACCGATATGCCACTGCACTTCTATATTACTGGTTTGTCCTTTGATTGCCATTTTGTTTTACTAGCACTGAGTCTCTTCCCATATTTGCCAATGAGTTACCAGTTTGCATACAACTTCAAGTCTTCTTGCCTGAGTCACCTTTTGTGACTTCACTATCATCAAAGTGACCAATCTTCTTGAATGATAGACCGGTTGGCTTAGTCTATTTTTCCTTGAGCTTATTGAACCTTTGATTATTCAATACCAATCTTGTTTCCATGTATTGTAAGTCATCACTTTTGCTTACTGAAAAGCAACACCACTCTACCTATACCACTTCACCGATTAGAGTCTTCACCAGTAAGTGTTGGATATCAATGACAAATCTTAGCACATATACCGGTTCTCTAGATTGATTGGTTTTGTCAATGCCAATAATCCAACAAGTCCCTAGTCTTTGGTTCTGAAGTTGTCCTCCCCCTTGAGATTGAGATCCCTTCACTTTGGGTATCGCTAGAAAACATCCTCCCTGGTGAAGAATACAAAGTGGCCAGATTGCAAGAGTTGGAACTGCTAGATGACAGGAATCTCAAGGCCTTGAATCATCTTTAGGTATATCAAAATTTCCTACAATTGAGCTACAACAAGAAAGTTAGGACCCGATAATTTGACATTGGTGGGTGCTCATGGAAAATTAGAAGAATCTATATGATCATGCGAAGAAAGGAAAGTTTGAGCCTAATTGGCTTTGACCCTATTTTATCACTACAAAATATGGATCAGGTGCCTATCAGCTATCTACACCTGAAGGAGATCCTTTGGATGAGCCCATGAACATCATGCATCTGAAGATATTTTATGACTATTCTTCAAAGGCTGTCATTTTCAAAAAATCAGAGAAAAGATTAAAAAAAAATCATAAAATCTTAAAAATAAAAAAATAAAATAAAAAAGAAAAAAGTAAAGGAAAATCAATTCGTCCATCAATGAAAACCACTTTATGGCTCTATGGGAAAGTACCTTGGTGAAAACTTGGTTCTAGGCATCAAGGTAAATAAGTCAGATCCACTGTCTCTTTGGATGCTTATCTTTCCCCACCCCTTGCATTACCTTTTTCACCCACTCGGCATTCATAATCATTTAATGTAAGACATTAATTAGCCTCCTAGTTCTCATAGCATGCACTCACCATCACATCTCTCCTACCTAAGATACTTATTATTTAGTGATATCATTAATGAGACAACTTGCCTTTATGGAGTGCACATCAATCATTCAGACTAAAAATTCTCTACTGAGTTTGTGCATGTGAGAATATGACGATGATTTTAGATTACAACATTGCCTCCCCCCTTTCATTACTCTACATTACATCCATATTCCATTAATGATGTCAGGAATTAATTCACCACTTATCCCACTAATCCACTCCCCTCATTTGTGCAAGTCACTTTCGTCTTGATCACTCGCAACACTTGCCCAAATCCCTCGTGCTTTCATTTCCCTAATGAGATGACGAGCTTTAATTTAGAACATGAATAAAGATCGTCATAGTAAACTAAGCTTTTATCCCATTACACTGAGCTTCCCCCATTTTCTGAGCTTATCTCGCCAATATGAGCTTCTTCTTGACTTGCACATCATCTAAACATCCATCCATATTGTGCTACTCAAATCTCCATAATCAGATCCATATCCGCTTTTACCTTGCATATCCCATCTTCTCTATTTCCTACTCACTCATATCAGTTACCCTTTCCCATCAGGATGCATCCTTACCATGTTCGACACACCATCACAATCCTAGTCCTACTCTTAGCAAGAGATGTCAGTTGGCCATGTGTATGTTGTTTGCATGATTTGGTCTTTTTACTTTGATTTGCATCTTTGTGTCCTATGAGTGTTCCTATCTAGGGCTACCATGATCATTCTATATCCTAGTATGTCCTCAATTGGTGCATATTGGGGCATCTTTTTATGGTATGGCGTGTTTGAGGGTTTTCTCTTGTATGATCCTATAGTCCCACATTTACATCATTTCAATGTTTGTGAGCTTGTGTGCATAGAGATACCTATTGTTTGAGGGTCTAGTCCACACTTTAGATATTCACAACATCTTGATTCCTATAATGAGTAATGCAGATCATCCTTGGAAATATTAAACTAGGTTTTCTCTCCACATCTATAGAACAACAGCTCACTCATCACCCATTCATTTCACTCTCATTCCATTCCCCCATCTTGGAGAGTCCAATTTATTCATTTTCCTTCCCTCTCTCTTCTATCTAAGTCCTATATTAGTGTACTATGGTTGGATCATTATAAAAAGAAGTTCATTTTCACCCCATTGCATCTACATATACATTCATCTTTTGCATTACAATTACATTAGGTCCTTGCATTTGCACTATTAGTTGCATATTTATTATCATTTAGGAACATTTTAGTTGCATTGTCATTGGTTGCATTGTCATTTTCATCCTTATCATTTAGTGAATATTATCATTTAGTGACATTTCCATCCCATTTGCATGCATTTTTTTTTCCTTTAAATCACATTTACATTACAATAGTCATTTTAGTTCAATATAAATGCTTTCATTACATAAGCATTGTTATCCTTTAGGAACATTCAAATCACATTCATTATAGCTACGTCCATTATAAGCATGATAAATATTAACATAATATATTCTCATTAGAAATTATATGCACATTAGATTCAATAACAAGTAACATTATACACCCAATTCATTTTTGGTATGTAACATCAAGTTCATCCATTACATTGCATTTTACATCATTATAAGCATTGCATATATCATCATCATTGCATATCATATAGTATCAAGCATTAATACATCATGTCATAAGCATTTAAATACATCCTACACACATCTTAGGTTAGATATAATCATGGCATACCACATAATTACACACATCACATAACACATGCATCCATCCTGCATTCACAGAATGTTAGAAGCATCATATATAAACATGCGCATACATATCATACATCCTGCATCACAAACATGTCAGATAATCATGCATCATCATACATTAAAATCATCAACCATCCATCACAAATTAATCATCCACAATAATAGAGTCCATCAACAATCCATAATAAAGTACATATGTATGACACAACCAAAATTATTACTTATATATATCAAAAAAGTCATAATGAGTCTAGTCATAGTACAATGATATACCCCGAAGGGTCAAAATGTCTCACATATACATAGGAGCACTAGAATGTGCTCTCTCTATCTATTGCACCTCCTGAGGGACTTGCTGCTAGTGGTCTGTGTTTGTGTTTGTCGGGACTATGTATACTCCACATAAGTGGGGGCTCCTTGGTCCTCTCACATCTCTCTCTCATATAGGCTCCCACAATACTAAGCCTCTCTTAAGGACCTGTCTAATTCCCTCCACGCATCCATAGCCTTAGTAAACAATGTCATTTGCTGCCCGGGATCTAGAGCTCGTCTAGACACATCCCTCTCCCCCCACAGTCTAAAAAAATCTACCTCTGATTTTTTGAGCCTAGCCCTTAGTGACTCTAGCTCCTCATCCATCCGCTATAGCTCATCTCATATTTGCCTCATGGATCCCCTAGACCTGGCCACATCCAATAACTCAGAGGCGGTCTTGGCCTGTTGGGAAAATGGTGTCTCGACCTTGCATTTACATGAGGTTAATATTTATAGTAATTTTTCATTTCAGCATGAAATAGTGTGAAATTATCCTTGAAGCTTCTGGTTGGCTAGATGAGCATGCCGGTAAATTTTCATTGCGAAATCATACCTAATTTTGAAGATATTAAATTTTATGTTTTTGGAGTGTGCGATGAAAGGTTTAAAATTAATTTTGAGGACTTTAGAGGATTTGAAATGCCTTGAAAAGTGGGTGTAAATGGCATAGTGGTTTACAAGGTGATAGAGCACTTTTCAAGCTTTCTGATCCTTCAAACGGTTCATCAATCGAAAACACAGTTCACAAGTTATGGCCTCCAGAAGTTTGGACTCCTGAAATAGGAAAAATAAATTGCATTGGACACATAAATGAGCTATAAAAGGGAGGAACACATGTTGATGTGTGTTTTGACACATAATAGGGTATCTATAATGGAGATAAGGTTGACACTACTTTATTCGGTGGTTTTAGCCCATGGTTTTGTAATACTGTTTGATGGTTTCTTGTATTGTATATCCTATATATGAGGTACAAGAGATAGAGGTAATGTGTAAGAGTCTTATCGCTATTGAAATACCTCTGAATCTATAATTAGTGGTACTCCTATGAAGAGCTTTCTCTATAAGTATATTGTAATCTATTGTTGATAGATGAATAATATATTGAGCTGCTTTTAGAGTGTGGGGTTTTTCTCCCGAAAGGGTTTTCCCCACATAAATCATTGTTTTTGTGTTGTGGTATGCATGATATTATGTTTATTTCTGTTAAGTTTATGTAACTATTATGATGGTCTGTAAATTTTTTTGCATTACCCTCCTGTTGTTCACCAAAAGTGATAACCCAAGAACACCTGCAATCCTTCTATGAAATGGCCAATTTCAATCTAAAAAACACATCAGGGCTTGGACAACATAACATAGGATCCTAATTGATCCTCCTACACTTCATGTTCTGCTAGACCTAGGGGGGGACACCCTTTGATGCTTTGAATACAATAATTAAAAACACACAACTGCATCAACTATAAGTAGATAGATCATTTCACAAGCTCAATAGGTTAGGAAACACTACAGATTGGCTAGATCTATACAAACAATAAGATGAAATAAAGCTTGGAAAGAATGGAACACAAACCCCTAAACATAAAGGGAAATAGATTTATCTTTTAATTTGTATATTGCTCTGAGAACATCCCCAAAACTTGTGAGACCAGTGCCTTATCTAAGGGCAACAGAGTCATATATCAAACTGTAAATGATAGCATATACTGCAAACCCATCTTCATTATTAATATCCCTGCATTAATGCCTTAAAAAAATGCATTACCCAGCTCATTCACAAAACCATCAGATCTGCAAAAATGTATATCCCATTATCTATGATGTATTACAAAATTTAAATTCCTCCTTGAAGAATACTTGCAACAATCACTACAACCTCCTTGAAATTGACAAAATTCAAACCTCCTCAAGGCCTTCAATTTGTAACAACAAGAAATACATCCAGAGACGAATTCTGTGTGAAGTTATGCATGCCTTACATACACAAGAACCTACAGCAAAACATCTACAACAAGAAAGAACTCTATTACTCAAAAGAAAAACCCTGCCCTATACAATATTGAAGAGAACTCAGAATTGGAAGCCATCAAATCTGGAGCCTTTTTCCAAATTTTTGGTACCCTTACAATTGAGAAGAATTGGGAATAAGAAGAAGAGGGAAAAAAGAAAGTCTCCATATCATGCTGCCATGTGTCCCTCTTTCTAAATGAATTTAATTCCTGATCAAACCGCTCCCAAAATATCCAATCTTTGTCAAAATTGACTACATAATTGGATTCCTCACTCCGCGAGCTTTCCGGAAACATATAATACTTCATATTTTGGCCAAAAATTGAGCCCTAAGTGAATTAATTCCTCATGTGTGCACATCATTTAAATTATTCATTTTTTTGATATAGTCTGAACTATATGTTTAATATGCGTTTAACTTTGATTTTTGGCCCTTTTGTGCTTTGACGCTTTGCCATGTGTCGGTACTTGATTGGTCAATGGGGTCCACTGGGCACCCTCTGGGATGACACCTCATCACCCTGCCACGTGTGCGCTTGCTTGTCAGTCCACCTTAGCGCCACCTCTGTGCCACATCATCACCACCTAGGCTCCATTGGGATGGGACCTGCCTGCTGGACCTCTGACTGGACCTGCCACCTATCTTTCACCATTTCGCGATGGCTAACGATCTTGCATCTTCGGGTCACGAAGTCGCGCAGGCCATCGAATCCTCCGAACTTGCTCACTCTTTAACTCTTCGTGATCCGCCTGAGCTTTTCGCCATTTCACAGGGCTTAACTTGCGTGCATCTTGCCTTCGTGAAGTCACACCGACTGTCGATCTACTCCAAACCTGCTCACTAGTTAAGTCATCCTTTCTCTGCAAAATTTTGCCCGTCTGCCTCGGGAAGCATGCCTACGTGGGGCCCACCTGTTACCACCTGTCACCTCCTAGTCACCTTGGGATGCAAGCCCATGCGCATGGGGTTCACTTGGGCACCCAGCAGGCACCATCCGTCAAAAGCTTTGATGACTTTGAAATTATACTTGGCTGGGGTTTTAAATACTTGGCTGGGGTTTTACTTTTAAATACCAAAAAATAACATCCCCTAGCCAATGTGGGATATTGTGTTTTGCCTAGCACTGTGCATTTGAAAGCTTTTCTGAGACCTTTAATGGCACCTTTAATGGCACCTTTGCATCTGCCTGGAAGTTTTAATGCCCATCACCACATAGGAAGAGAGAAGGTCGAATGAACTACACCTACCAGATGAAATTTGATTAAATTTTAATGCCTCCCAAACTCCTCCATTTCCACACAAAGAAAAGCACCCCATAACAGGGAGAGGTTGCTGGCAAAATTTGTGGAATGTTGGTTTTACATCTGCTAACTTTATTTTTTGAAATTTTTAATTGCCCCTTTCTCTGTCATGCTCTACACAGGGTTTTCACTGGGATTTGCCATCTGCCAATGCATTTGCTTGAAAGACTATGCTGTTAAAAAAGAAAACCACGTAGAGGAGGAGTATTGTTTCACTAGTTTGAGAGTTTACTATTCCTGAACATTGGCCACAAAACCACGCAGAAGATAAGGGAGGACTGCTGCTTGCACTTGCTTAAAAGTTTCTTAAGCATCTTCAACATGTCATGCATGGGATAATGCTGGAAAGGTTGTAGAGTCTGGGCCTTATACCAGCCAAAGGTATTTGCTAATCAATGTTTCAAATTGCCTCTTCAAACTCCTTCCACCACGCAGGACTTCCAATTTGCACCTACTGTAATCTACAATCCTCCCACGTGACCTTTCACAACCAAAGCTTTTGCTTGATGGTTTTGATATGGCCTCCCAATAGCCACGCAAAGAGGAAGATGAGGAAGCACGTGAGGAATGGATTTTTCTTGGCATTCACTTGCCTTGGTAATCTGCTGCATTTTCAACGCCTAACCAACACTCTTCTACACTCCACACTAAACTCCATGCACATTGCATTTGCTTGAATGTGTTTTGTTTCTATTTTTTTCAATTGAAACATAGGGGGAAGGAAGACTTCATGGTTTCAAACTGCCATTTGCTTGAAACATTTGTTGCTGTTGTATTGCCTCCCTTGCAACTCAGATGATCCACACATGGGAACTGGAGGATATGACTGGCATTCAATTGCTAAATTTCATTGCTCCATGTTTCAATAAGCCTTTTACCATGCCATGTGAGGGGGAAATTGATTTGTAACTGAGAATTTGCATTTGGTCAACAACAATCAACCATCCTTTTAAAATTTTCAAAGATATCCATTTGAGAACTGGATCCTGATGCTCTTGTTGACTATTAGACCATACAAATCTCATATTCTGGACAAGAAGGGCCATATTCTCCATATTTCTATCTGAAATCTCTTGAAAATTATTAGAATAACAAAAATCTAGTCTGCAACTTTCGCTAGCATCATCTTTTGTCAAATGGGAGATTGCATGCCATGAAATAAGAACAGTTCACCACAAGAATTAATGCATAAGCATGAGCCAGGTCGGGCCCCAAAGTGGGTCCGACTAATTTTTTTTTTCGTTTTTAAGCAATTGACCTCTGAAAAGCTTCATGAACCTTACCCATACCTCTGGAAATGATCGACATCATTTTCGGATCATCAGACTGAATTTTGCAACCTTCAGGCGATTACGCCACATTTTTGCATTTAATCGCGAAGATGTATTTTTCAAAGTGGTCAAAACACCTTTCTGGACCTTGCCGTCTGACAGGTGTGTACTTTGAAATACAAGGATGAACTCTACCAAACAATTTCTCAAAATGAGTCCCGAGTGAAGAGATATTAATCAGCGAAAAATGGCCAATTGGCTTTGTCGACATTGCGGACCTGATGAAGTCAATGTTCTGGCAATACATGATGCCTTTCCCAAAAATATCAAACGACCTCCGTAGGTCCTCAAATTTGAAACACAGGTACCTTGAAGTACATACTAAATCTTTGAATTATCAGTTTGACCAAAATCCTGATTGGATGTAAATGGCGTGCTCATAAAAACAACTACTTTAACTGATATAGCACTGAAAGTACAGATAACTGAAAACGATGGCTAAATGAACCCTTTTGAAAACCGATCAAACGGATTGGTAGAGGCTTGAAATTTGAAACATAGCTCATTATTTATACCAACAACAGCCTGGAAGAAACATTCTAGCATAACACTCAGTGAGGCAAATTTTACGCTTGTGCAAAATAGGGTTTTGACTAGCTATCGAAACAGGGACTAGTCAAACCACACAAATTGCAAACGGATTGATCTTGAAAAACTGAGCAGATGGATTCATTAGGACCTAAAATTTTGCAAGATAACTCACATTTATGCACAAAATTGAATCCACTTTGAAATTATCCATGAAGATCAATAGGGCAAAAGATATAATCACTCAAAGTAGGCTACTCAATAAAATCTGCATTTGTGCCTAAAATGCACTTTCAACTCACGTCTCGAAATGGGTACCTTGTAAACTTATCCAAATTGAATTCTGAAAGTTGCACATCACTGTTTAGGCCAAATGAAAGGTGTAGGACATGATTTCTCGAGCCTAACCCCCTGAAAATCAACTGGCTCCATTTTGCCCTCTCTCTAACTAGGCCACTCAAACTGACTCATTTAGGTACTTTGCTGACATGCAGAGCAAAATTTTGAAATGGGCCTCTCAACTTGACTCAAATTTAATGAGTCCCAATAGTGGCTCTAACTGGGGATGGTTGATTGCAAGATCAACACAAGAATCCAGAATCAATGGTTAAGCAGACCACCCAAAAATGGATCATTCTTCTCTTCTCATCTCAAAAAATAGGGCTTCCTTATTCTACCCAAATAACAGGGCATTTTATTGAAAACCACACAACTGAAAGCAAAGTGACTGTACAATAGATACAAACATGCTTAAAACTGAATATAAGCTGCTCAATCAATCTTAGCATTTACCTCTATCAAAAATTTGATTCTCATCACTTGATACCATGATCCAAACAAAGGCACCTTTCAATAACAACTGAGCATAACTTTTATAATCCACCTCTTTTGTCTCATCACTGTAACAACTGGTGTGCTTACCTTTGGTTTGATTTTGAACTTTGTAATCACACACTACTTCAACTCAAGTAAAAACATGAGACAATTCACCATAGAGGCCTTCCCACAAGATGCCATACATTTCACTATCCCAATCAATTCTACCATTTGCAAAGGCATCATCATGCTGAATCTCAAAAATAAAACATTCATTTTCAATATTGTAGTTCTCATCAGCACATGACTTATTATCATTTAAATCAATATAATGAGGGACACTACTAACCAACTGATGCAAACAAGGAACATAAATGTTACAACCCGGATGTGATACTTCACTATGCTGATCACACCTCATACTATCCTTGCTTATCAAACTGAAAACCTCCGCATTCTCAATATCCCAATCATGGAAAAGAATGCATACCTCTGGCTGAAGCAAATCCTCGGCTAAATCTTTCTCTCTCAGGCTTACATCCACCTAAAACACTTCCATTTGTGGTCTAAAATAATCATCACACAACCCATGCCTCTTACCTTCATCATGAAGTAAAATTTTGCCACACATGTTATTGCTATTTGGAACTACATCAGCATTACACATTTGTTCCGCACAAGGGGAAACTTCATCATTTTCATCAATGAAATCAGCACCATGGATATTTTTATCAAAAGCAAAGAACTCCAATTCCGGTTCAAGCATACTATCATCATTTTCATTCTCTTCATGGTACTTGAAATTCTGAAAGCATTCAAATATGGGTTTACTTAAATCTTGAAATAGAACATTATCAGCACTATCACATACATTCTTATCTTAAAAAACACTTTCATTTTTTAGATTCATGACTGAAATATACAACTTGGTCTCCTATTATATCATCTTCACAAGATGAATAATAAGAATTCTCATAACCACTTTCAACTGCATAACTGGCATTCATTTGTTGATCAAAAGAAAGTGAAAAACTTGTGCCAAGATCATTCTCATTCTGAAATTGCTCTTCATTGTTCTTTTGCATACCTTCAAGGTGCTGGGAATAGAACTCAATGTCCTCATAATCAGCAACATCACTCCATTCTGAAACACATTCATCACTGGGTATACTTGCACTGAACACATCATCAACATCATTCACAATTTCATTTTCAGATTTATCAGACTTAACCAAAATCTGATTTTCATCATATTGCACATCTTCACTTACATAATGAGCAACATTCAGTGATCCATCAGCACTTGGCATTTCAACATCATATTCATCAATAGCATGTAAAGATTGATGGTCATCATTACCATAATTTTCATTATTGTTAACCTTAGGAGATGCATGATTAACTTGATAATGGGCAGCCACATAACCAGCATAACCGGCATACAAATCAAATGGTACATATCCCTTGTATATATCAATTTTCATATCAGCATTATCACAACATTGCACACTAATCATTCCATCATTACTGTGAGAGGCAACCAGCATTAACAGTAGAGGATCTTGACTCTCATCTAAATTTGAATCATATGCATTAGCAAAACCATTCAGAACAGTAGAGCTTGATGCACCTAGACAAGAAATGATTTGCTTAACTTCACATGGTATTTCACCATTGAAGGTGCTTTGACAAGAAACCACAACAGACACAAATTTCTTGGCTATCCCAAATTTCAAATTATTTTGAATGTCTCTAGCTATGTTAAAAGCTTCATATAAAGTCTTAGGTTCTTTGTTTCTCAATAGGAAACCCATCTTCTTACCAAAAGCACTCATATAAATATCCAGACATACCGTATCATCAAACTTATACTTTCTGGACATTTTAGACAAAGCTTGTGAAAATATGATATTAAATGTTGGTACCAATTCATCTTCCCTGATTTGTATATAAGTGAACTCTTTCACCATATCATAATCACTCATTTTTTCATCAAATTGATCCATGAAATTTGAAATCAATTCTTCCCATGAGGAAATACAATCTTCTGGAAAAAAAGAGAACCAATCCCTTGCATCCTCTTTCAATGACTGAACAAACAATTTCATGCATACATCTTCTTGGCAAATTTCAAACTCTCCTATCAAATCTGAAACTCTTTTCACGTGTTGACATGCTAATTCTGATTTTTTCCCACTGAATATGGGCAAATACTTTCTGATTTCTGTGGGTATGGGATTTGGGTAACTCGAAATACCTTCAAAGTTTAGAGCAGCATAATCCTTCATACTGAAACTCTTCCTATTACATGGTTGTTTTGGTTTATTAGGCATGGCTCTATGTGGAAATATACAAGGCTGAAAAACTTCACTATTCATTTTCCTTCTTACTCCCACAAATGATTATACAATCTTGGATAAAAACTTCAAGCACATATCCTTATTCAAATCTATTCATTAACATTTCTTTTCTTCCAAATTTACATACTACGGAAGATCATATACACTGGATATTTTAGCATCATAGATATGAAAATTAATTTTGTGATTCCTCTTTCCCTCTAGACTAGTGTTGTTCACTAAATGGGAAAACAACATTACACATTCAAATTTTTAGAACAAATATCTTTTGCATTTGAAACTTCTGAAAATACCTGGGTGTTTGCAGCTGTAAACTCTTGTAGATCTGAAGATGAATTTTAACTTTTAGCACTATCTTTTACCTCAGAGTCACCACCTCTTGCATAGAGGATATTTTGAATAGCAGGATACCACTCAACACTTATTTAATTCTCTATTTACTCCTTCAATCTTGCTGCACTAAACACTCTTCCAGGCTATTTAACACTGGTATGAACCACAGAGTCGCCACCCAATAAGGAACTGGGGAAAAATTTGCACACAGTTGCAAGAACTTCTTACAACTCTCAACAATGCATTCACTGTTACTCCTTCATAAAATATGACATGAAACACATATCATTCTGCAGATCCAGAACAAGGAACATTTATTTCATCATAAAATCACTTTCAAACTCTGTGCATACACAATGGATTGACTAACTGGATGCAATTAGGCAATTTCTATTCAACATCCCCAACAGAGTCGCCATTTTTGTTGTTCACCAAAAGTGATAACCCAAGAACACCTGCAATTGATCTATGAAGTAGCCAATTCAATCTATGAAGAACGTCAGGGCTTGGACAACATGACAAGGATATGAATCCTTCTACTCTTCAGGCTTTGCAAAACCTAGGTGGGTATACCTTTGATGCTTAGAATTATACCTATTACACACCTATGACATCATCAACATAAATAGATAGATCTCACCAAGGCTCTAAAACAAGTAGTTTATTGCAGACGAGATAGATCTACACATAAAACTCAACTATGCTTGAGCATGAGATAGATGAAACATTTCAAAACATAACATAAACTAAAGATATTCTGATTGGATTTTAAATTGGTTTGAGAACCCCCTTAATTGCAAGATCAGTGCCTTATCCAAGGGCAACAAAGTCATACATCAAACTATAAATGGAAGCTTCAATTGAAAATCCATCTTCATTATTAAATATTCATGCATTAATACCTTGCATAAATGTATTACTAAGATCATTCACAAAATCATTAGATCTTGAAACTATATTCCATTATTCATGATTTATTATAGAATTTAAATCCTTCCTTGAAGAATCCCCACAAACAATCACAACTATCTCCTTGAGATAATAAATTTCATCCTCCTTGAGGATCTGATTTGATAAAATGGAAATACAAATCTAGAGACAATCTTGTGTGAATTTATGTATTCCTTACATACACAAGAACCTGCAACAAATAACACCTATAGCATGAATCAAACTCTATTCTATGGAAAAGGACATTGCCCTGTACAATTTTTGAAAAGAACTCAGAATTAGAAGCCATGAAAATATGGAGCCATTCTCCATATTTTTGGAACCCTTACAATGAGAAGAAAATTGGAATAAGAAGGAAGAGGGAGCAAATTAGGTCTGCAACCGAAATTGCCAAGTGTCTCTCTTTCTAACTGATTTCATTCCGGTCCAAACTGCTCCCAAAATATCTAATCTTTGCCAAAATTAACCACATAGCTGCATTCCTCATTCCGAGAGATTTCCATAAACATATAATACTTCATATTTTGGCCAAACATTGAGCCCTGAGCGAATTAATTCCTCATGTGTGCACATCATTTAAATTTTTCATTTTTTAATATAGTCTCAACTATATAATAATCTACATTTAACTTTGATTTTTGGCCCTTTTGTGCTCTGACGCTTTGCCACATGTCAGTACCTGATTGGTCGATGGGGTCCATTGGGCACCCTCTGGGATGACACCTCATCACCCTGCCACGTGTGTGCTTGCTTGTCTGTCCACCTCAGTGCCACCTCTACGCCACATCATCGCCACCTAGGTGCCATTGGGATGGGACCCGCCTGCTGGACCTCTGATGGACCTGCCACCTATCTTTCGCCATTTTGTGATGGCTAACGATCTTGCATCTTCGGGTCATGAAGTCGCACAGGTCATCGGATCCTCCGAACTTGCTCACTCTTTAACTCTTCACGATCCGCCTAAGCTTTTTGCCATTTTGCAAGGCTTAACTCGCGTGCATCTCACCTTCGCGAAGTCACCTCGACCGTCAATCTTCTCCAAACCTACTCGCTAGTTTAGTCGGCCTTTCTCTACAAAATTTTGCCAGTCTGCCTTGAGAAGCATGCCTACATGGGGTCCACATGTCGCCATCTATCACCTCTTGGTCACCTTGGGATGCACACCCATGCACGTGGGGTCCGCTTGGGCACCCAGCGGGCACCGTCCGTCAAAAGCCTTGATGGCTTTGACATTATACCTGGGTGGGGTTTTACTTTTAAATACCAAAAAATAACATCGCCCAGCCAATGTGGGATATTGTGTTTTGCCTGGCACTGTGCATTTGAAAGCTTTTCTGAGACCTCTAATGGCACCTTTGCATCCGCTTGGAAGTTTTAATGCCCATCGCCATGTAGGAAGAGAGAAGGTCGAATGAACTACAACTGCCAAATGAAATTTGATTAAATTTTAATGCCTCCCAAACTCCTCCATTTCCACACAAAGAAAAACACACCATAACAAGGAGAGGTTGCTGGCAAAATTTGTGGAATGTTGGTTTTACATCTGCTAACTTTATTTTTTGAAATTTTTAATTGCCCCTTTCTCCATCATGCTTTGCACAGGGTTTTCACTAGGATTTGCCATCTGCCAATGCATTTGCTTGAAAGATTATGCTGTTAAAAAAGAAAACCACGTAGAGGAGTATTGTTTCACTAGTTTGATAGTTTACTATTCCTGAACATTGGCCACAAAACCACATAGAAGATAAGGGAGGACTGTTGCTTG
The DNA here is from genome assembly GCF_030272615.1 of Cryptomeria japonica. Taxonomy (NCBI): domain Eukaryota; kingdom Viridiplantae; phylum Streptophyta; class Pinopsida; order Cupressales; family Cupressaceae; genus Cryptomeria; species Cryptomeria japonica. Next base: position 218,624,686 of record NC_081406.1, on the reverse strand, counting down.
CACTTGCTTAAAAGTTTCTTAAGCATCTTCAACATGTCACGCATGGGATAATGTTGGGAAAGGTTGTAGAGTCTGGGCCTTATACCAGCCAAAGGCATTTGCTAATCAATGTTTCAAATTGCCTCTTCAAACTCCTTCCACCATGCAGGACTTCCAATTTGCACCTGCTGCAATCTACAATCCTCCCACGTGACCTTGCACAACCAAAGCTTTTGCTTGATGGTTTTGATATGGCCTCCCAATAGCCACGCAGAGAGGAAGCACATGAGGAATGGATTTTTCTTGGCATTCACTTGCCTTGCTAATCTGCTGCATTTTCAACGCCCAACCAGCACTCTTCTACACTCCACACTAAACTCCACGGACATTGCGTTTGCTTGAATGTGTTTTGTTTCTATTGCTTTTAATTGCTACGTTGGGGGAAGGAAGACTTCATAGTTTCAAACCGCCATTTGCTTGAAACATTTGGTGCTGTTGTATTGCCTCCCCTGCAACTCAGAGGATCCACACATGGTAACTGGAGGATATGACTGACATTCAATTGCTAAATTTCATTGCTCCATGTTTCAATAAGCCTTTTACCATGCCATGTGAGGGGGAAATTGATTTGTAACTAAGAATTTGCATTTGGTCAACAACAGTCAACCATCCTTTTAGAATTTTCAAAGATATCCTTTTGAGAATTGGATCCTGATGCTCTTGTTGACTATTAGACCATACAAATTTCATATTCTGGACAAGAAGGGCCATATTCTCCATATTTCTATATGAAATCTCTTGACAATTATTAGAATAACAAAAATCTAGTCTGGAACTTTCGCTAGCATCATCATTTGTCAAATGGGAGATTGCATGCCATGAAATAAGAACAGTTTGCCACAAGAATTAATGCATAAGCATGAGCCAGGTCAGGCCCCAAAGTGGGTCCGACTAAATTTTTTTTTGTTTTCAAGCAACTGACCTCTGAAAAGCTTCAGGAACCTTACCCATACCTCTGGAAATAATCGACATCATTTTCGGATCATCAGACTGAATTTCGCAATCTTCAGATGATTACGCCACATTTTTGCATTTAATCGCGAAGACGTATTTTTCAAAGTGGTCAAAACACCTTTTTGGACCTCGCCATCTGACATGCATGTACTCTAAAATACAAGGATGATCTCTACCAAACGGTTTCTCAAAATGAGTCCTGAGCGAAGAGATATTATTCGGTGAAAATGGCCAATTGGCTTTGTTGACACTGTGGACCTGATGAAGTCAATGTTCTGGCAACACATGATGCCTTTCCCAAAAACATCAAACGACCTCCATAGGTCCTAGAATTTGAAAAAAAGGTACCTTGAAGTACATACTAAATATTTGAATTCTCAGTTTGACCAAAAGCCTGACTGGATTTAAATGGCACGCTCATAAAAACAACTACTTTAACTGATATAGCACTGAAAGTACAGATAACTGAAAACGATGGCTAAATGAACCCTTTTGAAAACCAATCAAACGGATTGGTAGAGGCTTGAAATTTGAAACATAGCTCATTATTTATACCAACAATATCTAAGAAGAAACATTTGGGCATAACACTTAGTGAGGCAAATTTACGCTTGTGCAAAATAGGGCTTTGACTAGCTATCGAAATAGGGACTAGTTAAACCACACAAACTGCAAATGGATTGATCTTCAAAAATTGAGCAGATGGATTCATTAGGCCCTAAAATTTTTCAAGATAACTCACATTTATGCATACAATTGAATCCATTTTTAAATTCTCCATGACGATCAACAGGGCAAAAGATAAAATCGCTCAATATAGGCTACTCAATAAAATTTGCATTTGTGCCTAAAATGCACTTTCAACTCACCTCTCAAAATGGGTACCTTGTAAACTTATCCAAATTGAATTCTAAAAGTTGCACTTCACTATATAGGCCAAATTAAAGGTGTAGGACATGAATTCTTGAGCCTAATTCCCTGAAAATCAACTGGCTCCATTTTGCCCTCTCTCTAACTAGGCCACTCAAATTGACTCATTTAGGTACTTTTCTGACATACAGAGCAAAATTTTGAAATGGGCCTCTAAACTTGACTCATATTTAATGAGTCATAAAACCTCCTCTCAAGGTTAGTTTAGGAAGTTGTTCCACTACTTAACTTCCTTACAAGTGGTATCAGAGACTTATCAACTTTTGTTTGAGTTGTGGGTTGTTAGTTTTTTTGAACTAATCTAGATTTTTGAGTGGGAATTTGTGCAAAAGACACTTTTTGATCTTGTTGCAGGAATTTTCAGATGGAAAGTTCATTAGAGAGGATAGAGGTCGAGAAATTTAATGGAATTAATTTTGAGATGTGGAAGTTGAAGATGGAAGATCTGCGAATAGATCGAGATTTGTGGGATGTTGTTGATGCAAATGTCTCAAGACCTATAGATCCTACTGGGCCTGCTCAATATGATGTTATGGACTAAAAATCCAAGGGTCTAATTAGATTGTGCCTATCAAACTCTATTCTAATCAATGTCCATGAAGAGAATACTGCAAAGAAGTTATGGACTAAGCTTGGTAAAATGTATCAAGCAAAATCCTTCTTGAATCAGATTTTCTTGAGAAAGAAATTGTATTCCTTGAAGATGGAAGAGGGTGGATGAATTGCAGACCACCTAGAAGAATTTAATATGTTGGTGGCTCAATTGGTATATGTTGGTGTTAATATGGATGAAGAAGAGAAATGTTAGATCTTTCTTTATTCTTTGTCTGATTCGTGGGATTCTCTTGTTATGGCTATCGGTAGCACTTCTGTTGTTTTGAAGTCTGAAGATGTGGTAGGGGCCCTACTTGGTGAAGAGCTGTGGAGGAAGGTATCCATTAGTTTTAAGGAAGCCCTAACTGTTTGTGGAAGACCTAAGGAAAAAGGCAAGAAGAATGAGAAGCGCAACAAGTCCAAATCCAAAGGGAGATCGAAATCTTCTGGGAAGTCCAAAGTCATTTGCTAGAATTGTGGTAATTCAAGTCACATTTGTAAATATTGCAAAGAAGAAAGGAAGAAGAAAAAGAAGATGTTCAATTCTGATTCTAGTTCGAGAAGGAAGGTGGTGATGCATTCATTGCAAATTTGGCTACTCATGCTAGTAATGATGCATGGTTAATTGACTCAAGTGCATCCTTTCATATGACTTCCAATAAAGATTAGTTTTCTCAATATAAAGAATTTAATGGAGGCAAGGTGTACTTGGGTAACGATTCACATTTAGACAATCTTGGTCGAGGTAAAGTTAGGATCAGGTTTCCTGATGGTAGAATAAAAAGAATTTGTGGTGTGTTGCATATCTCTGGATTAAAATGAAATTTATTATCTATGAGAAGACTGATAGATGTGAGTGTGTAGGTAGTCTTGTCTGATATAGTATGTAAGATTATTAAGGGTGCTATGGTGATTTCTAGAGGTGTCAGGTTTGGCACTTTGTATAAGCTAGAGGCATACACTGTTGAGTGTAATAGCACTTTTGTAAAAAGTAAAATTGTGGATACTTCATCAGAAGATTTGAGGATTTCACCTTCAACAGATGGACATGGATTTTGGGTGCCTAACAGTGCTCTTTCTTCTGAAGCAAAGTTGCATGCAAAGAAGACTATGTTATGGCATCAGAGATTTGGCCACATTGGAGAAAAAGGGTCTGAGGACCTTGAAAAATAAAAACCTTGTTGAAGGTTTGAATGATTATAATCTTGACTTTTATTTCTGTGAACATTGCATTTATGAAAAACAAAATGGAGTTTAGTTTTACTCGAGTTCTCATAAACCTTGTGGTGTTTTGGATCTTATTCATTCTGATGTGTTTGGTCCTATAGATGTTCCTTCGATTGTAAAATCCACATATTATGTTTCATTTATTGATGATTTTAGTAGGAGGACATGGGTATACTTTCTAAAGAGTAAATCTAAAGTTTTAGTCATTTTAAAGAATTTAAAGCAATGGTTGAGTTGCAGACTGGAAAGAAAATTAAATGTTTGAGGAATGATAATGGCGGTGAATTTTTCTCTAATGATTTTGATAGATTTTGTAAATACTGTGGCATTAATAGACATAAGACAACTCTATAATCTCCATAGCAGAATGGGGTTGCAGAAAGAATGAACAAGACACTGATGGAGAAGGCTAGGAGTATGTTAAGTTGTGTTGGTCTAGAACAAAAGTTTAGTGATGAAGTTGTTGCCACTGCTTGCTACCTGATTAATAGGTCTCCTACATCAGCTCTTGTTGATAAAATGCCTATAGAAGCATGGTCAGATCATAAACCTTCATGGAGACATCTTATATTTTTTAGTTGTGAAGCATATGCACATGTGCCAAAGGAGAAGCGAACAAAGTTAGAGAAGAAGACTATGAAATGTATCTTCATCGGTTACAATTATGGTGTGAAAGGATACAAGATTTTGGACCCTCTTGCATAAAAGGTAATTCAAAGTAGAAGTGTTATTTTTAGAAAAATTAAGTGTCCTTTTATTACATTGCAGCCTAAATAGACTAAACAAGAAGATTTTATTCAATTCCCTTCTACGTCTGAAAGAGTTGAATCGAGACCACTTGATAAGAAAGTAGTTGAGGAGAGCTCATCTAGCTCTGAATCTTCAGAAGAGGAGGAAGAACCTCCACCTCAGCTTGTTGGGAGGTCTACAAGACATAGACAACTACTTGAAAGGTATTAATCTAATGTTTGGAGATGTATTTTTGCTTTGAATACCAATATGGATGAACCTAGATCTATAGAAGAGGCATTAGGTATGAATGATGCACAATCCTAGAAGATTGCTATGGAAGAAGAAATGACACCTTTGAAAAAGAATGATACATGGGATCTTGTACCATTGCCTGAAGGATGGAATCTTATTGATTACAAATGGGTGTTCAAGAAAAAGATTGGTTTAGATGGAAGCATTGAGAAGTATAAAGCAAGGATGGTTGCAAAAGGCTACTCTCAAGTTGAGGGTGTTGATTATGGCGAGATATTTTCTCCTGTTGCAAAAATGACCCATTAGATTTTTGTTTTCTATTGCTGCTACTTACAATTTAGAGGTTGATCAAATGGATGTGAAAACTGGTTTCCTTCATGGTGATTTGGAGGAAGATATCTATATGACACAACCAGAGCACTATGTGGTGAAAGGTAAAAGTAATTTGGTCTATAAATTGAAGAAATATTTGTATGGCCTCAAATAAAGTCTTAGGATGTGGTACTAGAAATTTGATATATATGTTTTGAGTTTGGGATTTGAATATTCTAAATCAGATCACTATGTTTATTATAAATTTTATGGTGATCATTTCCTATACATTGCATTATATGTTGATGATATGCTATTCATTGGTAAAGGGAAAGGTATGATTTCAGAACTAAAGTCTTAGTTTGTTTTTAAATTTGAAATGAAAGATCTTAGTGTAGTGAAACACATTCTTGGGATGGAGATTAAAAGATATAGAATGAACAGAAAGCTATGGCTAGACCAGAGTAATTATGTCAATTAAGTTTTATGGAGATTCAACATGCAAGATTGTAGACCATTATGTGCTCCCTTCATTGTTGGATTAAAACTATCTATTTCAAATTGTCCTACATCTCCATCAGAGATGGAAGACATCAATAGAGTACCTTACTAGAGTGTATTTGGAAGTTTGATGTATGCTATGGTCTGTACTAGACTAGACATTGCCCAAGTAGTGGGAGTTCTTTCCAGATATATGTCTAATCCTAGTTGAGTTCATTGTGATGCAGTCAAAAAAGTCTTTAGATATTTGAAGAGTACCTTAAATTATTCTTTGTGTTACCATGGTAATTTGGTTGGAGACGTGATTTCCCTTGATATTCATGGCTATGTGGATTCAAAATGGGTAGGTGATATTGATAGCAAAAGATCTACTAGTGTTTATATGTTTACTTTATTTGGTGGTGCAATTAATTGGATGAGTAAGTGATAGGTTGTGGTTGCTTTGTCCACTACAAAAGCATATTATATGGAAACTACACATGCTTGTAAAAAAGCCATTTGGATTAAGAGACTATGTTCAAATATTGGAATAAAACAAGGTATAATGACAATTTATTGTGACAATCAGAGTGCGATCTGCCTAGCTAAGAACCCGACATTTCATGCCCAGACCAAAGACATTTATGTCTAGTATCATTTTGTCAAAGATATGGTCAAATATGGCACGATGAAGCTAGTTAAGGTAGAGACTTTAATGAGTGTTGCAGATTCTTTAAATAAGGTTGTGAGCATAGAGAAGTTCAGATGGTGTTTGGAGTCTATGGGCCTCATGGCCCCTAGTAATTAATTTATTTTGTTGATACTCCCTTTGCTCTTGTAAGGTGTTCGACAAGTGGGAGAATGTTAGGAAAAAGGTGTCTCAAACCTGCATTTACATGAGGTTACCATTTATAGTAAGTTTTTATTTTAGCACGAAATGGTGTGAAATTCTCCTCGAAGCTTTGGGTTGGCTAGATGAGCATGTCAGTAAATTTTTCATTGCAAGATCATAGCTAGTTTTGAAGATATTAAAGTTTCTCTTTTTGGAGGGTGTGATGAAAGGTTTAAAATTATTTTTGAGGAATTTAGAGGATCTAAAATCCCCTGAAAATTGGATACAAGTGGCATATTAGCTTACAGGGTGATAGAGCACTTTGCCAGCTTTCTAGTGCTTCAAACGGTTCGTCAATCGAACACATGGTTCACAAGTTATGGCCTTCGAAAGTTTGGACTCCTGAAATAGGAAATATAAATTACATTAAAAACATAAATGAGTTGTAAAAGGGAGGAACACATGTTGATGTGTGTTTTGACACATCATAGGGCATCTAGAATGGAGATAAGGTTAGCTCTACTTTATTCGGTGGTTTTAGCCCATGGTTTTGTAATACCGTTTGATAGTTTCTTGTATTGTATCTCATATATATGAGGTATGTGAGATAGAGGTTGTGTGTAAGAGTCTTATGGCTATTGAATTACCTTTGATTCTCTAATTAGTGGTACTCCTATGAAGATATTGCTTTGCAAGTATATTGTAATCTATTGTTGATTATTGAATAATATATTGAGATGCTTTTAGAGTGGGGTTTTTCTCTCGAAAGGGTTTTCCCCATGTAAATAACTATGTTGCTGTGTTGGGGTATGCATGATATTATGTTTATTTTTGTTAAGTTTCTATAACTATTGTAATTATTTGTAAAAAAAATTTCATTACCCTCCTCTCAAGGTCAGTGTAGGAAGTTGTTCCGCTAAATAACTTCCTTACACAACCTCTATCATCTAGTTATCTCACTCAGTGATTGCAACCTCTAAATCCCTGTGTAGAGAATCACCCTGCCTCCTCACCCGACCAAACTCAACCAGTCAACTATTAGACCCGACCATCTCCTGCTCAGCCCTTTATCTCTCAGTGGCCAGCTGCTCCTCCAAGCTCTGAGCTCGAGCCCTCTCCATATCCCTATCCAAAATGGCTTGGTCCAAAAATCCCTAAGGAAACTGTCCTTCTCCATCACCTCCCCTGTCCTGTCCCTCCTCTGTATCCATTGACTTTGCCCCTCTGGCTAGCAATACTTGTGCTTGTGTCATCCCCTTAATCCCATCTCTCGAACATCTCCCTATCTTGGTGCTCGTACCTGCACTAGCACCATTATTGTTTCCCCTCTTTGTCTCCTCCCTTCTCTCCCAGGCAATCACCACCTTCCCCTAGCTCCTCTACCTCCTCCTCCCTCCCCTGGACCTATTGGCCTCCTTTAATGGTTCAATAACTAAGCCCTAAAAGCTATAACTCAGAGATTACACATCTATACTAAGTAGTTATCAGACTCATTATGAAAGTTCATTTAACTTATCAACCTAGGGATGTGAACTTGAAATGGGTCAGCACTGTATGTGCACAAAGATTCTATTATGGCCATCATAACTTAAGAAAAGAACAATTCTGGAATTGAAATGTTGTAAATAACTAATGAAGGAAATTGAACTTATATTAACAGCTAATCTGAACATGCAAATCTTAAACTAACACAAACTACAAAAATGAAATTCCAAACAAACATACAAGAAACTACTCTGCCCACTTTCACTGTAGGAATAGACATAGAGTAGAGTTTTGTGGTTGCAGGAACAATCAACTATTGGAATGATAATTACTACTACTTGAAGAATAACTACTAAGCTAACTAAATAGAGTTCTCACCAAGTGGCCCCCCTTGAGTGAGACTTCCAAAATTAACACGTGTTGAAAACTCAAAATATCATTTTATTCATCAAAACAAAAGTACACAAGATATGACAACATGCTCTTAAACTCTATTTCAAAGCTAAAAGTAAACTTACAACATCATAATTCCACCTCTACAAGAGATCATCTGAACATTATTCATAAAAAGAAAAACTACCAACTAATCCTAACTAACTGGGCGACCGACTCCACAACATATGGAGGGCGCCATTTATTGAAAGCATGAAAAGAGGAAAGGAAAGCTCATGCATGTGCTTAGAAAAGTTAGATAGTACTTCCTTAATGGAGATATAATGCAACATGCCACTAAATAGACTCAATTGATTGTACATGATTAGTTAAAAAGGTAGTTACAAAATTAAGTAGAGAAATCTCCTCTACATTAGTTACTCCTTGACTTCTTCAACAACCGGTCGACTGGTAAGAGTCTCGCTCCTTGTTGCAAGCTTCATCATAACACAACTTTCTTAGTAAAAACTTGCAAAACACATTAGCACATACAAACAACCACATTTCCCAAATCATTTTGAAACAACATTTTTTTCAACACATGCATGTTTAATAGATACTTACATAGCATATGCATTACTATCATGAATTGTTTCAAGGTTAAACTTAATCCCAAAAGGTAATAGTTTCTAAGGAAATAACATAGTAAATAGTGACATCAGAGTATCAAAGTCTAAAGTATCATCATGAACAAAAAAATAAATCCTTAGAAAACAAGACTATAAATTGTCTCATCATTCCCCCCAACCTAAGGTCTTGCTGGTCCTCTAGAAACATTATTCCTTAGTTAGGTCAGGGTTCTCATATCACCAACTACTAACTATCCTACAACATGGTTTTCATCTTTTGAATTAGGATCCCAATAAAATACGTGCCTATGTTCCAACCTATTCCACCTTGGCATTTGTTCTACTATATCAAACCGATAGTATCTGTAGTCTGGCACTAGCCACAAGAAGATGGGCAGCTGGAATATTAATAGGAACCAATAATGTTTCTATGTTCTGCCAAGCTGTATATATCTAGTACATCTTTTATTTGCTGCAACATAATTCTATAGTGAATGTGGCTTTACTTTCCTTAGCTAATCAGTCAAGCTATCCTATCTCTGTGAAAGGTACCCTGCTTTCCTGTAGTAACCTCCATTTGTTCATATTCTACATAGGCTTCTTCCTACAGAGGTAACACTCTGTCGTTAATATCCTGCCTATATAGAACTTGGTGCCATTCATAAAACATTATTGCAGGATCACAAAATTCAACCCTAAGAGGCAACAGTTCTCGTAATTCCTTCTCTCTGTAATCTCTGAACTACACACGCCAACTATTTTCATTCTGAATCCAAGACATAAATACCCTCAAATGGATATCTCCAATATACATTAGTGGGTTCCATTGATGGTCATCTGGGATAGTATAATTATGTAGGTACAATTCACAAAGTAAAGTCTTAACCTTTGTTGGAGATTCTCGGTAGGCTTGAAAGAATTCCTTAGGGGTTTTGATGGAAGGGTTTAATCCTGAAATTACCTTGGAAAATTGGAAAGAAAGATACCTCTCCTTTAAATGTAATGTATAAACCCTTGGAGGGATCTTGCATTCCATTAATTGTGGAACTAATTCTACCACATCATCCACTTGTTTCTTTAATTTAACAATCTCCAAGCATCTTTCTCCCTAATTTCATTATCCTTTTTTCTCAATTTGTTTCTACAATATAAGGTTTTCTTCATCCCTCTTTTCTATTTCATCCAACAATTTCAACACTACACCATTCCATGAAAATGTAGCGGGTCTATGAATACCTACCCAAATTTTCCTGGCAACACGCTCCAATTGCAGTACTGGTGGTTGCTCGAATTCTTGCTGAAAGGGTTCATCCTACTCTTGATGTGGTACTTCCTCTTCTTTTGCTTGCTCTACAATGGTAGCAAGTCGATTTAACCTCATTTCTTCATGTTCCTTAGAGGCTGCTAGCACTTTTTTAGTTGCTTTCTTAAGCCTAGGGATTTTTTCTTGGTGTCCTACTAGCATCTGGTGCAGCCGGATTTGTCTTCTTTGTAGGGGTTTTCCTATTTTTTTATTGTTGCGGGAGGAATAGTGTCTCCAATTTTCCGTTTGCTAGGGCTAGGGCTAGGTTTTTCTATTTTAGGAGTCTCAACCCTAACCTTTCTTTCCCTTTTTTTTCTTTCATCTACTATTCCTCTACTTTTCTAGTAGTTGCGCTCATTTGACATGGGGATTGGAGCGGAGTATCACCATCATGGCTTGAAGAAGTTCCTTCTTCCTTTGATTTAAAGGAATCAACTGTTATAGCTACACTAGTTGTAGGAGGGCTTGCTTTGGGTCTTACACTAGAGGTAGATGCCTCAGAAGTGGCTGTAGTAACTTTCCTCCTTTTTCTAGACCTATGAGACTCACTCCTCTATTCCACATTTTCTGGTCTAAACTGATCAACATTCTCAACTTCCTCCCATGTCATACTACAAACTTCTTGTAAATATTTTTCAACTAGCAAATTTATCAAACAATGGTGAGACATAGAGTTGGACTTACCTTTTTGAGTTTCAGTCGCCATGATCTCCAACAATCTGTAGAGAACATTAGGCATGTTCTTTCTCCTCCCATGCCTTAGGTGGTTTAAAATATTGAAATGAATGGAGTCTAGACAAGACTAACAACCCTCACAGGTAATATATTTGCAAATGTGCACAACTGCATGAATCCACTTGTTTGGCAGCGATGTTCTCCTTGTTCCTTGTTTATCCACAACAACTTGTGGGTCAATAGGTTCAATGAATTATGCCCTTGTCATTCTTGCATCTCAAGATGTAAGGTATGGTTCCCCATCAGTGGGCAACCTTGTGACTTCTGTAATTATCTCCTCCATGACTACTACTTTCAATCCTTTTACCATTGCTTTACCATTTGAAAAATTCTATGCAAATTCTATAGCAATGTCATCATTGAAACTTTGCAACTTCAAGAAGTAGTGTAGCCAACCATAATTTTGAAATTCTGCTAGACAAAAAACATCTTGTAGGATTACATCATGAACAATGGGTTCATTCCTAATTAGCTACCCACCCATCCTTCCTGCAGTCACTCTCTAAAACATTCCCTCCTGCTCTATCTTCACTGAAAGAGTTAATTTCTCTTATTCTCTAATAATTTGGTCTTTTTCTGACCCTACAACTTACCTTTTTTTGAAATTTGTCAATTAAGACAGGGGAAAATCATTAATGAAGGTTTTAGAAAGGCTTTCAAGAAAAATAAGGACATGACAACACTTGTTACTTCTGAAATGTCACATCATTGGTTCAAATCAGCTAAGCACAACTAATGGGCGTATGCTTCACCCCCCCCAAACTAAATTAAGGCATGTGTCCTCACATGATGGATTTTGTGTGAAAAATATGATATGCAAATATCAAAATTAAAGAACATGATTAAAATTAATGCTATTTACAATAATTATGGGAGAAATAATCGCTCGCACATACCTAATAAAGTGGATTTGCATGTCCAAGATATATGGTGTGTGCAGTACTTGTCAATCAATCAATCAAGTAGTAAATGAAGTATGAGATGGAGTGTAATGATGGAGAGAATGATGGAAGAGAGAGAATTATGGAGTGAAGGTGGATGTATGGAAAGATCAAAGAATTGGATTTCCATTCAATTGGCAATATTTATTATGATTTAATGCACATGTGTATTAGGTAGAAGGATGGACACTTGGTCCACTTCCTTCAGCTGCAAGAAATTCAGTGAATTGCTGCATGAATTCCACTTTTGAAGCTGGTTTGTGATATTAACGCAAGTGATGACCATTGACTAGCAAATTGAATCTAATAGGGTCAATTGTGGTAAGTTGAACATCTCCATTTGAAAATACTTGTGCCACCTCATATGACCTTGGCCATCTAATTTGCAGCTTGTCTGCACCTTCCTAATACCGAGTTATAAAGAAGAGCCGAGTCAGTTGGTTGGAACCACTTCTCTTTAATGTATTTATCATGCCACTTGATCCGTTGAGCATGCACTACTTCTGTGTGATGAAGTGTTGTCTTCCTTATTCCATCTAAGTTATTGAGATGCATGATCCTTTCTTTTTATGCTTGTGATATTTTTATCTTCAGATCTAATGCAGTTCTTGGAGTTTTATGCTCAAACTCAATTGGAATCATGGTTGTTTTTCCAATACAATAATTCAAGTGGTGTGAAACCAGTTGTTGTTTTCCATGTGGTTCTATATGCCCAGAGAACTTCTGGCAATCTGTTGGCTCAATATTTCCTTTGAATGACCACTATTTTGTTAGAATTGCTTCAATTTCTCTATTGGTTACCTCAGCTTGCCTATTTTCTTGAGGATGATAAGGGGTAGATTTTTGATGACTAACATTATATTCATTAACTAGTGTTGTAACAAGGGTTGATGTAAATTGAGCTCCTTGATCTGTTACTATCTCCCTTCGAACTCCATATCTTGTGAAGATGTCCTCAAAAATAAATTATGCAACCTTATTATCCCTTGCACATGTCATTGCCTTAGCTTCAACCCATTTAGTGACATAGTCAGTACATACTAGGATATAGGACTTACCATTGGATGGTGGATCAATTGAACCTACAAAATCTAAGCCTCATTTGTCAAATGATGTGATAACAAATTGAGGGTAGAGGGGCATCTCATATGATTTTGTTGGTCGTCCCATCTTCTAACATCTATCACACTTCCTTGTGTACTTTCTTGCATCTTTATGAAATGTGGGCTACTAATAACATGTGCTGAGAATTTTCATTGCTGGCATTTTCGTAGCAAAATATCCTCCACATGGTTCATCATGAGATGTATTCCAAATGTCATAGGTTTCATCTTCTTTGACACATCTCATCATCACATGATCTAGTTCAGTGTAGAACAAACATCCTTCAATCCATGAGAAAGGGAAAGTTTTCTTTATGAGAATTCTCCTCTCTTTTGGAGAGAAGTGAGAAGGCACCTTCCCTGCAACAAAATAGTTTGCTATGTCTTCATACCAAGGTGTATGCATGTTGATTGAAAACAAGTTCTCATCAGGGAAAACATCATCAATGACCTGATTATCTTCTGATGTAGTCAATCTGGATAAAAATCTGCTACAACATTTTCTTTGTCATGCTTGTCAATTATGGTGATATCAAATTCCTACATTAATAGTAACCACCTTGCCAATCTTCCTGTGATCAATGGCTTATTCATAAGATATTTGATTCCTGCATGATTAGTATGGATAAAAATCTGATATCCTGTGATATAATGTCTGAATTTGTTGAGGGCATATATGATTGCCAACATTTCTTTCTGTGTGATTGTGTAGTTATACTCAACCCATTGTAGGTTCTTGCTCATAAAATAGATTGCATGTTCAATTGATGTCTCTTTCTAGCCCAAAATAGTTCCTATTACATAATCAGATGCATTTATATGAATGTGGAATAGAAGTTCCCAGCTAGGACCCTTGAGCATAGATGGTTGTGTTAATGCTCCTTTTAGCTTAGATAATGCTTTGTCACAATCCTCTGTCGAATCAAATTTTGCATCTTTAGTCAAAAGGCTATAAATTGGTGTTGAAATTTTGCTAAAGTCTTTTATGAAGTGCCTATAATACCCTGCATGTCCTAGAAAACTCCTGACATCCTTTTGCTTTGCAAGTGTAGGAAGATTATTAATGACTGCAATCTTGGCTGGATCAATTTGTATTCCTTTTTGAGAGATGTAGTGGCCAAGGACCACTCATTTTTGCATCACCATGCAACACTTTTCACTATTCAGAGATAGATTATGATCTTCACATCTTTGCAACACTATTTCTAGTCTTTGTAATGTTTCAGCAAAATTAGTGCCATAAGTAGTAAAATCATCCATGTAAATTTCCATACATTCATGTGAAATGTCTAAAAATATACTTAGTACTACTCTTTAAAAGGTTGCAGGTGCATTGCAGAGACCAAATGGAAGCATTGAATAGTCGTAGGTTTCCCATGGGCAAGTGAAATTTGTCTTCTCTTGATCTTTTGGTGTAATTTGTATTTGATTGTAGCCGTTGAACCATCTAGGAAGCAAAAGTATTGTTTTCTTTCTAGTGAATTCAATACTTGATCTATGAAAGGAAGTGAAAAATGATCCTTTTTAGTTCTAGTATTGAATTCCCTATAATCCATATAAACTCTCTATTTACCTCTCTTTTTAGGCACAATTACCAAAGGAGATACCCATTGGCTGTCTGAGATTGGGTAGATAAATCCTGCATCCAAGAGCTTCGGCAACTCTTCCTTCACAATCTCCCTTAATGTAAGGTTAATTCTTCTTTGTGGTTGCCTCACTGGTGCACAATCATCTCTAATATAGATCCTATGAGTGCATAATTTAGGATCAAGACCCTTAATGTCATGGTAACTCCAAGAAAATGCCTGCTTATGCTTTTTTAATAGGTTTGTCAAAGATATTTGTACTTGTGCTCAATCATGGTTGTCTTAGTAACACTTGGCACTTTCAATTCTTTAGGTAACAATGTGGGCATAATATTTGTTGCTACAGCAGGATCAACCGAGAGAAGTATTGGAAAAGGCCTTTTTGAACTAGATGCATGGTTGGATGGTTTTACATGAGCCTCATAATGGTTTTAGATTATCTAGGATGAAATTTCATCTTCATTATATTATTGCAAGAAAGGGATTCTCTCTATCATCATGAGCTTAGCCACTGAATTAATGTCTTCAGCTTCCTCTCCAACATTTGGCCAAATAGGATTGTCTATGTCTTGGGTTAGTTGAGTAGGTGGATAGATTAGCAACTTATTAGTATTCCTACCATCAGATATGGTCATATCTCCTAAACGACATCTTATATAAGCATCTATTGTGGCCAACCATGGCCTTCCCAAGATAATAGGATATCCTCCTAGTGTGGCTTTAGGGGAAAGGATTATGAAAACTACTGGATACTCCCATGAATCAAGAGTAACCATTATATCTTCCACTATACCATCTGGTTTTATAGTAGAACTATCAGCAAGCTGCAGGATTATAGCAGTGGGTCTTGGATTGACAATATTTAGTTGTTGCAGGATCTCCTTAGTCATCACATTAATTGTTTCACCTAATTCTATTAAGGTGATCTTTATTTGAATACCATTGATGATGACTGTAACTATAGGGCTACCTTGATCAACATACTTGAGGATAGTTACTTTCCCAAGCATGGTGTCTTCCAATTGGCCTACCACATGAACAGTAGTGGGATCTTTCACCTTTCTTCCTATCTTTTTGAGACATGCCTCTTTTATTGCTTTTCCATAGATTGGGACATCCTTAATGGCTAAAACAAAGGTATCTTGACACATATATGTTTCAATTGATCCAGAATGTCAAAGGTGGTCTCTTCCTTTTGATTGACAATTTCCAACCTTTGAGGAAATGGTGGTTCTGGATTAGATAGGTGGGTTGGTTCAGGATCCTTGAATTGTTTTGGTTGAGTAGGTGCCTCAAAAAGATTTGGATGCCCTTCTTCCTCCTCAGGGAGCTCAATTATGGGAGGAGTGGCAGGAGTAGGGAGGGTAGTGGGTGAATATCACCTAAACTCACAACATATGCAAGGTACAGATTTGGATCAACATAATAAACTCGTTGTTATTATGGTTTATTATTTGGATTCAGTCTAGGTTGAGATGGAAAATGAGTAGGTCAGAGTTTACAAGCACTAGGATTAGGAGGGGGCATGATAACTTGTTGTTGAGGTTGTGAAGGTGGATGCATGTAACTAGTTGCCTAGTTTGGTCATTGTTGTCCACCCCTCCACTGGGATATTTGTTTCCAATTCCCTTGGGGCTGCTGTCAATTCCCTTGAGAAGGTTTCCATTGAGGTGGAGCATTTTGGTAATTAGGCCAATTATTCTGAGGGTTATTCCAAGACTATGGTGGATACCCCCCAAAATTTGATGGATATCGGTGCTCCCATTGGTTATTAGATGCATAAGAATTCATGGAAGGTCCACTAAAAGATAATGGATCAGGTGGCATAACTTGTCTTGGAGCCCATGTTCTTCTTTGTGCAACACAAAAGACATGTTCTTCATCTCCCTTAATCATCTTGAACTCAGGTGGAATTCGCTTGATATCAACATTGGCTACCATTTTACATTTGCAGACCTTATTCTTCTACCTACAGTGAGCGTAGTATTCTGCCAACATTGATTCTGCCTCCCCAAGTTTCTTTTTTACTTGCAAGGTATCCAGTTGAGTGGCCATATCATTTATGATATCCTTTTAAAATTTGAAAGCAAATTAGTGATCTCCATCCTTGATACCCCATTAGCAGATGATTTTTCCATTTGGTAACCTCTTCCTTTCATGACAACTGCTTGGGAGTAGTTGTGACATATCTTCTTAATGTCGTCCCAAGGAACTTGAGTAATGTCTCCTCCTCCTATTAGATCCAGGGCGTCAATACAACTATCACTTATTCCCTTGAGGAAAAGCAACTTTTGAGATTCTTGGTTAATAGTATGGTCTGAGGATTTCTTCAGGTAGAACAAGAACCTTGAAATGTAGTCCTCCAAATTTTCACCTTCCCTCTGCTGCATCCTAAATATTTCAGCTACCCTAATATTACCACTTCTACAGTATTCTTTGTACTTCTCAAGAAATTTTGTTTTCATGACATCCAAATTGTTGACAACATCTCTCCCCAAGATCATAAACCATCTTAAGGCAACTTCCTTCAAAGTAGCAGGGAACAACTTAAGCCTATGAGCATTAGTGGTGTAGTCATAGCTTCTACAGAGGATGTCAAATTCAAACCAAAAAGTATTTGGGTCCTCTGCTACAAGCCCATAAAACTTAGGGAGGACCAAAGCAGGATATTCTTGAGAATATTATCATGCAAGTTAGTGATGGGGAATTTAAAAGTGGTTTGGTTAGGCTGATTTTGTGTAGTAGCAACCATTCTCGCTTGATAAAGTATCAAGGAAAATGAGTTATCAACAGGTTCTTTGTTAGCTGGATCTTCTGATTATAAAAGTTGGAAAATTTATCAACCAAATGATTTATCTCTTGGTATTCTTCTTCAGGTTGATTGTAGGCTTCCTCAAAATGACTGTTAGGATAAGGGTTATTAGGAAGAAATCTCCCTAGGGTTGTTGGCATTATAGCAGACAAGGAGAGATTGTTGCCATTTCAATAAGGATATTGAGAAGGTTGTTGATGATTATGGATATAATTGATTAAGGATGATTTACTGTCTTAGTATTATTATTTTTTCATTGATGTCAAGATATTGATTTTCTAAATCAGTATGATGTTGCCATATCTTAAGAAGTATGATTTGATGAGTCTAAAGATGTCGGTAAAAGACACAGAAATAATATGATGGATAAGGGGATAAATAAGTTATTCAATGGGCAACTATTACCAAGTTAGACAATGATGAGATCATGATGTTTAGATTGTTTTGATATCCTACATATATTATTGATTGTAAGGTTAATACTATACTATGTTACCAAGCAAAGAACCTAGTTGGTAAACCCTAAAGAACCTAGTTGGTAAACCCTAAGGAACCTAGTCAATAAACCCTAAGGTTATCGCTATCGGTTAATGAAGATAGAGTGTCTACCAAGTAAAGTTTAGTATTTACCGAGTTGTAACCGAGCTGTAACAGAATGCATCAAATGGTTACATGCGTTATTTAATGAAGGGAGCTGATGAGCTAGAACTGATTAAATGATTGGTATGTTGTGCATGAAGTTTGTTAAAGAATCTATGGCAAAGAAAAATTGGCAGGAAGATCTACAGCTTAGATTGAACCACAATACCCTAGCACAAGTTCCAAGAAATGTATGCAAGTTCCAAGGTGGGGTAAAACATTTTTTAGATCGAAGAATACATTGAACCTGGTCAAAGTTTGAAGATCTGATGGCTATGATTGATCATGGGAAATGTGATCAAGGAGATTAAGTAGTTGACAATTGTTTATAAATAGGGAACTGTTGATAAACAATGTATGCAGGAAAGTGTATGCACAGGGATGCTACATAGTAATTACCAAGCACAGAAGCTTGAAGAACTGTTTGTATGACAGAGTATAGAGCCCAGCAGATGGACAAGATTAGTTCTATGTCTAGATTGTATTGAAACAAGCACCTAGAGCATGGTATGAAAGATTGCACTCTTATTTGATTAAGATTGGTTTTATAAGGACAAGTGAGAACAACAATATGTACATGAAGAATGATGAAAATGGAATACTGATCTCAGCCATATTTGTTGATGATATTATTGTATATGGTGAAAATGGATACAATAATAACGATATTGAAAGGCTAAATGAATTCAACCACAAAAACCCTAGCCTAACAACAACAAAGATCCACCATAACATATGAAGATTACCTAAGACAATGCAAATCAAATGAAATCACAAAGATTATACCATCACATGTCCAATAGGGTTTGGATCTCCATTCTTCCTATCTCCATTGATCTTGCTTGATATATTTGCTCTCAGATTATATGTGCACAAGAGCTCAACAAAGAACGGAATGTGGTTGCAAGTAGGATCGTAGTGTAGTCAAGTGCATAAAAGATGATTGATTAGGGTTTGATAATGAAGGAAGCATCTCCTTATATAGAAGACACTATATGAAATGGAGGGATAAGATTGAGAGGTGTAAAAGGAGGTCAGCTATGATTAGAGGGTAGGTAAAAGAAATAATAAAATAATGAAAGGGGTAGGTAGTGTATGAATTAAGAGATGAATGACATGTGTCATGGGTAGAAAAGGTTAATGAATTAATTAAATAAATAAAGATTTATTTAATTAATAGAAGAAGTGGGATCAATTAAATAAATAAGATATTTATTTAATTTAGGAAAAGGACAATTTAAATAAATAAATTTATTTATTTAAATGAGAAATAAGGCTAGAAGAGGATAACTGAATTAATTAAATAAATAAAGATTTATTTAATTAATAGAAGAATTAAGCTTAGATGATTAAATAAATAAAATATTTATTTAATTAGATTGGACAATTTTGGGTGTCTACAATTATATTTTGTGGAAATGACTCTTTATGTAAGAACTTTGGAAATGAAATGAGCAAAGAATTTGAGATGTCATTAATCGATGAGATAAAGTATTTTATAGGTTTACAGATACTGCAAATGAAAAATGAGATTTTCATTACTCAATCCAAGTACATAAAGGAAATCTTGAAGAAATTTGGAATGGAGGATTCAAAACCAGTAAGTACTCCTATGACTACCAACTGTAAATTATCAAAGAATAATGAATCTGCATCTGTTGATGAGACACTTTACCCATCCATGATTGGAAAGCTACAATATGTTGTTCACAATAGGCCAGATATAACACATGCAGTAGGTATAGTTGCAAGATTCTCTACAGATCCCAAGGAAACACACATGATAGCAATCAAAAGAATTTTTAGATACTTCAGGCACAGAGGATTATGGCTTAGTATATCAGAAAGGAAATGACTTTGATTTAAAAGTTTATATTGATGCTGATTGGGCAGGCAACATTAATGATAGAAAAAGCACAAGTGGAGGAGCTTTCTTTTTAGGAGAAAGACTAGTAAGTTGGCTTAGTAAGAAACAAGGATGTGTTTCACAGTCAACAACAGAAGCTGAATATGTTGTTGCAGCATTAAATTGTACCAACATAACATGGATCAAACAACTGTTGCATGGTATAAATGAGAAAGTTACGGAGCTAGTAACTATATTCTGTGACAATACTAGTGCCATTAACATTTCAAATAATCCTGTTATGCACTCTAAGAAAAATTACATCTCTATCAAATATCATTATCTTAGAGAAGAAGCTCAAGAGAAGAAAGTGGTGTTGGAGTTTGTTAGCACAAAGGAACAAATAGCAGATATCTTCACCAAGCCACTATTGAGGGACACTTTTGAGTATCTCAGAAGTAAGTTAGAGGTCCTACCCCTATCTTCTACTCACTGACCAAGTTCGGTGAAAGAATCAATTCGATGACTCTACAGAATATATTTTAGGAGTTGATGTTGATTTACACACTTTAGGATGTTTTCTAAAGGTGTGCAGGAAACAATACAGGAAACAATACAGGGAATAGGAATTGAAGACAAAATGCTTTGACCGAGACTAAGTTGATACATCACAACAGGAAATCACTTCATATAGGAAGAAATTATGTTTTAGTTCTTTACTTTTTGGCATTGTTGTCAGAGGGGGAGAAGACTGGAGAAGACTAGAGAAGACTGAAGAAAAGAAAGACTAAGAAAAGAGGAGAAGTATAATGTATGGGGGAGAATTCTGATGACAAGGGGAGAGCATTTCAACATTTCAGAATATCACATCAATTCGAATCAATTAGGTCAAATCAATTGGTTTTGCCATCAATGCCAAAGGGGGAGATTGTTGGCATTATAATAGACAAGGAGAGATTGTTGCCATTTCAATAAGGATATTGAGAAGGTTGTTGATGATTATGGATATAATTGATTAAGGATGATTTATTGTCTTAATATTATTATTTTGGCATTGATGTCAAGATATTGATTTTCTAAATCAGTATGATGTTGCCATATCTTAAGAAGTATGATTTGATGAGTATAAAGATGTCGGTAAAAGACACAGAAATAATATGATGGATAAGGGGATAAATAAATTATTCAATGGGCAACTATTACCGAGTTAGACAATGATGAGATCATGATGTTTAGATTATTTTGATATCCTACATATGTTATTGATTGTAAGGTTAATACTATACTATGTTACCGAGCAAAGAACCTAGTTGGTAAACTCTAAAGAACCTAGTCGGTAAACTGTAAGGAACCTAGTCAGTAAACCCTAAGGTTATCGCTATCGATTAATGAAGACAGAGTTAAGCCAGAGAGATGGCACTCCGAGACATGAACATTTCATTTGCCGATGGGGGAGATGACAGTCACCCTTGAGGATGTATATAGGATTTTGCAGATACCGATCGATGGGGAGTTGTTTCCGTACGATCGAGATGGAGACAGGGAGGCCCTGAGATGAGTGTTCCGGGACCCAGGATTGGAGATGAGGGCTAGACATGTGTCTTGGGATATTATGACAGCTACAGGGTTAGCGCTGCCAGCAGTGATAGGAGGAGCGATCAATGGGTTCCTGTGTCCGGATAGGGTGACACGGGGGCTAGCTGCAGAGGACACAGGGGCCAGGAGAGATGATCTTGGGGTGGGTCCTTCTAGGGCTCAAATTTCATCGAGGCCAACCGGCTCTGAGGGAGGGAGTTCATCATAGCCATAGAGGGCTCCCTATGTATCAATTTTGTACCATTTTGTATGATGATGTAGACACCTTTGGGTGATTGTAGCCATATGATTTTTTTTTTTTGACCTCATTGTATTATGACACTTATGATATATATATGAGATGATTCATCTTTGCGGCAGCTATATGCTTGTGTACCTAAGTGATGAGATGTTCTTAGGATGTTTGTTTTATGTGATGCTTATGATATGGATGCAAATATGTACATGATGCAATGCAATATTTTTGTTCGTTTATGTTTTATATGTGTATGCATGATGCAAATGTGAATGTATGAAATGCAGATGAATATGGTAATGCAAATAATTATTTACATGATGAGAATATAAAATGTGCTAATAGGTGTTGTGTGTAGGATGTGATGCAATTGTGATATCTATATGTATGTATGAAATGCTTAATATGTGGTAATGCAGGTGCAACTACATGAAATGCAAATGTTTTTGGTGTGTCATTATACTTAGTCATGTGATAGCAGGCTACATGGACTCAAGAAGGACGATGGAAGTCAATCAAGAAAGGGGGATGAAAGATAGAAGATATGAAAGTGAAAGAGCTTCTTGTGTGTTATCATCATTGAGCTTTATTATGGCAAGTAGGTTATGACAATCGAGACATATGTTCGACCTAGAAAGTCATTGTACCCGTTTGCATGGAGATAAGACAGTCACAAACAAGGAATGCCCCAGTTCACACTAGACTCACAGTGTCCTCATATCCTTGGACAAGTCATAGCATTACTAAGAGACAATCCACAGACAACAAATACAAATAGGTGATGATACCCCATCCTCGCCTTTCTAGTCAAAGACATCTTGGAGATAGAATCTCTAGTCAGAGACATCCTGAAAAAGATAAAAGACATGTCACCAAAAGATAAAATCAAAAGAAAACCAAGACTTGACACCAACATCCACTGTAGTCCTCAAGTTTAGTGTCTCTTGTCACTTGTATAAGTCTTATTTGATTGTGGTCACAATGTTTACTTTCACAAAAAGGATAGATAGCACGGAACCATATGTTGTCTGAGTCTGTTGAAAGATTTGATTTTGTTGAAGCCCATTGTTGCTGTTGTCTCATCTGAAACTGACTGAATCCATGAAACTGATACTTTGTTGCGGAGAAGATGAAACTTTATTGTGGATCTGTGATGCAAATGTTGCTTTATTGCAGATTGTGCGCAGATAGACTGAAGGAAGCTGGAAGAAACTGTACTCCTCGAAACATGTGAAGTTCTCAGTTCCACACCCATCACTAGACGTAGGATTTGCCTTAGCCACAAATAGGATCTGATTTATTATAGATGGAAAGGGAGGAAAAGAAAGGTTATTATGAATGGCTAACCAATCTTAGGTAGATCAATAACAAGCCATGATGGGAATGGGTAAGTTTATTATGAACGAATAGGTTGTGAGTGTGTGTAAAGTGAAAGGATGAAAGTGAATCCTGAAGGAGGGAGGAGCAATGTCTCTACGCATGGCACTGGTGACCCAATTTTCACCATGGTACTTGCCCAGGGTGCCATCGAAGTGGTTTTCACCGTTGGACGAAATTATTTCTCTTTACTTTTTTCGATTTTTCAATGTTTTTTGTTTTTTGTGTTTTATAATTTTTTTTTGTTTTTTTGAAATTTTTGATTTTTTTTGTATTTTTGAAATTTTTGAATTTTTCTGTATTTTTGAAATTTTTGATTTTTTTTGTATTTTTGATTTTTTTGATTTTTTTGTATTTTTGAAATTTTTGATTTTTTTGTATTTTTTTTGAATTAGGATACTCTAAAGAGCTATGTGTAAAACCTGAGAAGGTGCATGTTGTTGATAGGATCCTCCAAAGGTTCACCTTCTGTAGTTGAGAGCTGATATGCCCCAGATCCATATGTTGTTGTAATGATGTAAGGACCCAGCCAATTTGGTTCGAACTTGCCCTTCTTCTCTTTGTCTTGCTGATTTTTGGGGTTTTCTCTGAGAACCAAATCACCTACCTCAAATGTGCGAGGCTTGACCTTGTGATTGTAATTGCAACTCATTCATTGTTGATAAGCCTTGAGATGATTAAAAGCAGTTTGTCTTCGTTCATCCAGTAGTTCCAGCTCTTGTAAGCGAGAGACCCTATAGTCTTCATCACTGATAATGTTTTGCAAAGAGACCCGTAAAGAGGGTAGCTCGACCTCAATAGGCAAGATGGCTTCAGCACCATAGACAAGTGAATAAGGTGTAGCTCCTGTAGGTGTGTGGACACTTGTGCGGTAGGCCCAAAGTGCAGGATTAAGTTGGATATGCCAATTACGGCCAACATTGTTGACTATCTTCTTTAGGATTTTAAGGATTGTTTTGTTAGACGCCTCAGCTTGACCGTTACCTTGGGGGTAATATGGTGTGGAGAAATGATGGGAAATATGGAAGCGGTCACAAAGTTCACGAACATCCTGATTTTTGAAGGGACGCCCATTATCAGTGATAATGGAAATAGGAATAATATATCGGCAAATGATATAGTTGAGGATGAACGTAGCAATCTGGTTTCCAGTGACTTGTGTGAGAGGCATGGCTTCAATCCATTTTGTGAAATACTCTGTGGCAGTGATAATGAATTTATGAGCATTGGAAGAAGGAGGGTGAATCTTGCCTATGAGATCGAGTCCCCACTGACAAAAGGGCCAAGGAGACGCAATTGGTTGAAGTTCTTGTGCTGGCGCATGTATGAGGTCTCCATGAATTTGACATTGCTTACATTTCTTGACAAACTGATATGAGTCTTTTTCCATATTGGGCCAGTAATATCCAGTCCTGATGAGTTTCTTGGCCAAGGTAGGACCACTAGCATGTGGACCACATATCCCTTCATGCACTTCCCGTAACGCAATCTGAGCTTTGTCAGTTTCTAAACATCTAAGAAGAGTGCCATCTAGACCTTGCCAGTATAGGATATCAGCTAAAATGACATATCGAGAGGATTGGCGAATGAAAGTGTGACGTTGGTTATTTGATAGATCAGGAGGTAGGGTATTGCCATGAAGGTATGTGAAAATGGAACCATATAACTGGGACTCGGGACCGACAACACATATCATCTTAGTAGGCATGATTTCATATGAAGGAACTAAAAGGTTATCCACTAAGAACTCATAGCAGGTCTCATTTGGAGGTAGATTGATCAAGGAAGCAATTGTAGCCATGGCATCTACGACGCGATTCTGATCTCTTGGTATCTGCTCAAAATCTATCTTTGTGAAGTGTTGTTTCAGGTCATCCACCATTTGTTTATAAGGCATTAATTTTTCATCTTTTGTTTGGTAATCATCAGTTGCTTGATGGATTACAAGTTGAGAGTCCCCCAAAACACGAAGTTCCTGGATCTTCCACTGAACTGCAATCTGTAATCCAGTTGTTAATGCCTCATATTCCGCTATATTGTTAGTGCAAGGAAATGATAAGCGGTATGATTTTGGTATAGAATCCCCTTGAGGAGTTACAAAGAGGATGCTAGCTCCTGCTCCATGCTGTGTGTATGAGCTGTTGAAGTACAGTTGCCATGGCGTTGCATGTGACATTGTCAAAATAGATTCATCTGGAAATTTTGAACTTAGAGGAACATCATCAATCATGGGAGCGTCTGCTAATTGATCTACGATGGCTTGTCCTTTTATTGCTTTTCTATCCACATACTTGATGTCGAATTCACTCAGGATCATTACCCATTTAGCTAGTCGCCCAGTAAGTGTTGCTTTATTGAGAAGGTATTTCAATGGGTCTATCCTTGCAACCAACTTAGTCTTATGAGTGAGAATGTAATGTCGTAATTTTTGCGAAGCAAAGACCACGGTGAGACATGCACACTCAATTGGTGTGTAGTTTAGCTCATATCCCACCAATGTGCGACTGATATAGTATACTACTTTTTCCTTACCCTCAGAAATTTGTTGTGCTAAGAGTGCCCCCAGTGCTGTTGAAGTAGCTGATATGTATAGTAAAAGAGGTTGATCTGGAACTGGTGGCATCAGAACTGGCGGATTGAGAAGATAATCTTTGAGCATCTGGAAAGCCTGTTGATAGTTATCATCCCATTTGAATTTGATGTTTTTATGTAGTAGGTGCTGAAAAGGACTACACTTATTTGCCAGTTGTGCTATGAATCTTCATATGGACTGGAGTCTGCCTTGTAAGGATCGAAGTTGACTGATATTTCTTGGTGGTTTCATTTCCAAGATGGCCTTGACTTTTGCTGGATCAGCTTCGATTCATCTTTTGGATACAATGAATCCTAGGAGCTTCCCGGAGGTTACTCCAAAGACACATTTCTTGGGGTTTAATCTTACTTTGTATTTTTCCAACCGATCAAAGATGACTGAAAGTATGTCCAAATGTGTATTTCTGTCTATTGATTTGCCCAAGAGGTCATCGACATAATCTTCCATGGTTACGTGCATGAGATCATGAAAGATAGTAGTCATGGCTCTTTGATATGTAGCACCTGCATTTTTTAGCCCGAAGGGCATGACATTCCAGCAGAAAGTTCCCCAAGGACAAGTGAATGATTTTTTGTGTTGATCCTCGAGCGCGATCCTTATTTGATTATAACCAGAGAATCCATCCATTAATGATAACATTTCATGACCTGCTGTGAGATCAACAATCAAGTCGATATTTGGTAATGGGAAGTCATCCTTTGGACAAGCTTTGTTGATGTCTCTAAAATCTGTACATATTCTAATGCTATGATCTGGTTTACTGACAGGCACTAAGTTGGAGATCCATTCAGGATAATCAATTGGGCATATGAATCCGACATCCAATAATTTCTCAAGTTCTACTTTGACTAGTAATGCCACTTGTGGATGCATTTTTCTTAATTTTTGTTTCACTGGCTTTGCCCCCGGTTTGACTGTCAAATGATGCATTACCAAATCCGGATCTAATCCAAGCATATCAGCGTATGACCAGGCAAAGTTGATTTTTCGTTCTTTGAAGAATTATGAATTTTGACCTTTCTGACTCCATCAACGATTGAGCTAGGAATATGTTGTGTGGAACCTCTTCTATACCAATGTTTGTTTTGATAGTCTCCTCTACCAACATGGATGACTTTTCTTCATATGATGTTGGGAGAATGTTAAGCCTTCCATCTTCAGGTGCCTCGGAGAGGTTTTCACCCTCAGATACGTCCTTTCTTTTTACTTTTTTGGGGTCAGATAGTGCCATAGTGTGGTTTTCACCATAAGACCCTTGGTTTGTTCTTATTTTCACATTTTTGCGACTGGAAGGTCCGACACCCTCACCAAAATATGCCACGCTATTGAGTTCTATAGTGTATCCCGCTTTATGGTCCCCAAGAGGAAGATCATCTCATATGCCCAGATAGTCAATAAAAGCTTCATCATTTTGGAATGTGTCAAACTGTGCAGGTCCTTCATGATCCCAGTCAATGAGTTGGTGGTGAACAAGGGGAAGGCCTTCAATGTCTTCGAAGTTAGCGGGGCTAAGAGTGAAGATGCAGTTATATTCGGGTATGTCAAGGTAATTATCGAGGTCATCGATGGCACTCTCCTCATCAGTCTCGATCATGAGTGAATCCAAATTATCATCACTAGTAGCACATTCTGGGACAGGTGTTCTCATCCTATGTGATTTCAACCTAGGACCTTGAGACAAGGACTGTATGGAATCCTCATGGGTTGTTTCTTGACCAACTTTGAATCTTTAATAAAATTCCTCTTCTTCTGTGGGTTCATCTGGTTCTCTGAATATCTTGGTGAGCTCATAGTCACTAGAAGACTTGTTTGAACCCCATTCCCATTCATTGGAGTCTATGGAATAGTGATCCTCTTGTTGCATTTTGGTAGCTTTGATTTGTTTGGCTTCTTCTGCCTTTTGAGTGTGGACCTTGGAAGTCGTGAAACCAAGTCCCTTCGAGCATTCCTTTTTGAATGTCAATTCAGGTTGTAAAGGTTCAATGATGCCTTCCTTTCGTAACCCAAGAGGGCTTTTTCCATCATACCCAAATTTTTGTAGAATTTTGAAGCCTTTGCCATATTTCTCACATGGTAGACTGATGTGATCTTGTGTGTCATCTTCAATGTCTTTGTAAAGCATTTTGTATAAGTCTTCCTCTTCCAGTTCACCCCATCTTTGAAAGTTAGTAGGGTCCCATTTGAGTACCATGATGGATACTTGCTTGTTAGGATGTGGTCTTCCATATTCTTTTGGGGAACTCATGACTTGTTGTAA
This sequence comes from Cryptomeria japonica, assembly GCF_030272615.1. Taxonomy (NCBI): domain Eukaryota; kingdom Viridiplantae; phylum Streptophyta; class Pinopsida; order Cupressales; family Cupressaceae; genus Cryptomeria; species Cryptomeria japonica. The sequence continues at coordinate 218,596,825 of NC_081406.1, read as the reverse complement.
GTACATGGTCTGATTTAAAGTGTATTCCCCCATGCCTTTGTCTTGAAACTTGCCTTTAATCTCACCTTGTTTTGATGTCGAAGGTTTCAATGACTTAGGATCAATGTATGCTGAAGAAGGAACAACTTCACGATTACTGGGAATGATGGTCTCAATTTTTGATCTAAGATTATTGCAGTATATGAACAAATTAGGATCACCTTTAACTATTACCTCTACTCCATTGTGAGGAAACTTAATGCATTGGTGATATGTAGATGGGACTGCCCTCATTTCATGAATCCAAGGATGTCCTAGCAATATGTTATAAGTGAGATCTAGATCCAAAACTTGACAAACCACATCCTTCGTAACTGGCCCAACTCCAAGAGGTAAGGTGACTGTGCCCTTGGACAAACGCTCTTCATCATCATATGCCTTGATGGTGATTTGATTTGTAGAATTCACAGCTTTATCAGAATATCCCATTTGTTTAATTGTGCTCAATGTACAAATGTTTAGACCAGCTCCTCCATCTATCAGGACTCATTTTATTCTATGTTTGTGTATGAAGGCTTCAATATGTAGCGGTGCATTATGTGGCTGACTTACGGAGGCGTCATCAACTTCTATGAATGTAAGTGAATGTGGAATGGAAAGGTATCCCACCATGGCTTGAAACCGGTCCACGTTTAGATCAATAGGAATGGCAGTATCTCTCAAGATTTTGTCAAGAATGGCTTTATGAGTGGGGGATATGCGTAATAGCTCAAGGATAGAGATGAGCGTGGGTGTCTTCCCTAACTATTCTACAAGGTCATACTCAGGTTTGGTTGATGAGGAGGCAGTGTTCTTGGCTGGAGCACCTTGCAAAGTGAATTTACCTCGGCGGGTTGTAACATGACGTTCAGAGGTAGGTTCGGAAGAAGATCCAACACCTTTTAGGACAATCCTGGGTCTCCGAGTAGAATTCTCAGACGTTTTGTCCTTGATGATAATGGTAGAGACATAATTGTCCATCGAGATGTGATTGATAGTTGAATCATAGTTGTAGGCTGCTCTGGTATAGTTGGTTTGGTCCTCTATGGCTTTAGTTTTTCCCTTGTCATGTTTTGGGAATGGTTCCTTAAACATCTCATGTTCTTGACTAGACGAGTGTCCCTCAATCTCAATATCACCTCTATCAATGAGATCTTGTATGATGTTCTTCAGTCGATGACAATTTCCTATCTTATGACCCTTGCTCTTATGAAATTCACAATACTCATCATCATTCCACCAATTTGGTTTGACCTTTGGTTCATATGGAGGAAAATCTGGAACTGTGATTACCTTGTTTGCCACTAGCTTTTTGAAGACTGATTCAAGTGGTTCTCCCAAGGGAGTGTACTTCCTTCATGATCTAGAAGTTGTTTGAGTATTCACTTGATTGTTTGTAGAACTTGATCCCGAAAAGATGAATTTGGGTCGCACTGTGTTGGCGTCAACAACACCATCATTGACTATGTTCTTGTTTTTGTTACAAAATCTCGACTTGTCTTTTCCCTTAAAGTCATCTTTGTTTTCCTTGAATATCTTAATGACTCCTTGTTCAATTAGGACCTTTTCTGTCGCTAAGCCTTTTTCAATAACGTCCTTGAAGGTGGACAAACAAGCTTTCCTTAAGTCATAGCCAATGTCTTTGTTAAAATTTTGGGTGAACATTTCTACCATTTGTTTTTGTGGGATTTCACAAGAGCATCTGCTAGCTAGATTCCTCCATCTTTGTAAAAACAAGAATGAACTAAATCTGGTCCTAAAGAACTTCTTAGTTTGCCACCATCTCTGACAATGGCACCAAAAATGTTCTGATTGAATGAAAAACAGGTTTTAAGGACCTGAAACCATTACAACATAGTTAAAACAAAAAGCTGAGAAAATAGAGTCCTCATACAAAGTGACTGGTCCAAAAAACCAGCGAACAGAAAAAACAGCTAAACAACAAAAAACAACAAAGAACCCAAGGAGACACTACATAGTAATTTTCTTCAGCAGATCCTCTACCTTAGTCACCAGCTCATCATAGGTCTCCCCTACTGCTTTTAGCTCCTCCAGGTCCTTATTCACTTTCTTTTCCTTCCTCTTTCCATGGGTGCGAGTTCTGGGACCTTGGGCTTCCCCGGTTCCTTCTGCATCCAAGTCAATTTCCTGGGTTTCCTTTTCATCATCGAGCTTGCTGATGAGGGTATGGGTGTTGTTGGCTGAGATTTTCATAATGCTGAGACTCTGCTCCACAATGTTCTTGAGGCACTCCTCTATCTTGTCCACTTTGGCAACTGTATCTGAGAGCGTTTTTTTGTTAGTTTCCTCCAGGGTTTTTCTATCCTGTATCTCCTTTTCAATTTTCTCAAACTGGGGATTAAAGGCATCTTTGATGTCTTCCGCTTTGGCAATTGTGTTCTTCAAATCTTCAATATAATTGGCCATAGTGTTCCCCTCTCCAATGTTAATGGTCTCCAGGATGATGACTCTATTGCAGAGTTTTTTGTATTCATCCATAGTATTCTTATTCCCGTCAATAAGCCATTCAATGGTTTTCATAAAACCCTTCAAGGCCTCGGGGTGAGGACCAGGAGAAGGAGTAACTTTACCAGGGGTTATCTGTTCATCTTTAGCAATATGGAGGGCAGAAATAGTGTCAGCGGCCCTGAGGGTCTCCTCCATAGTCTCCATCTCCAGGCTTTGTTCAGCTTCCAGGGTTCTTGTTTGCTTGTCCTCTTCTGGTTCCTTTCCTGTGTCCTCCAGATCTTTGCCAGTCTCCTCTGTTTTCTTTTGCTTCTTCCTGGGTTGGGCTTGGATTTTACTTTTTTGCTTCAGCACTCCCTTAGGGATCTTCTTCTCCTCAGGGAAATCAGAGTCCTCTTCTTCCAAAGAAATGCTAATCAAGGGTTTGCTTTGGGGTTTTTTACTCTTAGAAGAATAGGGTCTTGATTTCCTCTTCTTGCTCCTCTCATACTCTGAGTCGTCAGAGCTTTCCTCATTTTCAGTCAGGAAATCATTATCTGAATCCTCCTCCTCTGAGAAATCAGAATCAGACATTTCTTCTTGCGAATCCACAAAGAGCTACATTCGATTGATTTTACTGGCCTTTAGATGATCATAAATGAGGACCATAAGTCCCTGGTGCATTGCAGTGTCACCCCGAGGATTTTCTTTATATGATTTTAGGGATGCATTCATAGAACAGAGCAAGAAATAAGGGAAATTCACCTTATCATTATGCCTAAAATGATTTAAGAGGACAAAGTGATATCCATATACTTTCGTAAACCTACCATCTAGAGTTATATACTTCATTAAAACAAAGAGAATTTCCCTCCAGGGCTTTGCAAAAGCCCTAGGTGGGTAATAGGTTTTGCTCAACTTTACCAGTCTTTTCTTCTCTTTCTCTGTGACTGGGTACCTTTCAATGCTTCCCTGCTGACCTTCCTATCTCTGTAGAAATTGCAGCCCTCCCTTTTGAGTCCCGTAGCTTTAGCTATTAACTCTTCATCAATTTCCACCAGTTGGTCACCCATTTTAAGCTTGCCCTTCTTCCAATTTTTGTAGAAGAAGCTGGTTATCTTTCCATCATGGCCATGGATTCTCTGAAGGAAGCTCGAAAGACCACCCTTCTGCAAAATTTCCCACACCTCTTCTTTCTGTTTCCACTCCTTGCAACTTCCTGGCTCATATCTTCTCCTATTTCCGCCCATGGTGTCATTTCTCATAGTCAAGTTTAGGTTATAGAGCTGATGAAACAGAAAGCTTTTCGAAGCTAAAACAAATGCCCATAAAGTGTGTGTAGCATTATTGATTTGACAAGTTATAATGCACGTTCTGCTAACTTTGATGTTATAATGAGTAATTCTCTCATTATCAAAGTAACTCGAAGTGCTTACTTTAGTACATATCATAATTGCCTTGTCAATCAAGATTCTTTGGGATACTTCGATATCTTTCATTTATTATGATTTGTCTTACATCTCTGGGAAGACCACTCTCACCTGTCCATGTGGTTATTGTATCATTCTTCACTGCCACGTTTGCAGCCCAATCAGCAGAACAGTTGGCCTCCCAATATATATGGGATATGTGGCATTTTTTGAAGGTTTTGATGATGTCAATGGCAGAAAAAATTATATTGTGGATCGACCAAGAGGGCTGAGAGGTCCCATTGAGACACTTAATAATATTGTTGGAATCCCCTTCGATCCAGAGAAGGGTACTAGGAAACACCCAAGCAAGACTAAAGCTTTTGAGGAAGCTTTCCCAAACAAAGGTTGAGAAAGAACAGTGGAGGGAAAGATGGTCCACTGACTCTTCCTCTTGAAAGCACAACACACACCTATTTGGAAGGGCAAAACCTCTGCATTTAAGGTTGTCAACAGTAAGGATCTTATTCTAGAGAATAGTCCACAAGAACATATTGATTTTAGGAGTTAGCCCTTTTAACCAAGCTTTAGACCAGAAAGGATTCATAGGAGGGGAGGGGGAGAGGATACAATACATCGAAGATATAGTAAAGGTACCTTTGGGGGTATATCTCTAGATCAGGGAATCCTCTTTCTTATTCAGCCAGATAGCAGATAGTTGGGTTTTGAGCTTGGAGAGACTGGGATGAATACTATCAATGTTCTGCCAGTTGTTCCCATCCCAATAATCTACCACTAAGGTACCAAAAGAGCCAATACAAGAGGGGGCATGGGAAGCCCACTCATAGAAATACATTAGGGGTTTGTCAAAAAGCCAGGGATCCTCCTAGAATCTCACTTTTCTACCATTTCCAAGTTTCCATGTCACACCTTTAGCAAACACCTCTTTACATTTAGAAACATGGTTCCAGATATGAGATCCATTTATACTAAGATCCAAATTAAGAAAAGAAGATAGAGAAGAGGACATAAGAGAATACTTACTTCTCCAAATTTTGCACCATTCAGAATCAGAGTTAAACCATCTCCAAACTTGTTTTGACAAGAGAGCTTCATTTAAAGTGCGAATCCTCCTAAGCCCCAAACCAACTTTGCTTTTTGGCTTGCAGACCTGATCCCATGCCACCAAGGACATTCTTTGCTTTTCCTCCACCCCAGACCATAGGAATCTTCTTTGAATTTTCTCAATAGCTTCAACATACATGACTGGAATTCTGAATAAGCTAAGAGCATAAATGGGGATACTTTGAAGAGTAGCCTTAAGAAGAAGGAGCTTACCAACTTGACTTAAGAGAGCCCCTTTCCAACCTGCAAGTTTTTTGTGAAATTTATCAACCAGTGAACTCCAATAGGAGTCAGGAGGGGCAATCCCCATGGGGAGACCAAGGTAGGTAGCAGGAAGGCCAGCAATCTTACACTCCAGAATTGTGCTGATCCTTTGTTGTCTTCTCTCTAGAGTGTTAATGAAAAAGACATCACTTTTGGCAGAAGCATATTTACTCAAGGTATTCTTCAGAACTTTAGCTTCTGAGATGCTTGAATCCCCCATAATTATTGTATCATCAAAAAACTGCTGGTGTGAACAAATAAGGTCAGCAGAAGAAGGTTGGAGACCCTTAAAGGATCCTATCTGCACCAAATTTTCCATGGTCCGTCCAAAGCATTCTGCCATAATAATGAATAGGATGGGGGAGATAGGATCTCCTTGCCTAAGACCTCTCGAAGCTTGGAAAAAGGTTGATGGAGAACCATTGACAAGAACAACAAAGGATGCAGTAGTGGTAAGTTGGGATAAAAGATCCACAATTCTTGGGGCAAACCCAAAAGCAGTAAGGACTTTCTGTAGAAGAGACCAGTCCACCCTATCATAGGCTTTGGAGAGATCTAGCTTAAGGATGAGACCCTGCTTCTTCGCTTTAACAAGAGAGTGAATATTCTCATGAATAGTAATAATGGAATCGAGAATTTGTCTTCTAGGAACAAACCCATTCTGCTGGTGTTTAATAAAAGCTAAGGGAATTGTAGCGTCCTAAAATTGCGACACTTGCAATTTCGACTGCATTTCAGTCTTCACGATGGCGACGCAACACGCAACCTGAATGGAGACCCTGAAACTTGCTCACGACACTGAAAATTGCATTTTTCAAGCACCCTGGCCTGAACCTCCTTGCACCCTGCTGTCCCGGGAGGTGGGACCAGAGCGCCCAGTGCCCTGGTCCCTCAGGACCAGGGCGCCGCCTTGGTCCCTGGGTCCTATTTTGGGCCCGGTCTCCTAAGGGGCTCGGGTCTTTTTGTTTGCAATTTGGAAATTAACTTTCCCTGGTCGGCCTAAGGTCGGGAAAATCAGTCTATCAGCCCTAAATGACAAGTATATAAACTACATTTTTCTCTCTCATTTGAGATATGAAGAGGATATGTGTACAAGGCATGGAAATTATACTCAAGCATTCAAGCATTCAAGCATTCCTTCAAGCAATTGATCATTTCAAGTCTCCATTCAAGGCTAAGTGTTGCATTCAAGACAAGGATTCAACCATTGAAGAGGAGATCACATACAACATACAACATACAACATCTAAACCTTCGCACATAAGGATACAAACATCCTTAGAACAAGGTATTAGTACTTGTTTTACAGTCATTTACATTTACAGCTCTTGCTCATTTCTTGGTTAATTCCAAAACCGGGGTTTGACCTAAAGGCAAACCCCCAATCCCTAACCCCCCAATCGTCTTCGCTTTTCTGTGTGTAGGTTGCAGGTACGCGGCTGAAATTGAAGATCTGGAATCCTTGTGCAGAGACGAACAGATCCCCCTTCGTTTCGTGGATTTTTCGGAGGACCGTGGCGCCGGGCGCCATCGTCTCGACAACTTTTGCTCAAATTTGCAGGATAGCACCGTATCGACATTTTACTGCTAATTCCAGGTCCGCAGCTTCATCCTATAACCCGAACTCAGTTTATAAGCGAATCTTTATGACTTTCTATGCATGCTTAGCTTAATTTCCTTAACAACATTCTTTACAAAAGAGGGTAGCCTTGCTTTTACTAACCCTTGAAATTCATTTAGCATCCAATCTTGCATTGCGTGGGATTGGATCTTATGAGTTTCAACCCCTCTTTTGAATGTAAAGTCTCTCCCCTAAGTGAAAAACCATCGAATCCTAGCGAACCTCCCTTCTCTCTCCTCGGAGTCGGAAGAGGGGAGAACAACTAGGGTTCGATCGCGATTTTTCCGCTTTACAGGAATAGACAAGAGTCTAGAGGTCAGGACCTTAGAGATGATCTTGTAAAAGGAATTGCAGAGGCTAATAGGTCTGAACTTGTCCAGAGAATCAGCACCTTGAATCTTGGGGATAGGAGTAATAAAAGTACCATTTATTTCCTTCAAGAGTTTTCTAGCCCCAAAGAATTCTTTAACCCCATTAGCAACATCAGTCCCGATAATGTCCCAAAACTCTTGAAAAAAGAGCATTGGGAAGCCGTCAGGACTAGGAGCTTTGTTTCCATCAAAGGAGAAACAACATTTTTAATTTCTAAGGTAGAAGGAATGGAAGAGAGAAAAACATTATTTTGGGCATCAATGAGATGAGGAATGTTCTGAGGAAAAGAAGATTGAGCTTCAGCATCCAAACTTTGATCCCTCGAAAGGAGGTTAGAGAAATACCTCTTAGCTTCATTCCTTATTTCATCTTCCTTGACCAACTCCCCACTGTCCACAACTAACTTGTTCATCCTATTGGCAGCTTTATGTTTGATAGTTGACATATGGAAGAATCTTGTATTCCTGTCTCCTTCCTTGAGCCATTTGCATCTCGATCTCTGCTTCCAGAACATTTCCTCTTTAGTAATAATATCATGGTAATTCTTAAGAATCTCATTCTCCTCAGCAATAGAAACAGTACTAAAACCATCCTTCTGGATCTGATCCTGTATCTCTTTTAGGTTTTCCTGAATTTTACTCTTAGCCTCAAATATATTCCCAAAGTTGTTCTTATTCTAGATTCGAATGTTGTCCTTCACACTTTTGAGCTTCTTAACCACTTTGAACATTGTCGTTCCCTCAACTTGGATACTCCACCATTTTTTAATATAGTTTTTAATATCAGGGTGAAGAGTCCACATTTTTTCAAATCTAAAGGGATAGTTTTTTCTTCTATTGATCAAATCAGCATTAAAAGTAATTGGAAAGTGATCGGAACCAACCCGAATATGTGTAGATAAAGAACAAAAATATTGACTATACCAATCATCAGAAATAAGAGTTCAGTCCAGACACACTTGAATAAGGTCATTACCATTTCTTCTATTTGTCCATGTGAAATTACAACCCTGTATCTCCAAATCATTAAGAGCTAGAGAATTAATAAAATCCATGGGAGCCATTCTACTTTCTGACTGAGGCGGGCTGCCTCCAAATTTTTCCTCCTCTTTTAAAGGCGTATTGAAATCCCCCATAACCATCCAACTTAGATTTTTGAAACTTTCCCTAGCCTGTTTTATCCTTTTCCAAAAAAAGTTTCTAGCCTTTAAGGTATTAGGAGCATAAATGTTTGTGAGAACCCATGAAAAACCATCTTTAAGATGCTCAAATTTAATACAAGAAAAATTACCTTCCTGAATAATGACCTAGCCTTTAACAGTGTTAAGATTCCAGATGGTAGCAATGCCTCCAGAAGCACCCTTAGAACTTCCCCCACTAATTTTACCATTTTTGAAAAACTTCAAAGATTCAACTTTTTCTCTACTCATTTTGGTTTCTTGAATGAGAAAAATGTTAGGATTGCTATCTCTTATCATATTCCTAATAATATCATGTTTATGGGGATTGTTTAGACCCCTTAAATTCCAAGAGATTATCTTCATAGTTACTTACCAATTCCTAGCTCCTTGAGAGTTTTCTGAGTTCCATCTGCTATGTTCTTGTTGGCCTCCATGTCTCTAACTTTGTGATTAGATGGTCGCCCTGGGGAAGAGGAGATGTATCCCACATCAACTTGAGCTATTCTGCTGGATTTCCTAATCAAGGATATCAAGGGTGTTTCTGCTTTCTTACTCCTGTGTTTAGGTAGCTTCTATTCCGTTTCTGACATAGGAGCCACTTCCGGATTGGTTAGGATTTTGGAAATTTCATCTTCATTACCCCATTTAGGAGTTCTAGACTCAGTTGAAATAATATTTGTTGTTCTTGAATGCTGATCCGAATCTGAAAGACTCAATCCCAAAATTGCACACTTTTGGGCTTCTTGTATTTCAAAACTAGGTATGGCTACAAAAGAGTCTGTCCTTTCAACTTATGGATCTAGGATCTCACCTTCCTCCAGTTGATAGTCTCTAGCTTCTACTGCCTAATTTTCATATGTGTTATCCACCACTTCATCTTTTGCTTTTGGAGGATCATTCTAATCGTTCAAATCCATTTTCTACGTAATTTTTATGGGACTAGCTTTGGTTGTTTCATTCCTATCTGCCTCCTGAACAGTGGGAGTGAGGATAGAGTTTGAGGCTTCCTTTTGTTCCCCCAAAGGAGAAAAGTGATTTGGATTTTTTTCCTTATTTTCTATGTTTTTAACTTGCCACACCCTTTTCTCTAGCATATTCTGGCTTTCAATCTAAGGTTTTAACTGATTAGGCTCCGCCTTTTTCTTTTTCGGACAAGATTTTGCCCAATGACTTACCTTCTTACAATGGAAACAAGCAAAAGGAATAATTTCATATTCTATATGTTGCTTCCAGGTTCCCAATTTTGAAACTAGATCAATCTGTTCCGGCATATCTACCTCAGGGGCTACTCAAACACAGAACCTTGCATGGGTTAATCTTCTTTTTGAAGCAGTGATTGGGTCAATAGAGAGAAGCTCACCAAAAGAACTTGCTATTCCAGAGAAGATGCTTTCTACCCAATACTCGAGAGGCAATCCTGGGAGTTTTATCCATACTGGAACTTGTGCCAGAATAGAATCATTCATATTTAATTTTGGATGCCATTTTCTTAGAACCAGGGCTATCTTTCCCACCATCCAGGGACTCCCGCACAAGATCTTAACCTTATCTTCTTCACACGAAAAAGAGAAAGATAGAAGACCTTTGGGAAGGGCCGAGACCTCTACATTTCCTTTTAGTGCCCATTTTTGATTAACAAAGGCCCTAACAACTTCAATATTTGGGCGCGGGCCCATAAATTTAACGACCAAGGAGTTCAACATACTGTTGATATTATGGTCCAGAACCTGGTCAGGGATGGAGATAGCAAACTTACCACCAGAAGGGTCAGAAATGTTCTTAACAGGAGGAAGGGAGGATTTACTAGTTGGTCTACATCTAAAAAGGGAAGACCATTTTTTTCCCTCCCTCTCGTTACCCATGGAGTCTACAAGTGGCATAGGCCCCCCATTGGACCCTACCCCCAGATGTCCTAAAGAATTTGCTGTCATAGCAAACAGAGTACCACCGGACTGTGAGTCAGCAACCGAAACTAGGAGGTCCAGGGGCTTGTCCTTATCATCCATAGGACCAGCACCATTGATCTGGCCGCTCTCACCATTGGAACCAGGGTTCCCACCTTGATGGAAATTTGAAATTTGAGCTCCCGCTCCTCCCTCTCCTCCTGCTCCTCCCGCGTCTCCCATTTTTTTCCCCATAATAACGACACCAAAAATGTTGGCCTCCTTTAATGGTTCAATAACTAAGCCCTTAAATTCATAACTTAGAGATTACACATCTATACTAAGTAGCTATCAGAGTCATTATGAAGGTTCATTTAACTTATCAACCCAAGGACGTGAACTTGAAATGGGTCAGCACTAAATGTGCGACTAAGACTCTGTTATGGCCATCATAACTTAAGCAAAGAAAAATGTTGGAATTGAAATGTTGTAAATAACTAATGAAAGAAAATGAAATTATATTAACAACTAATCTAAACATGCAAATATTAAAATAACACAAACTACATAAATGGAATTCCAAACAAACATACAAGAAACTACTCAGCCTGCTTTGGCTATAGGAACAAACACAGAGCAGAGTTTTGTGGCTATAGGAACAATCAACCACTAGAACAGTATTAACTACTAAATGAATAATAACTACTAAGCTAACTAAATAGAGACCTCACCAAGTGGGCCCCCTTGAGTGAGACTTCCAAAATTAACACAAGTCCTGAAAACTCATTGTAGACACCCAAAAATGGTCAACGCTTGCGGAATCATACTTTAACATTTGCGCGTTGCCTCATTTTAGGTTTTTGCGTCGCATTAACATTTCTCCTATGTCATGCACTTGGTCTTTATCATTTGTGAACATCGAGTCATTCTTCTATATTCTTCAATCATCTCGTCTTCGAATTTGGTCTTGTCGACAACATTATCCAGTCATGATTTTGATCGATTTTACCCTGTCGCATCAATGTGCATGCTTATTTGTCATCATTTTGGACATCGTCAATCCTAATTCCGGTTTTGTCCTCCTGTCAATCTTATCATTTTGGACATCGTCAATCCTAATTAGGGTTTTGTCCTCTGTTCGATCTTGTCATCTTGCGATCAATTTGTCATTGATCGTGGTCGTTATCAATCTTGTCATTTTGGCGATCGATTTGTCATCAATCGTTGTTTGTCTCAATTATGTCAATTTGGATCAATTTGTCATTGTTCCTCGTCAATTGGCGCATTTTCTCAAATCAAATCATTTTGTCGCATTGGTCATTTATCAATTCGAAATCATGACATTAATTATCTTCAATCAAGACCTAATTGTCATTTTTGCACTTCTAATTCATCTTCTAGGGTTTTATGATTTATTCATTTAACCTAATGTGTCATTTCTTCCTCTAGGATTACTAAATTATTTATTAATCCTAAGTCTTCTCATTACAATTAAATCTTTATTTAATTGGCTAATTATTCCTCTTTGTGAATTGTTTAATAAATGAAAAATTATTAATTAATTCACTAATTCCAATTTTCTAATTTGTTATCAATTTCAATTTTCTAATTTTCTTAATTTCCTAATTTCAAATTCCTCCTATTTCTCTCCTAATTCTATGGGAATGACATTTCAATTTGTCATAAATTGTCATAATTGATAATCAATCAATTTTGACATAGAATGTGTCATAATTTGTCATCAAATTGTCAATCAATCAAATTGTGCATGGAAAGTGCATAATTTGTCATAATTTGTCATATTGATTTGCAATTTCCATTTGAGTTGCATCATGCCTATCTTGTCATTTATCCAATTCTTCTATAAATTGGATGATTTTCAATCAAAGCTAATCTTGAATCCTTCGAATCCTTCATGAATCTCGAACTTTTACCGAACTTTCGTTTCTAGTACTCTTGAGCCTTTTTGCTTTCAATTGTGTGAGCACTTGTAGGTGAGATCCACAAACCCATTGAAGAGGAAAGAACAACAATGGAGCCGCATGGAAGAAGCATATGGTTTGCATGACATTTTCTTTTAAATGCTTTGTTTTTGTGCCTCTATTGAATGTGCTTTAGAATTAGGTTCATTTCAATGAATGTTCTCATGATATTGCTTTGATTATCTAATGTTTTGATTGATCTACTTATCTTGTGATGAATCCTAATTTCTACGCTACACTCATAATATCATTTTATTCATCAAAACAAAAGTACACAAGATATGATAGCATGCTCTTAAACTATATTTCAAAGCTGAAAGTAAACTTACAAGATCAAAATTCCACCCCTACAAGAGATCATCTGAACATTGTTTATAGAAAGAAAAACTACCAACTAATCGTAACTAACCGGGCGACCGACTCCACAACATAAGGAGGGCACCATTTATTGAAAGCATGAAAATAGGAAAGGAAACTTCATGCATGTGCTTAGACAAGTTAAATAGGAATTCCTTAACGAAGATATAGTGCAACATACCCCTAAATACTCAACTGATTGTCCATGATTAGTTGAAAAGGTAGTTGGAACATTAAGTAGAGAAAGCTCCTCTACGTTGGTTACTCCTTGACTTCTTCAGCAACCGGCCAGCTGGTAAGAGTCGTGTTGGCAATTGACACTCATCTGGTGACTTTTGATGCTTTATTTATCATTTACGGTTGTCATTGATGGAAAATCTTCTTGGATATTTGATCTAGTGGTCATGATTCCTCTTATTCGGAAGTAGGAGTTAATCGGTAATTCGGGGCTATCTCAGCAATGTTTTTGTTCGAAATGATTTTCGATGATTGTGATGATTTTGGTGATTGATTTTGTGTTCTCGATGAATGGGAAGATCCTTAGGAAGTGTATGATTATACTCTTTTGGTTTGGTGCTATGTTTTGTTGGAGATTGAAGCCGACATGTGACTACAAATTAAACTTCTTTGATAGTTGACTTGGAGGAGATCACTTTTGTTATGACCTGATATATAAGATTGATTTGGTGATTGTTTTTTGGTGTATTACTATTGTAGTGATCAGTTTTGGTATGATTAAATATAGTTTCACGTGCACATTTGGTTCATAGATAATCTGGTAGCTGACTGAGACAAAAACAGAGTATTTGCAAAGCGTGTACAGTCAGAGATCTTGTGCTTAACCAAAACTCATTCATGCATTGTCAGATGCTACTTTAGAGTTAATACATTATATTTCCTCATTATAATTGAATTGTAAGTGAGTGAGACTTCCCTGAAGGTTGTAGCCTTTCGGTTCATTGTAATTGAGCAGTGAGCCTGAATGCAAGTGCATTCCCCATCTCTGTAATATTTATGTACTCCTGGCCATAGTATATGAATATTGTGGGTTCCAGTTCCATTGTTGTTTTTCCCTTTCCAGGTTTCAATGTAAAAAATTTGGTGATGTAGATTTGTGGTTTGTTTATTGCTTGTTTATTATTTTTACAATTATACATTGCTAACTAGTGGATAAAGAATAAAATTGTTAATTTGACTTCCAACAGATCACTGATTCACCCCCCCCGCTCTCAGTGATCCTTGATTCCAACAATTGGTATCAGAGCCTAGTTCCTTTGAAGAAGCTTAACTGCTTGAGGAAGATCTGGGAGATTGATTCAATAGATTCCATTTTTTAGAGATAACTCAGTGTGGCACTTGAGGATATTGATGCAACTAGAAATGGGATCTGTACTTTGAAGAAGAACCTGAATGCTGATGATGATTTCATTAATGACCTGAAGTATCAAGCAAGCGTTTGTAGAGAGAAGAGGAAGGAATTGATGGACAAGTTGAAGGAGAAATAAGATCATATCATGGAATACCAGGACAAAGTTGATGAAGTTAACAAGATTGAGAGAGAGAATGATGCTTTGAAGAATGAGATGCAATCCATTGTGATGAGGTTGATGAAGGTTATTGAGGACCGAAAGAAGAATGAAGAAAATCTGGCACAAACATTGAAGGAAAGAGTTGATGAATGCTTCAAGCTTACCTATGAGAATGATCAATTGAAGATTGAGTTGACAGAATCAAGGAATAATGGTCAAGAAATTGAAAGACAGGTTGTTTCTTTAAGGGATGAACTTTCTACTACCAATGAATACATAAACAAATTCAAAGTTAGTTAAGAAAGGCTTGATGAGATGCTGGAAAGTCAGCGACATGGTAAGGACATACAAGGTCTAGGATTTGAGAAAGGTGAATCCTCCGGATTTGGACGAGGCAATGCAAAACCCGATTAGAAGAAGAGAAATAATCCTCTGGTAAGACAACCTAATGCTCATAAATTCAATGGTAGATTCTTTACTTGCAATAAATTTGGTTATATGGCAAGTCAATGCAGAAGTAGGATGAATAATGGAGTGAAAAACATGAATAATGTTCCTACCTTTACCGGTCAGTGTTTCATATGTAATAATTTTGGACACAAGTCAAATATGTGTAGAGAAGTAATGAATAACTTTCAAAACAAAAGATGCTATGCTTGTGGAATGTTTGGACATGTTTCTAATTATTACATGATAAGACCAAATCAGATGAACTTCAGACCTATCCAAAATAATATTGTTTGTAGAGCATGCAACAGAACTGATCACATTGCAAAGTACTGCAGAAGAGAAGAACAATGTTCTAGTAGACAAGAACAAATCAGATGAAAATAGAAAAGCAAAAGTTGATGAGATTAGAGATCAACATAAGAAAATGTGGGTAAAGAAGGATGAATCTAAGGCAGATGGTGGATCTGCACCTGAATCTAGTGCAGAACCCTCATCCAGTAACTAGGGCTTTTGGCCTTAGGGGGAGGCAAATTCATGCAAATCTTGTAGCAACCCTTGATGAGATCTGTAAAATATGGATTACAAATGGCAGGAATTGAATTTTAGTTGATATCAGGGATTCAGATGGTTAATTTTGGCATCCAGTTAGATATCTGAGGTGCATTTATTTCAAAATAAAATTAGGGTTTGCAAAGTTAAAAGGGGAAATTAGAGAGTTATTCTTTACTTTGTGAATAGTGTTTTCAAGCTGCAAAATAAGGCGATCAAGACTTCAAGGCGATCAGAGAGATAGAAGCGATCTGGCAAGTGAACTAGGGCATTCAATAGTCAATTGAGGGAATTCTCGAAGAGAATTTTTGAGTTTGAATAGCTGAAAATTTAAAATGGAATCCTCATCTTCCATTGCTACACCATTGGTTGTTGAAGTCAAAGATAGAACTAGACCTATATTTAAGAAGCATCCTTACAAATCCATGGAGGTCGACTCGATTGGAGCTTTCTCTTTCATTTCGCACAGAGTCTTGCATGTTGACGATATAAGGGCATATATTCACTATGAGATCAAAGAAACTGACACTGAAGATATCTTGGATCTCTATACCGACAAAATTATGGAGAAAATCGGTAACCCTAAGCTGGAATATTTGCAGTTGCAGAGAAAGGGTTTCACCCAGTTCATGAATTTTCTATCATGCAATGAATAGGAAAGGGTGAGATATGTGTTGAGCCGAATTCATGCAGAGTTTATATGGCTACATTAACCCTACAAGATCACTCCAGAAGTAATTAGGGCAGTCACATGCTTACAGCAAACTGGTGAGAAGCCAGGACTACAGAAGGTCACAAACCCAATGCAAAATTTGATGGTAGATCAATGAGGATCAACACAATTAGAGACGATGATGTGAAGTTTGTTGCAATGGTCATTGGATACAAGGTGTATCAATCTAACTGACTAAATTCAGTATCTGGCACAACCATCCATGCAGCCTACAACATGGTTAAAGAAAATGCACACTATGATCTGTGCAGTGTCATGTTGGAGGAGTTGATGATCAATTTGAAGAAGATTAAGCAAGATAAAAAGAATGTTTTCAAATTTGGTTCGCTGATTATTTGTTTAGCACTTTTCTTTTGAATTAGATCCCTAGAACCAGTAGAGTGCAGTGGGCATTTGAAAAATCAGTGGCCCAGCAGATTAAATAGGGTCTTGATAGGCTTGGAAATAGAGACAACCAAAATGCTACTTTGTGGGAATTTTCAAGACATTTCAGGATAAGATTAAGCAGAGGGTCAAAATCCCTAAGGAAATTGTCAACAAATATGAAGGGACAATCTGTTTCATGGTAAATAAGGATGAATGTGTCATGGAGTTAGTTGAACCTCAAATGGTGTGAATTTTTTTGATGGGCTATGAGGTCGATGCAGGAACTCTAGATGCCTATGCACAACACTTGCTGAATACTCTAGTAGACACAAAAGAAGAAAGGTTCAGAACTTGCAAAGAAAAATCCATGGAACTTCACACAAAGTTCACTAAACTGGAAAGGAAAAGGAACATGGCTAAGATGGTGGAGGAAATCCTCATTGAGGAAGGTCACTCGAGAGAGAAAGTCAGAGTTGTAATAGTTGCGAGAGATGTAGTAGAAAAGGCAAAGAAACAAAAGACTGCTCAAGCTCTAGCTAAACCTAAGGTGACAGGATCTTCTCCTGCTCTGGTGAAGACACCTTCGACTTACTCAGAACCCTTTGGTTCATCTACTAAGGGGAAAGGTGTTTTGAGGAAGAAGAAAAAACCTAAGAGGGAGAATATGGTAGTTTCTTTAGTGGCATCTGAGATGGAGTTAGATGCAGAAATTCATAAAGCCCCTAAGAAAGGTGAATTTGCAAGAGTTATCCAGGAATCTCAATCTGGTGAAGGGAAGAAAGGGCTGAAGGAGAAGAAAAAAATATCTGATCATGTTCCGGCCAGTAGGCCTAAGCGAGGAGGGAGAACCAAATTAGACTTGGATGAGGCAATTGAATCTAGTAAGATGGAGTCTGGTAAAACCAAGTATCATATTATTCCTCCCTTATATGTTCAAGAGTTAACTAATGAAATCATTAAAGATGGGAATTTGAAAAATATTTCCGTATATTATGAGAATTTAGATGATAAGGATAAAAGGTAGATTGAAGAAGCTATAGTACTATATATGGATGTATTTATTAAAGCTTTAATTGAATTAGAAAAAGATCTTCCGAAAGAGTTGTACAGTCTAATTGATGCTAGAAGAAAATCTGCAAGTTAGATGGATAAGAAAATAAAAGAAAGTGAACTGGTCAATCAATGCACTAGTATCACTATTGAAGAAATTGATAGATTGATTTTGCAAGAAAATAAAAGGAATTTAGAGGAAAACATGGTAAACAACCTGATGGTTGGCATAGTAGAGGAAATAAGGAGATAAACTATTGAGATATGGAAGAAATTTCTCACTGAGAACCAGCTAGTAGAATCCGATTCAAATGACACATCCACTCAATTAGAGAATCCTCGGGTGCATGATGTAAATAAGGTGGAGGACACACAGGATGTTGCAGAGAAATTTCTTTTGGATTCAGCAGAAGTTGAGGCAGATAACGTACAAGATAAATCAATTGAGGAAGAGGTTGGTGCACCAAGTGGTGACACTAGTGCACATGAGGCACCCATCAAGGATAAAAGTAATGTGAGGCAGGAGGCAGAGAAAAATGAAGTGTAAAAATAGGAGGAACAGATCAAAGGGAAAGCTAAAGTAATAAAAACTCCGATCCTTATGGAAATTGACATTTCAATAATACAAAGCCAAGGGAGTTTTCCTTAGTTTAACATCAGTTTTGACAAGCCCTTCAATCAAATGTCTCTAGCTGAAAGGATGATTGTTGTTGTTGCTCTCCAAGCTCAAGCCAATCAGGAGTTAGAGTAATTTGAGTCTAAAGAGAAGAAGCTTATTGAGAAATTTGTTCAAGTTTTAGAATAGGTGGTACTAGAACTAGAACTTGATACTGATACCAATTCATCTGGTAAGCTTAAGCACTTAATAGATCACATATCTTCTTAGTTTGACTCTTTGACCAAGGCATTAGCTTGGAAGGCTATGGAGAAGTTCAAAGGTGCCAAAGTAAAAACATTTTTGCAAATGATTGATGGTGATAAGGCCCAACTTGATAAAGAAATAAAACTAATTGATGAGGCCTTAATGGAAGGTGGTAAGATTTATAAATCTTGTCTAGCTTTGACAAATTTTTATGCTGAAATAGACAAGCAGATAGATAGTTCCAGAGGTCAATTAGCTCAGATTTTCCAAGCTTATGATCCTATGGCTAACTTAACCAACAGTATTGAACATCAAATTTTGACAATTATGGAACGGATTAGGAATTTTGAGAAGGAGAAGGAGAAAATGGTAAGGTGGGTAGGTGATCTCCAGAACTTAATTGGTCCCTGGCTAGACACCTCATTATACCATAAGATGGACTGTATTCAAAATATGTCTCAGGTGACTCCAACTGAGTTGGCAGTAATACAATTCCATGTGTATGTTTTGAATAGTTTTGTTTCAATTTTGGATAAATTGAGAGCAGGTTGGAACACCTATTTTAGGTTCCTTAAGGTTGCATATGCAGATGTACTTAAGTATGTATAGATCTGATCATCTAGTATGTGTATATATGTATAGAATAACTTGTTGCACACCCTATCTTTGGTATTGTTGTCAAAGGGGGAGAGATAAGGTGAAAAATGTACAGATTGGTTGTGTATGGAGTGTACAGTTCGGTGATGCATATTTTTGGGTTGTTGATCTAAGGGGGAGCCTTAGAATTC
The DNA here is from genome assembly GCF_030272615.1 of Cryptomeria japonica. Taxonomy (NCBI): domain Eukaryota; kingdom Viridiplantae; phylum Streptophyta; class Pinopsida; order Cupressales; family Cupressaceae; genus Cryptomeria; species Cryptomeria japonica. The sequence goes on along the minus strand of NC_081406.1, from coordinate 218,577,842 downwards.
TTTATTCTTGATCAAGTGCATAGGTTTCAACACTTAGCCATTTTTCACAGGTGTTACCATCAATGCCAAAGGGGGAGATTGTTGGAAATTGACACTCATTTGGTGACTTTTGATGCTTGATTTATGGTTTAGGGTTGTCATTGATGACAACTCTTTTTGGGGATTCGATCTAGTAGTCACGATTCCTCTTATCTGGAGGCAGGAGTTAACTAGTAGCCAGTTAACTGGTAATTTAGGGCTATCTCAATAATGTTTTGGTTCAGAATGATTTTTGATGATTACGGTGATTTTGGTGATTGATGTTGTGATCTCAGTGAATGGGAAGATCCTTAAGAAGCATGTGATTATACTATTTTGGTCTGGTGCTATGTTTTGGTAGAGATTAAAGCTGACATGTGACTACACGTTACACTTCTTTGATAGCTAACTTGGAGGAGATTACTTTTGTTATGATCGGTGTGTGAGCTTGAATTTCATCCTCAGAATGTTACCTGTAATAAGTTAGTTTCACAAAATACAATGGAAATGCATATAGGAAATCCAAAATCCACCAATGAAACTACATGAAATACATACTAAAATAAAACATTATTTTACCTTCATGGCTTATGTCTCATTGTGTCCTAACTCCACTGTTCCTGGTTGCAGATGGTGTGCTCTCAGACAATGCACTGTTGGCTTCCAAGATGGCATATGAAGAATGGACTGATAACTTGTAGTTAAATGATAGTATGATATGAAAAGCTACATGATTATGCTAAAATGATAATGCTATATGATTATATTGCTAAAATAATTTTCTATTTGCTAATTGCTTCAAAAACTCACGGATGCATATGATTGATTGAAAACTATTTTGAAGACTAACTCTCTCAACTGAAGTTCTTGATTTTCTAGACTTTGGGAGGATAAGATGATGTGGCTCAAATCAATGGTCATGATCAAATCTACATATTTGAATGGCTATGAGCAAAGGTGAAGGTTGAGAGAAAGGGGGAAGGAGAAGACAAGTGTCACTCATCTCACCTTGACTGGGTTGCTGACTGAGGGAATCTAGGGATGGTTGGAGAAAATTTAGGCATGAGAGGACAAATGGACTCAAGTCCTTCCTAAGATGTAGAGGGCTGTTGGGGATAATATAGGAAATGGTTATGAAATATGTGTACGTACACAATTTTCATTAAGTTTGGAAGTTGGAGATAAATGATAAATTAATATTTAAGAAATATTATTTTCCTTAGCCACATGTTGGATGAGTTGGCAAAGGGAAGATGAAGTGGAGATGGAAGGAGGAGTTGGAAAAGGGACTAAATAATTTAGAAATTATTTAATATTTGAGACTATAGGATAGGAGAATAACTATTAAATATTAGATATTTAATTGATTGGAGGAGATAATTAAATATTAGATATTTAATTAATTAGAAGAATATGATAATTAAATATTAGATATTTAATTAATTAGAAGAATAGGATAATTAAATATTAAATATTTAATTAATTAGAAGAATATGATAGATGAATTAATTAATAAAATATTAGTTAATAGAAAGACATAAAATGAATTAAATAAATTAATCTTTTCAAATTAACTATTTAATAGAAGAATAATTATTTAAATAAATATAAAATATTTATTTAATTGCTCATAGCCAATTTTAGGTGTATACATTTTGCCCCTCTTTGAAATAATGTGAAAACAACATTGTTTCAAAGATTAAATCAAGTCTTGATAATGTGCTTGATGGAGATTGAAAATCTCGATTGTGTGCCCCCTCAGGAGATTGATCGTGAAATTGTCAAAAATTCTGGTTTGAACGATTGATCTCATGATAAAAATTTAGTCAATTAAATTCATTTGGAAAAAAACAAATTAAATTGCCCCATTGAATTTAATTACCCTTCAAAATAGTAAATATAAAATTAACCAAGGCTAATTTTAACTTCATTGTTATCCTTGTCGGCTTTTTGTTTGAAAATATTCTTGTTGAGGTGGACAACCATCATTTTGAGCGAGTTTGGCGATATCAGCGGCCTGTCGAGTATGGGTATCCGGTATATATCTTATCCTGAACCTTGTTTTCAAGTTTGAATTTAAAATTTCATGTTTTTAAGCATTTTTTTGGATTTTTTGAATTTTTTAAATTTTTTTAGCATTATTTTAGCGCTTTTGCAGTTTGTTTTAGCGCATATGCAACTAGGTTTAGCGCAAATGCTTAGATTAGTGCATATACTCGGTATGTTAGCGTTTATGTTCAAGATGTTAATGCATATGCATAGGGTAGCACAAATCTGTTGTTTGTTAGCGCATATGCCCAAAAAGGTAGTGCTTTTGCATGGATTAGCATTTATGCCTATAGTTTTAGCTCTTTTGTTAAAAAGGATAGTGCATATGCACTAAGTTAGTGCATTTGCATTTAGTTTTAGCGCATTTGTTGTAGTTTGATGCAAATGCTCAATAGGATAGCGCTTTTGCTTAAATTGATATTTTTGATAAGTGCAAAAGCTAAAAATCACTTTGATAAGTAGATTTAACATGTTTAATACGCATTGATGATGAAATAGGGTCTTGATTTAGCGATTGCATGATTACGTGATTGATAGATAGCTTTGATTGCTGGATTGGTTAGCTTGATTGATTGATTGAGTAGCTCTAAGAAACCGATTTAGTTTCTAATGTAAGAGCTTAGTAGAGTTTTTGGGTAAACTCAATGTTTGATAAAAAACCATGATTGATAAGTTTTAAAATGTTTTGACAACGTAAGTTGCTTCAATTTTATTTGATAGATAGATTTGATGATTCAATTTGATTTGATAGATAGATTTGATGATTCAATTTGATTTGATTGATAGATTTGATAATTCAATTTGATTTGATTGATAGATTTGATGATTCAATTTGATTTGATTGATAGATTTGATGATTCAGTTTGATTTGATTGATAGATTTCATGATTCAGTTTGATTTGATTGATTTCTCTTACAAAATAGGAGAAACTTGATGTTCTCCAGTGTCCGGAGAAATTACCCGCAGTGCGTCATTTAGTTCCGAAGTTGACACAGGATGAGATTAGACACATAGATGCCTCTGGTTTACGCCATTTGTTATATATGCCTGAGATCATGCATAACAGAGGTTTGTTGACAGCATTGGCCGAGAGATGGCACAACGAGCATAACACTTTCCACTTGCCGATGGGTGAGATTAGTGTGACTCTGGAGGATGTCTATAGGATTCTGCATATCCTAGTGATTGGTGAGCTTGTGCAGTATGATTATCAGGATCGGGTTGGGACAGAGGCTTGTAGAGTTGTGTTTGCTAATGAGGGCATTGGTAGAGGAGAGATCTGATGGGTTGATATGGTGATGTATTATGAGGCTCCTCCAGTTATTCTTGCTGGTTTGATTGGAGGATTTATATGTCCTGATAGCAGATCATGAGGTTTTTCAGTTGAATGGGGTGAGATTCTCCTTAGTATGGTTCAACATCATACTCGATATGCTTGGGGTGTTTGCATGCTGGCACATTTATATCATGATCTTCATCAGGTAGTGTATGATGAGAGTGTGAGTTTATCTACTGGATGCACTTTATTACAGATCTGGTACTGGGAGCACATTGTTGTTACTCGGTCTATCCATCACAGAGTTTGTGGAGAGAGGCAGTCATATGTATATTTCTATGTAGGTATCCTTACTCAGCATAAGCTGGGTAAGATGGAGTATTGGCATTGGGTGCTTGATTCATTAGACAACATTACTTGGAGACCATATCTTGATTGTGAGCCCTAGATGGATGATGTACAGACATTACCATGTATTATGCAGAGTAGATATCTCATTGGTCGGACACCTTTTATTGTTGAGCGACAGTTGATTGGCCAGATTTTGAGACAGTTTGGTATCATCCACCGTATGCCTACTGGTGTGATGATATATGCTCGACGGTATAGAGATAGACGAGATTGGTGACCTTCATTATCATTTGAGATTGCTCATGCAGAGTTTGTTGCTACTCCGAGAGTGGCTTATGATGTGAGATTACACATTCTTGATCCTGGGTTACTGCAGAGTATGCTCAGTATATACTAGCTCATCCATTTCCTTGCATTACTGATCCAGTAGATCTTCCTCCTAGTTCAGCAGATGATGATGATGATTCAGATGATCCATTTTCTAGGAGATGTAGATAGAGATGAGAGCTTAGAGCTGCTCATGAGGCTGGGGGAGGTGGAGATGATGGTGGGGACGGAGGTGGTGGTAGGAGACCTGGATGGAGGGGAGGTAGATTGAGAGTCCATGGAGGACCATTTGGACTGGCTGGAAGGATTGAGAGACCACGTCCTATGGGTGGGAGGGATGTTGGATGGATTGGGAGAGAGCATGGCAGGACTGGTATGAGATCACCATGAGGTTTTCCATTGACAGGAGGCAAGATGACTGGAGTGGATGGGGGTTGTGGGAGAGGCATTGATTTTGGACAGATTCAGCCAGATCCCAAGGTTATTGCAGCTCATGGTGGAGATGATGAGGATCTAGAGGATCATGTTCCCCTGATTAGACAACAGATTTGGAGAGTTACTCGGACTGAGATTCCAGCAGTTGGAAAGGTTGGTGCTGAGGGGATTGGGATTCATGCACCATAGAAGGATGTACCAGAGCAGGTTGCACTAGTGCATGATATGCCATATGTGGTTATACCAGAGCATGATGTGTGAGGGCAGGATACTATTGATAGTCTGAGAGCACAGATTGATCAGCTTTGAGCATAGTATAGACTCTTATTACTGAGTGGGATAGAGCTGTTAGGAGACAACAGGATACTCAGGGTCTTCTAGATCATATTCAACAGGTTGGATTAGGTACTCTCTTATTGGATACTGTTAGAGAACAATTTCAGGCTGGGAAGGAGACTTCCTACTGGCGATGACGGTATGAGGAGGCAGTTGCAGAGAGCCAGAGAGCAGGTAGTTATCATACCACAGTGCTGATGGATACTAGCAGTGGTGGGGTCATGGGACCTCCTCAGAGGAGTGGTGAGCATGGGAGACAAGCATCTAGAGGATCTTCTCACCCATAGCCATAGAGATGGATAGTGTCAGGTGGTAGTGGTACAGAATAACCTTAACTTGATTTGTATTTGATGAGGTATTTGTATTGTTTATTTGATATCATTGTATACTTGGACTTTTTATTATTTTATGATGATCTATATGTAGACATTGACTCTATACGATGATGATTATTTATATGCATGTTACTCTATTTAATGATGATGCTTTATGCTTTGATGATCTATATGCTTTGATTATATGGATGCAATGATTATATGTTTTTGTTTTGATTTTCGATGATCTTGGATGAAAATGAAAATGATTTGTATCTTAAATGATGCAAATGCAATGATCTATATGGAATGCAAGTGAATGATTGATTTGCTTTTGATTATGCAAATGCAAATGATCTATATGAAATATTTTTGTGTTTTTATGTAATGTTTATGATGATTATGAATCAAGTGCAAAGATGTAACTAAATGATCATTATAAAAATGATAATGCAAATAATAATGATGATACACTATATGATAAATGAAATGCACTCAATTAAATGCAAACTAATGCAATGATAAAATGCAACTAAATGGAATGAATGATGATTAAAATGCACCTATAATGATTAAATACAAATTATTTTTGTTTATCCAAGAATACTCAATCTTTATTTATGACCATTGATTTGTTAATGAAATGATATGCTTATAATGCAACTTGACAATGAATGCTTATAATGTAGACGAATAATGAGCTAATGAAATGATATAACTAAAAATTGTACTGCCATTCTTCATATGTGATCTTGTAACAATGCTTGATTTCATCATTGAGCTTTTAAATGTTGTAAGAAAATACAAGCAACTTGACATAATGATTCAAGATGACCTGAGTATTCCTTACATGGATTTTGATATAGCAAGTTAATACAAGCAACTTGATATAATGGATCAAGTTGACCTGAGTATTTCTTACAGAACAGACAAGGATTATCCCCTTTCATGCATGACTTGGAACGTCCTCCTTGATCTTTTGCCGATCATATCCTGAGACAAGTTCATACCATAGTAAGAGATAAACCACAGACAACAATCAAAGAAAATAATCATGCCCCATCATAGCTTCTCTAGTCATGGACATCCTTGAGTCGCATAGAGTACATGATAAGCAATAAAATCAAGAAATAAACATTGAATCTTGCATGTCATTCACATGTTCTAAAGGTCATTAACTGATATAATTATCTTGATGAATGATCTTTGATAATCCTTTATAGCTTGTAGGTTGATTCTTCATTTTCTAAGTTTGACGATTCAGTTGTTATGGAATGCCTTGATTTTCGTTGCTTTGTTGCTTGTTATCTATTTCAAAACCCTAGATGTTTTTGGATTTTAAAGATTCAAAAGATCACCTTAGCAAAAGGAATTAGGATTTTGCTCCCAGTGGAAACAAACATTATTATGGATATATGAATTGATCAAGATCCAAACCATGGTGGGATAAAAATGTAGATTGATTGATGCTGATAAAATCTAAGATAGTGACTACGACAAGTATGTCAAAGATTGGTTAACTGTTGGTAAGCTGCATATTTCTTGCTAAATGGTTCAGAGCAATGGATGCGAAAGATGGAATGGATAAGCTAGCAATAGATAGCAATGATACATGTGATAGGATGGAGTGGATAAGTGTGCAAAGCGATCTCATAGATGGAGGAACTCACGTTTTTAGATAGCACTTTTTTACCAGGTTTTCACCATCTAGATTTATTGCCTTTTTTTGGATTTTATATGGTTTTTATTGATTTTTTTTAGGACTTTATATGCTTTTTATTGATTTTTCAGGACTTTATATCTCAAGCATAGAATTTCTTGAGATGGATAGAGTTGATAGGTTCATCAAACTAATCACCTTTAGGGGTATATAACTTGTATGCTCTGGATCCATATGTTGCTACTATGACAAAAGGTCCTAGCCAATTTGGTTCAAATTTTCCCTTCTTTTCTCGGTCTTGTTGATTTCTCAGATTCTCCTTTAGAACTATATCTTCAATCTGGAAAATACATGGCTTGACTCTATGGTTATAGCTTCTTGCCATTCTTTGTTGGTATACTTTCAAATGTTTTGTTGCATTTTGGCGATGCTCCTGAGTTAGTTTTAGTTCTTGGAGTCGAGAGACTCATTGTTTTTCTTCTGGTATAAGACCATGCAAGGATATGCGTAGAGAAGGTATCTCTACTTCTATAGGTAATATAGCTTCTGATCCATAGACCAAACAATATGGAGTTGCCCCTATTGGAGTGCGGATGCTAGTTTGGTATGCCCAAAGAGCAAGATTTAGTTGAATGTGTCAGTCTTTTCCAGCTTCATTTACTGTTTTCTTAAAGATTTTCAAGATAGTTTTGTTTGATTCCTCGGCTTGACCATTTCCCTGTGGATAATATGGAGTAGAGAACCTATGTTGGATATGAAACTGTTCACATAGTTCTTTCACATCTTGATTTTTGAATGGTCTTCCATTATTAGTGATAATGGTCATAGGAACGCCATAGCGACAGATTATGTAATTAAAGATGAATGATGATATTTGTTTTCCTGTCACTATTATTAAAGGCACTACTTCAATCCACTTAGTAAAATATTCAGTAGCTATTAGAATGAACTTATATCCATTAGAAGATGAGGGATTGATCTTTCCTACCAAATCAAGGCCCCATTGTGAAAATGGCCATGATCCTGTCATGGGGTATAACTCTTGTGTTGGTGCATGGATTAGATTTCCATGGATTTGACATTGTTTACATTTTCTAGCATAGGTGAATGAATCTCTTTCCATAGTAGGCCAAAAGTAACCCATACGAATAAGTTTCTTAGCCAATGTTAAACAATTTGAGTGTGTACCGCAAATACCTGCATGAATGTCATTAAGAACTCTCTTAGATTCTTCTTTTTCAAGACATCTCAACAATGTACCATCTAGACTATGCCTATATAGGATATCAACAATAATGGTATAGCGAGAGGACTGACAGATAAAATTTCTTCATTGATTACGAGATAATTCCAGATGAAGGATATGATTTTTCAAATATTGGTAGGTTTGACCGTATAAGGATTCACTGGTTCCTGATATATGGAAAATTTGATAGGTGTGTTGGGATTGGATGGTAGGGGTTAAGATATCTTCCACGAGAAATTCGTAACGCTGTTGATTCTCTTTATTTTGCAAGAGAGATGCTATTGTAGCCATTGCATCTACTGCTTTATTCTCATTTCTGGGAATCTGGGTGAATGTGATTTCTTTAAAGTGTCTTTTAAATTCCTCTATCAGCTATTTGTATGGCATAAGCTTATCACCCTTTGTTTGATATTCATCATTTATTTGATTTATGACAAGTTGTGAATCACCATAGACATGTAGTTCTTTAATATTCCATTCAATGGCCATTTTAAGCCCTATAGCTAATGTTTCATACTCTGCAGTATTATTGGTGCATGGAGATCGTAGTCTATACGATTTTGGAATTATGTGTCCTTGAGGTGTGATGAAAAAGATTACTGTGCGTGATCCATATTGGGTATAAGAACCATCAAAGTACAATTCCCAAAAGTTTGTACTTACTGTCAAGATATCTGCATTAGGAAATTCGATGTGCAAAGGCATGTTATTGTGTAGAGGTGCATCAGCTAATTGATCAGTGATGACTTGTCCCTTGATAGCTTTCCGGTCAACATATTCTATGTCAAATTCACTCAGTATCATAACCCATTTGGCTAGTCTACCTGTCAATATTGACTTGCTCAATAAATATTTGAGAGGATCTATCTTTGCTATTAGTTTTACAGAATGAATCAACATATAATGTCGTAGCTTCTGGGTTGCAAATATAACTGCTAGACATATCTTTTGAATTGAAGAATAATTTAACTCATAGCCAACAAGCATTCTGTTGATATAATAAATTGCTCTTTCTTTTCCTTCATCATCATGTTGAGCTGGGAGAGTGCCTAATGATACATTTGTTGCTGAGACATAGAGTAACAATGGTTTCCCCTTGGTTGGTGATATCAGTACTGGAGGACTCATAAGATATTATTTTATTTGCAAGAAATCTTCTTCACATTTTGTATCCCATTTGAATGGAATATTTTTATGTAGAAGATGGGTAAATGGAAGATATCTATCTACCAATTGAGAAACAAATCTCCTGATTGATTGCAACCTTCCTTGTAAAGATCGCAATTGACTTATGTTCTTGGGTGACTCCATCTCCATGATAGCTTTAACTTTTCTAGGATCTACTTCGATGCCACGAGCTGATATAATGTATCCAAGGAGTTTTCCAGAGGTTACTCCAAATACACATTTCTTTGGATTTAATCTCAATTGATATCTTTCCAGCCTGTCAAAAATCTTTCTTAAAATGTTAAAATGTTCTTTTCTTGTGTGAGATTTTGCAAGTATGTCATCAACATAATCTTCCATGAATGTATGCATCATGTCATGAAAAATTGTCATCATAGCCCTTTGATAAGTCGCTCTTGCATTCTTAAGCCCAAATGGCAAAACATTCCAACAATATGTTCCCCATGCACAGGTGAAAGTTGTCTTCTCTTGATCTTCAGGTGCGATTCTTATTTGATTATATCTTGAGAAGCCATCCATTAATGAAAACATCTCATGGCCTGCTGATAAGTCCACTATGATATCAATGTTTGGTAACGGGAAATCATCTTTTGGACATGCTTTATTTAGATCTCTGAAATCGATGTAGACTCTTATGCTCTTATCTGGTTTTGATACTGGTATGATACTTGAGACCCATTTTGGATAAGCAACTGGTCTTATGAAACCCACTTCTAATAATTTCTTGAGCTCAGTTTTGACAAGGAGAGAAATATGCGGATGCATCTTTCTTAGCTTCTGCTTGACAAGTTTTGCTTTTAAATCCACATTGAGATGATGCATGATAAGGTCTAGGTTAAGTCCTGGCATATATGCATAAGACCAAGCAAAATTTATTTATCTTTGCTTAAAAAATTCCATGTACTCTATCCTCTCTCTTTTTGATAATGAGGCAACAAAATGAAGTATTTTAGGATCTTTTGATGTATCAATGTTTACTACTTTTGTTGGTTCTACCAAGATAGCAGGTCTCTCTTGAAAATATGAATGAAAAATGTCAAACTTTCCATCTTCTAGCACCTCTAGGAGGTTTTCACCATCAGATATGCCCTTTGTTTTCTCTTTTGATTGATCTAATGTTGCCATGAAATGGTTTTCAATAATAGGTCTCTTTCCTTGTTTTATTTCACTTTTGTGACTGGAAAGTTTAGCATTCTCCTGATTACAAGAAACATCAATTGCTTCTACAATGGAAGATATCTTAGGATGGATGGGTTCAACAATGTTGTCTAAATTATCCCAATCAATTAGTTTAGGATACAAAAGGGACAAATCATAATCACTGTCATCATTAGGTGTTTCAATGTTCATCAAATAATGATCATAGCTTGGCGTAGAATAAATATTGTCACAGATTAAATGTTTTTGAGAATTGTCTTTCTCAAGCATTTCCGAATTAGTCTTAACAAGATTAATATTAGAATTTGGTAGTTCACACTCAAATGGTCCTTCAACTGATGTTTTTCCCTTAAATGAATGGATTATATCCACGCACACATCTTTGATACTGCAAATTCCTTCTTGATTGACCTCATTTGCATTTTGGAGTTGACATATTTGTGCACATGATGAAGTAGATTCTTTTAATATATTTTGTCTCTTTTCAAACTCAACTTCTTCTGGACTAATAGTTAGTCCAACTTGACTATCCCTTAGCTCTTCCATGATTCTTCCATATCTGATCCGTGTTTGTGCTTCCTGTGGCATTGCTTCTCTGTCTTTGTCGTTTCCTTTCCTTTTTGCATACGCCTCTTTTCTCTAGATTCTGAGTTTTTCTTGCCTTCTTTCTAACTTCATCTTTTGTTCTGCTATAGACAAGTCTTCTTTCGTGATAGCTACTTGATCTTCATTATGTTCTTTACTTGATGTAGTGGATAAGACATCTAGACTCCATTCATACTCATTGGAGTCTGTTTCTAAATCCTGATCCAAGATTACTCCACTATACCATACTGGAATGTCGTATGGTGCAAAGAGTTCTCTGATTTCTGCCATCTCTATTTTTACTGCTTCTAGAATATCTTTTAAAAATTTTGCCTTTGTTTGTATTTTCAGAAATTGTTGACAAGATTTTTCTTCACCTTGGATAATGATCTCCTCCTCTTTCTTTTCATGTTCTTCTTGCTTCTTTTGTTTATTGGTTACTGTTTCAGCCGCTTGATGTAGCTTTTCTTGCCAATTTTCTTCTTTAGAAACTGATTTCTTTCTCCATTTTTGCTGTTGATGATTATGTTGCTTTTGATTAGACTTCAAATATTCTAGCCCGAATCTATCTTTTGTGGATTGTGAGTGTGGACAAATAGGTTCTGAAATACCTTGATGTTGCTTACCAATTGGTCCTTTTCCTTCATATCCCATCTTTTGCATGATTTCATATCCTTTGCCATATTATTTTATGGGAATATTGACTTCTGTTGCTGTTGCTATAGTTTTATCTTCATCTTTGTATAACCAACCAAGAATGTCTTTGTCTTCATTTTCCTCTTCAAGAGTTCTAGCACTAACAAAGGTTCCTTTAAACATATGTTTTGATTTTCCTGATGCCTTTGATTGAATATCTGTAGGTTTCCCATATGACTTAGGGGAAAGTGGAAAATTTTGTAAAGAATACTTTCCCATTCCTTCATCATTTAACTTGAGCTTTTCTTCAAAAGTTTCCCATAACTTTGCTTGAATTTCTTTGGTAGGATTTACTGATTCTCTGTTATGTGGAACTCTTGTATCTTGTGTTGGCTTCAAATTATTGCAATATTGACTGGAATCTACAATTATAGTGATTTGTTTTCCTTCATGAGGAAATTTTACACATTGATGATATGTAGAAGGAACTGCTTGCATCTTGTGAATCCATGGTCTTCCCAGAAGAATATTGTAGGAGAGGGTCAAATCTAAAACTTGACACAATGTATCCTTTTCCACAGGTCCTATTTTTATTGGTAGCACAATAGTTCCTTTAGAAGAATGTTCTACTTCATCATAAGCCTTGATGGTTATTTTCTTTTTTGGGTCTACTGCATTCTCTGAATATCCCAAAGCTTTTATCAAACTTAATGCACAAATGTTTAATCCAGCTCCTCCATCTATAAGCACACATTTGACACAAGTTTTATTTATGGAGACTTGAACATGTAAGGGAGCATTATGAGGATGTTGCAAGGATGCGTCATCATTTTCAGAAAATGATAAGCAATGACAAGCTATGAGGTGTCCTACCATATTTTGGAACTGATCTATATCCAAATCTTTTGAAACTTTTGTTTCCACTAAAGATTTCTCCAAAATGTCCTTATGCATAGGTGAAATCTTGAGAAGTTCCAAAATTGATATTTGAGTGGGTATTCGTTGTAATTGCTCTACTAAATTGTATTGTTGTGGATTAGGTGTTGGATCTTTTGCTACACCTGGAAAGGTAACCTTTGCTTTGCTTCTTGTGATAACATTGATTGGTTCTGAAGATGAATTTTCGTTAACAATAATTACATTCACTACATCATCATACGTATAAGTGTAATTCACCTTGGTTTTTCCTTTGTCATTTTTTAATTGGGTTGATTCGCCTTTGTCATAATTTGGGAGTGGAGTTTTGAAAGCCAAGTGTGATTCATTCATTTTATGGCTATCCATTGTAATGGTTCCATTATCAATTAGATCTTGGATAAGGTGTTTTAATCTCTGATAATCATTTGTTAGGTGTCCTTTATTCTAATGATAGTTGCAAAAATGATTGTCATTCCACCAATTGGGCTTGACTGGCGGTTCGTAATTTCTTGTTTCTGGCAAAACAATCAATTTATTAGCAAGTAAAGTTTTTAGAGCTGATTCTAAAGATTCTCCAATGTTTGTGAATTTTCTTCGAGGATTGGAGAAAAAGGACTTAGCTTTGTTGTTTTCTGGATTGTTATTGCTTGGGTTTTGACTTGATAGATTGAAAATTGGTTGTTGTTGTTTTGTATTACTATTATCACCATTCCCTTCATTGCTGACATTCTTATTCTTTGACCAGAACTTGGGTTTGTCATTATTGTTGTTGTTGTTGTTGTTGTATGAATTATTGTAAAGTTTTAGTTCTCCTTTCTTTACCATTGCATTCTCTATTTTTAGTCCATTCTCGATCATTTTGGCAAAAGAGGGAGGACATTGCATCCTTAGTCGATAACTCATTTCACTGATAAGATTATCAATGAATATGTCCATTTTTTCTTGATCAGGTACATCTTGGGGATACCTATTAAACATGCATTTCCATCATTGTAAGAAAATAATAAAGGATTCACCATTCTTTTGTTTAACATTGCAAAGATCTAGCATTGTTATTTCATTCCTTATATTGTAGGAATATTGTGAAATAAACCTATTCACAAGTTCTTCAAAGGATTTGATTCCCGATGGTAATCTTGAAAACCACTCCATTGATTGTCCATTTAAACTCCTAGGGAAAAGATGCATAAGGTAAGTTTCATCATGAGAAAATTCCATGCTCATAGTACAAAACTCCCTAATGTGATCTTGAGGATCAGATCTTCCATAGTATTTGTCATATTTAGGAATCTCACAATGTTGCGGAAACGGTGTCATATTCAGATTTTTATCAAAAGGATATGGGCATATATCTTCTAATGAATATTTCTTGGAGCTTGTCCCATTTTGCATGTCTTGTATTTGTTGTTGAAGAGTTTGTATTTTTTGAGTAAGTTTTGATAAGGGATTATCTACATAGTTTCTTCTTGTTTCTTCGTGAGTCTTTTTGTCACTACGCTCTTTTCTTTTATCATCCCTTTCTTTCCTTGTTTCTCCGTTACTTTCTTTATTTATTTCCTTGTTATTTGGATCATCTGTGTTTTGGGTGTTACTTGTCTCTGCCTCTTGTTTCAAGCTTTCCATGTTAAAGTCTTGTGGTAGTTTAGCTCCAGATTTTGCCAACATCAAGAGATATTTTTCTTTTTGTTTTGCCACCAATTTTTCCATTAGCCTATCAAATTTGAAATCTTGCTCAAGGTCTCTAATGGTGCTATTGACTGCTTCTTCGTCAACAATGGTAAATCCAAAAGTGTGGAATACAGGAGTATCTTCTTCCTCCATTTGTTGTTGTTTTCTAAGTTGCTCGTGTTGGGCTCTAGTCCAAACTGGCATGTGATTATTTCAATGTTGTTGAAATTCCCAAAGGACAAAGTCAATAGGTGATTATTGGTTTAGGAAGATATGATTTGTTGATCTTACCACTATTGTTTGTTCGTTGGGATAAAGCGTCTCTTTGTTGAAAGGCACATCTTTGTAAAGTTTCACCGTCAAATTCTATACCGCAACCACATAAGTAGTGATGAAAATGGTGTAAGAATGTCCTATGTTTCAATAAGATCTTGTGATTGATATACAAGAAACTTATCCTTTTCTGAGTAGCTTTATAACTGGGTTTTCTTTTCTTAAGGTGATATTTAAAAGTCATATAAGCATTTGAAAATTCACAAGTTTGTTTGATTCCAAAGTTGGTGCAATTTTGGTTTTGATATAACCTAGGTTCAAAATAGGAAAGATATATCCATGATTAGGAACCTAGTATAGATTTGATCAAGCTTCGTGATAGAGGATTTGATTATCCTGATGATAAACTTGACAAAGATGTTGATTTTTGCACTTAAGATAGTTGAATCGATATCTTGTTAAATGTTGATGTTTATAGAACCTTTTGAGTATAACTTGTTGGATTAGTAACCTAGTTGTTTGAGCTAGTTTGAAAAGTATGTGATGGTTTAGAGACATACCTACCTCAAGAATTATTTTGATATTGATGTTTTGATACTTTGATTTTGGTCTAATGTTTCAAGTGTTGGAAAGCTTTTGTATTACCCTTTTGATCAATTTTTTCAGAAATTTGTTGGATTTTTGCTCCCTTGTAGATGATAATTTTCTTCAATTTTTAACCATTTGGAACATGTTACAGACATAGAAGACACAATGTTTAATAAACAAAATGCACAAGCAAGTACAATCCCTATGGCAGGCAAAGACAATAGTTGTTGAATCTCACATGGAGTTTCCCCTGAGGCTACGCTATTTAAAGTGGATATTTAGATGCTTGACCCTATTGGCTCCACCCTCGACACTCACTTCTTTGGGGCAGCCAAGCACCAGTTTCCATGAAAACTCCCCATGACAAACTTTATATCTCTACTAGGAACTGTATGTGTGTGAGCCGCTCCAGAGGTCTGACCTCTTGTGCCAATAACTAGAAGGATTTTTGGCAACTAGTACAAGTGGTTTTTAGTAAAGGCTTTCATTCATGTGGCCATACATGCGGCACTTTCAGCTCTGTAAATACAGAAGGTTCCTTGCCTATAGAGGTTACGCTCCATAGGGTTTATGGGGAAACATAGTGTCCGTATAAAATTATGAGCAGATGTTGTTTGAGACTTCCGTCACAAACACGATTTATTTATAGTGGATTGGAAGGACTCAGTATTAGCTTGTTTCCACTTTAGGTCATTCCCCTCTCACTGGCCCCCTCAAGGTAGCTCAGGAAGACAGGCCCTCTAAAGGATTTGATTGCTTGAAAGTAAAGAAAGCGTAAAAGAGTGGGTTTGGCTTTTTGATCACCCAATTAAGGGGAGAGCATATACCTACCACTTTCGAGACATAGAATACAAGTGTTCTTTTTATCCTTTTCAAAGCAATTATTGGCTAAGTCCTATTTGCAGATGTTGCTCCAACAAGCATGGTTTTCATTTTAGCCCTTTTAAAAGTCTATGTGCAACTATTTTAGAGAAAATACTAAAAATGCAAGTTGCATGCTGTCAACTCATCCTCTTAGTTAAACTAGGTGAACAAGATATGATATATTACTTCCCAAATGAAGACTTTTAATTAGCTAGATGGTAAAATGCATAAAATTTGCCTTAAATGCCATCCTGCACATGCATGTTAGTAATCTGAAAAAACTGATTTCTTGGACATTCGGACCTACAAGAAATTTTTGTCAGTTTTATAAACAGAAGCGCTAACCTAACACATGCATTATCTCTCTGTTCAAAAGCGCTAACTTAGACTATAAAAGCGTTGCTTTGTGGATAACAAAGCATGATTTCTTTGATATATGCTCTAACCTATGATGCAAATGCGCGAACCTATGATACAAATGCATAGAATTTAAGACAAAAGCGCTAACCTATATGACATATGCACTAACCTATGATGCAAATGCGCAGTTTTTTAGACAAAAGTGCTAACCTGCATGACATATGCGCTAACCTATGATGCAAATGTGCTAACCTATCAAACAAAAGCACTGCCAGAATTCACACATGTGTGAATCTGCATTACAAATGTGTTGATTTAACTTTTGCAAGATTTTTAAAGGTATATGTGAGGTCCTGCCCCACGGTGGGTGCCAAAATGTGTGAGCTTGAATTTCATCCTTAGAATGTTACTTGTAATAAGTTAGTTTCACAAAATACAATGGAAATGCATATAGGAAATCCAAAATCCACCAATGAAACTAAATGAAATACATACTAAAGTAAAACATTATTTTACCTTCATGGCTTATTTCTCATTGTGTCCTAACTCCACTGTTCCTGGTTGTAGATAGTGTGCTCTCAGACAATGCACTATTGGCTTCCAAGATGGCATATGAAGAATGGACTGATAACTTGTAGTTAACTGATAGTATGATATGTAAAGCTACATGATCATGCTAAAATGATAATATTATATGATTATATTGCTAAAATGATATTTGCTATTTGCTAGTTGCTTCAAAAACTCACGGATGCATATGATTGATTGAAAACTATTTTGAAGACTAACTCTCTCAACTGAAGTTCTTGATTTTATAGACTTTGAGAGGATAAGATGATGTGGCTCAAATCAATAGTCATGATCAGATCTATAGATTTGAATGGCTATGAGCAAAGGTGAAGGTTGAGAGAAAGGGGGAAGGAGAAGACACGTGTCACTCATCTCACCTTGACTGGGTTGCTGACTGAGGGAATCTAGGGATGGTTGGAGGAAATTTAGGCATGAAAGGACAAGTGGACTCAAGTCCTTCCCAAGATGTAGAGGGGTGTTGGAGAGAATATAGGAAATGGTTATGAAATATGTATACGTACACAATTTTCATTAAGTTTGGAAGTTGGAGATAAATGATAAATTAATATTTAAGAAATATTAATTTCCTTAGCCACATGTTGGATGAGTTGGCAAAGGGAAGATGAAGTGGAGATGGAAGAATGAGTTGGAAAAGGGATTAACTAATTTAGAATTATTTAATATTTGAGACTATAGGATAGGAGAATAACTATTAAATATTAGATATTTAATTGATTGGAGGAGATAATTAAATATTAGATATTTAATTAATTAGAAGAATAAGATAATTAAATATTAGATATTTAATTAATTAGAAGAATTGTAGCGTCCTAAAATTGTGACACTTGCAATTTTGACTGCATTTGGGTCTTCATGATGGCGGCGCAATGTTGAACCTGAATGGAGACCCCGAAACCTATTTACAACATCAAAAACTGCATTTTTCTGCACCCTGGCCTAATCCCTCCTTGCACCCTGCTGTCCTGGGAGGTGGGACCATGGCGCCCAGTGCCCTGATCCTTCTAGACCATGGCGCCCAGCGCCCTGGTCCTTGGCCCTATTTTGGGCCCGGTCTCTTGTGGGCATCGAGTCTTTAAGTTTGCAAATTGGAAAATAATGTTTCCTGGTCGGCCTAAGGTCGGGAGAATCAGTCTATCAGCCATAATTGACAAGTATATAAACTACATTTCCTCTCCCATTTGAAGGGGGAGAAAAAGAGAAAATAAGCAAGAACAAGATGCGGAAGCAATATTCAAACATTCAAGCATTCAAGCATTCCTCCAAGCAATTGAGCATTCTAAGTCTCCATTCAAGGCTAGGTGTTGCATTCAAGACAAGGATTCAACCATTGAAGAGGAGATCACATACAACATACAACATACTACATACATTACACCTTCGCATGTAAGAATACAAACATTCTTACAACAAGGTATCAGTACTTGTTTACATTACAAACATTTACATTTACAACATTCTCATTTCTTGGTTAATTCCAAAACTGGGGTTTGACCTAAAGGCAAACCCCTCATCCCTAACCCCCCAATCATCCTCTCTTTTCTATGTGTAGGTTGCAGGTACGCGGTTGTAATTGAAGATCTGGAATCCTTGTGCAGAGATGAACAGATCCCCCTTCGTTTCACGGATTTTTTGGAGGACCATGTGCACGCTGGGCGCCATCGTCCCGTCAACTTTCGCTCAAATTTGTAGAACAACACCGCTCGACATTTTACTGCTAATTCCAGGTCCGCAGCTTCATCCCATATCCCTATCTCTGTTTATAAGCGAATCTTTCCTACTTTACATGCATTCCTAGTTCAATCTTTCTATCTACATTCTTTACAAAAGAGGGTATCCTTGATGTCTTAACCCTTGAAACTCATTTAGAATCCAATCTTGCATTGCGTGGGATTGGATCTTGTGGGTTTCAACCCCTCTTTTGAATGTAAAGTCTCCCCTAAGTGAAAACCATCAACCCTAGTGACTCTCCCTTCTCTCTCCTTGGAGTTGGGGAGGGGAGAACAACTAGGGTTTGATTTTTCCGCTTTACATTTTGGTGAACCTGACGTGAACATCCTCATTCTAATTATTCATGGTTAGATCTGAAAATTTTGCTTTCCTAATTATATTTCCATGTTTGATCTTTTGCAAATTTTAGAGGTTGATTGCATAAAAACCCTAAAATTTTCTTTTTAAGTAATTAAACTTGTGAAACGTTTAATTGTTAATGCTTGTTTCAAATCTACCCTTCTATTGCAAATTGTCAATTCATATTTGTGCTTTAATTCTGAAAATTAAGTGGTTAAATGTCAAAACCCTAATTTTTAAGACCTTCTTGATTCAACCTTTGACTGATAATTTCACTAATCAAAACACCTCCAAATCGCCTGTAACTTTGGATTCCGCAATAAAATCACAATATCTTTCATCCCTGAAAATTTGGAAAAAAAGTTGCGAGGACCGTGTGCACCCCGAGCGCCATCGTCCCCGACATTTTTTCCAAAATTTCGGGAGCTAGATCTTACTGTATTTTTCTGCTAAAATCGAAAATTTTGGCTGATTTTATCAATTTTAACACCTTCAAAATTAAAGTCAAAGTTGGTCTAGCGATTGCTTGGATTGAGGCTTCTAATCATTCAAAAATTGTTGAAATTGAAATTTGTATCAAAACTGTGTTTCTTACAGTCCTAAATCTGAAAAGTGTGTTAGCATTCATTCAAAATTTCAGTGTTTTATTCAAATTTTTGCAGTTTGTGACTTTTGAAATTAAGTGTTTAATTGCAACAACCTTGATTTCCACTTTCAAATTCGAATTTGCATGAAATCGAGTCAACTTTTAAATTTCAAAGCCTGCATTGCTTTCAGTATTCCCTCTAAAATCATAAAATTCAAAATTTCAGTTTCCCCCTCTTTTTTGAAATTCAAATTTTACATTTTTCAACAATCTTGGTAGGGTTCAATTTTGAGATTGCAACTTTAATTTGGCCTATCTACAGATCGTAAAATCACTCAATTTTTTCAGATTAGCTTTAAAATTATCATAACTTTCATCCCTGAAAATTTCAAAAAAAGTTGCGAGGACCGTGTGCACTCCGTTCGCCACGGTCCCGGACATTTTTTCTGAAATTTCGGGAGATTGTCCTGATTGTATTTAATAGCTTAAATCTAGGAGATTGGCTAGTTTTATTGAAATTTGGTACCTCTAAAATTCAAAATCTTCTCTCTCTCTTTAGTGCATGAGTTTTACAACAATAAGCCCTACTTACACTATTCCCGTTAGACGAAGCCTTAGAATTAAGTCTTTCCAAGGTATAATTACCGAGGAGATGGAACCTAATTTGAATGGCCTTTTTAACGAGGACATGGGTAATTCCTATAATCCTCTTAATGATGAAGAAGCTCTCCATGAGGTTTCTGTAGAACAACTTTCAAAATTGGATAACCAATTTGATGATTTTCGACAATGGATGTCTCAAGAATACCCTGATAGTGAAGCTCTTTCATTAATTGAGGGTCTAAAATGTATGGTTCAAAGTGATAAGAATGGAATTGATATTTTGCGTGGTATTGCACACATTGTGGATTCGAATGTAATGCCTATGAAAAGTTGTACCGAAACCTTAGGTTCCACACAACCTCCTACTCAAGTTAATCATTCTATTCCTTTGACAACTCCTATTGTTAGTATACCTACTTTTACATGAAACATAATGACTACTTCAATACAAGACATTCCTCCTATGATCACAAGTCATGGGGGCAATCCTTCTTCTTCAATCAACCCTCTTCCTTCATTCAATCCGACTTCTTCATTCATTCCTTCAATGAGTGTTCCTATTATATCTCCACAAATAAACACGACGCAAGGGGGCAATTCATTTAACCCTTCCATTCCTCCTTGTAGTGTTCCTCCTTTCCAATCATCTCCTATGACTAACTATCATAGTGTCCCACCACCTTACTCTCTACCTTCTTTCAATAACATAACACATCCATCACAATCTAACACGTCTAATATGAACTCTTCGACTGAAGTGACCATTAACAATCTTGCACAAACTGTCTCTTCTTTACAACAACAAATTGCCTCTATGAATCAATCTAAGTTTAGTGTGCCCACATTTGATGTTGCGAGCCCACTTTCTCTTGACATTGTTCGAGCTATCCCCCCTAAACATGTTGAAATTCTGCATTTGGAGCTTTATAATGGTAAGGGTGATCCTCTAACACATGTTAAGACCTTTCAAACCATATGTACTGATTTTGCTTATGACCAAAGGTTGCTTGCAAAACTGTTTAGTAGAACATTAAGAGATAAAGACCTACAATGGTATTGCTCATTGCCTTCCTACTCTATTACTTCTTTCGAACAACTTGCAAATGCTTTTATTCAACAATTTCAAAACAATATAAGTCCTAAAGTTACTTTGATTGATTTAATGCATTGTAAACAAGGTTTTAAAGAAAAAGTGACTGATTTCATTGGTAGATGTAAGCATTTATATGCTCAAATTTCTTTTCCAGTACCTGAAAATGATATTCAAAGAATCTTTATTTCTAATTTACAAAAAGATATTAGAGAAAAACTTCTGTTTTCTGAGTTTACTTCTTTCCAACAGTTGTGCGCAACTCTTCACAATTATCAACTGACTGTGAGTCAAATGGAACAAGCAAATCCTATTGCTCTGAGTGATAAGGGTGATAGTAGTCAACAACCATTTGGGAAGTTTAAACCGAATAGAGAGTCCATTAAATTCAATGAAAACATCATCAACAACAATGTGAATGCGGCATCAGGTGTGCCTCCTATTTCTAAGTTTTTCAAGAAAGAAAGAAAGTTCACTCCTTTGAATGAATCATTGCATAGTATTATGAATAAGTTATTGGAACAAAATGTGCTTACTCTTCCTCCTATAAGGCAAATAGACCCTACAAAGATTAACTCACCCTATTTTGATAACAAATCTTTTTGTCAATTTCATCGTCAACCTGGGCATGATACTGAAAAATGTTTTGCTTTAAAGGGTAAAATTCAAGATTTGATTGATAATAATACTATCTCTGTTTCTGGTGTGAATGATAAAGGCAACACATCTGTAGCTCCTCCTAACCAAAATCTTAAGATTTTTACTGATCCATTTCCTTCTCATACCTCTAATATGATTGATGCTAATGATTCCTCTGTCTCACCTGATGATCTTGTGTCTATGACTCCGAATGTGATTAACTTTGTAGAGCAGTAGAAAATCCCTAAAGAACCTTCCATCACCTTTGATTCCAGTGAAATTATCAGGGCACCTGATGGTCCTTTATATATAGTTGCAAAAGTCAAGAATACACCTTGCCGCGGAGTGCTTATTGATCCTTCTTGTATGGTTAATATCATTACTGAAGAATTTCTTTTTACTTTGCAATTGAATCAAGTGATCTATGATGAAACAAATGTGGTTGTGAAACTATTTGATGCATTTTTTTCTCCTACAATTGGTTCAATTACATTACCTATTGAGGTCCATAACAAATCCCTTGATGTGGACTTTGCTATTATTCCATCATCCGAACAATTTCGTGTGAAGCTAGGCTATCCTTGGCTATCTTCCATGAAAGCTATTGCTTCTCCTATTCACAAGTGTTTGAAATTTCCCCATAATGGTGAAGTTGTTACTATCAATCATAGTCTCTTTAAACCAACTAAAAGAACTTCTAGCATTCCTATTGATTACTTTTGGCCTAAACAATTCCAATCTCTTCCTCCGCAAAGTGATCATCTTTTCAAATCTTATCAAAAGTGGAAAAAAGATATGATCCTATCTCTAAGTGAACCTAGAACACCCAAACTTGAAATTCCTATCGTTCTTGAGAAGGAAGTTCTTCCCTTGAAAGATAAAACTAATGTCTTTCCTCAAGAAGATTCCCAACCCATCCCTATGGATGTGACTATGCCTATATCTAATAAACTTCCTAAAAGTAGACCTATCCCTCCTCGTCATGATGGACTTGGTCTCCTTCCTAAACCAAATATTCCTCCCTTATATGGAGTAGTTCCTCCTCCTTCCTCTTATGGAGAGAAGAGACCTTCCTCTTCTCCTATTGTTCAACCTAAGAGACCACAACCTAAACACCCAAGTGATAAGGATGAGAACATTCCTCCTCCTCAATATTCGCAACTTCCTACTAAGACTAGACGAAATCGTTCTGCATGTGAACGCCGATGAAAGCGTCGTCTTAGAGCTCAGGCAGCTGCTTCTCAAACTTTGCAATCCCCAAAAACACCTTCAACTAATATTATTCCATTTTCTCCTCAGCTGACGATTGAGCCGAAATCTCCTGAACATAAGATGCATGATGGTCTTGATCCTGTGTGAGTTAAAGATCCTATTTTTATAAATCTTGATGATGATATAGATGAAAATGTTATTCATGATGAAAATGTTACTCCTGTTCATTCTGATAGTGAATATGAATATGTTGATGTTGATAACCATTTATCTAACGAATTTTCTAAAGCACTTATCCTAGCTCCTAGACAAGAACAACGTGGCTTGGGATATGAACATAGCCCTTGTTTGGATCTTGTGATAGCTCCATCTGTTGTGTTGGATGTTCCTCCTCTAGCATGTTTCCTGCCTTCCCGAAATATTGATCAGCAAGTTCGGGGGGTAGATGACGTGCTAGACTAGTTCATTAGCATAGCAGACTCTCTCCTCCTCTCTTTTGTTACTTCTTCTATGTGTTATTCTCATTCTTCTATTTGTTGTCCTTAGTGTTGTCTACTTGAGGACGATGCAAAACATTGAGATCTCTTTTGGTCTCTCTCATGTTGACTCAAAAGACACATGTGTTCCCTTCTTCTAGGTGACCTTCCTTGATTGGGGAATGAAGAACAATTATGCATACATACATATGATATACATGAATTATCATATAGCATACTGACCCCGAGGAAAGCAAAGTCACCTCGTGCTTTGTGCTTTGTGTCTATTATCCTTGGGCTTATCTCACACTTGGGAGCTAAATCCTTGTGATAACATGCTCCTTTCTCATTTCTTATATGTATCACTACCTTAAAGCAATCACCCCCGGTGAGGCATGTGCGATTGCTTTAATGTAGGGGGGCATACATCTCGTTCATATCTTTTCAAGATACTTGAAAATTTCTTGACAAATTTAGATTTGCCTTGAAAATTTTTGATATCTTTCTTGCATGACTCATAGTGAGGGAACCTTACTACTGACAGTCATGGTGCTCCCTTGTGATCTTCCCTTTTACTTTGTCAATCGAAGTCGTAAGATCCTTAGTCCACTGGGGGCTTGGTGTATCTTGCCTCCTTGACGTGGTGAAAGTTTTTCAATGTTGTTTCCTTGTACTTTACTGGAAGTATGAGCGTACGCTTATACTCCCGCTAAAGTGGGGGCTAAATGTAGCGTCCTAAAATTGTGACACTTGCAATTTCAACTGTATTTCGGTCTTCATGATGGCGACGCAACGTTGAACCTGAATGGAGACCCCGAAACCTGTTTACAACATCAAAAACTGCATTTTTCCGCACCCTGGCCTGATCCCTCCTTGCACCCTACTGTCCCGGGAGGTGGGACCATGGCGCCCAGTGCCCTGGTCCTTTTGGACTAGGGCGCCCAGCACCCTGGTCCCCCAGGACCATGGCGCCCAGCGCCCTGGTCCCTGGCCCTATTTTGGGCCCGATCTCTTGTGGGCATCGGGTCTTTAAGTTTGCAAATTGGAAAATAATGTTTCCTGGTCGGCCTAAGGTTGGGAAAATCAATCTATCAGCCCTAATTGACAAGTATATAAACTACATTTCCTCTCCCATTTGAAGGGGGAGAAAAAGAGAAAATAAGCAAGAACAAGACGCGGAAGCAATATTCAAACATTCAAGCATTCAAGCATTCAAGCATTCCTTCAAGCAATTGAGCATTCTAAGTCTCCATTCAAGGCTAGGTGTTGCATTCAAGACAAAGATTCAACCATTGAAGAGGAGATCACATACAACATACAACATACTACATACATTGCACCTTCGCATGTAAGAATACAAACATTATTACAACAAGGTATCAGTACTTGTTTAGATTACAAACATTTACATTTACAGCATTCTCATTTCTTGGTTAATTCCAAAACTGGGGTTTGACCTAAAGGAAAACCCCTCATCCCTAACCCCCCAATCATCCTCTCTTTTCTATGTGTAGGTTGCAGGTACGCGGTTGTAATTGAAGATCTGGAATCCTTGTGCAGAGACGAATAGATCCCCCTTCGTTTCGCGGATTTTTCGGAGGACCGTGTGCACGCCGGGCGCCATCGTCCCGTCAACTTTCGCTCAAATTTGCAGAACAACACCGTCTTGACATTTTACTACTAATTCCAAGTCCGCAGCTTCATCCCATATCCCTATCTCTATTTATAAGCGAATCTTTCCTACTTTACATGCATTCCTAGTTCAATCTTTCTATCTACATTCTTTACAAAAGAGGGTATCCTTGATGTCTTAACCCTTGAAACTCATTTAGAATCCAATCTTGCATTGCATGGGATTGGATCTTGTGGGTTTCAACCCCTCTTTTGAATGTAAAGTCTCCCCTAAGTGAAAACCATCAACCCTAGTGACTCTCCCTTCTCTCTCCTTGGAGTTGGGGAGGGGAGAACAACTAGGGTTCGATTTTTCCGCTTTACAAGAATATGATAGATGAATTAATTAATAAAATATTAATTAATAGAAAGACATAAAATGAATTAAATAAATTAATCTTTTCAAATTAATTATTTAATAGAAGAATAATTATTAAATAAATATAAAATATTTATTTAATTGCTCATAGCCAATTTTAGGTGTATACAATCAGATATATAAGATTGAATTGGCACTTGCTTTTTGGTGTATTATTATTGTGGTGATCAGTTTTGGTGCGACTAAGCACAGTTTCATGTGTGCATTTGGTTCACAGATAATCGGGTAGTTGACTGAGATAGAAACAGAGTATTTGAAGAGAGTGTGTAGTCATAGATCTTGTGCTTAGCCAGAGCTCATTCATGCATTGTCAGATGCTACTTCAGAGTTCATTACATTGTATTTCTTGATTATAATTGAATTGTAAGTCAGTGAGACTTCCCTGAAGGTTGTAGCCTTTTGGGTCATTGTAATGGAGCACTGAGCTCTAGGTAGTGAGCTTGAATGCAAGTACATTCCCCATGTATATAATATTTATGTACTCTTAGCCATAATATATGAATATTGTGGGTTCCAGCCCCACCGTGGTTTTTCCCTTTCTGGGTTTCCACTTAAAATTTTTGGTGGTGTGGATATGTGGTTTATTTATTGCTTGTTTATGTTCTTTACTGTTATACATTGCTAATTGGTGGATAAAGAATAAGTTTGTGAATTTGACTTCTGGCAGATCACTGATTCACCCCCCCTCTCAGTGATCCCTGATTCCAACAAGTCTTGCTCCTTGTTGCAAGCTTCATCATAACACCACTTTCTTAGTACAAACCTGCAAAACATGTTAGCACATACAAAAAATCACATTTCCCAAATCATCTTGAATCAACATTCTTTTCAACACATGCACATTTAATAGATAATTACATAGCATATGCATTTGTATTATGAAATGTTTCAAGGTTAAACTTAAGCCAAAAAGTTAATAATTTCTAAGGAAATAGAATAGTAAATAGTGACATCACAGTATCAAAGTCTAAAGTATCATCATGAATAGCATAATAAATCCTTAGAAAATAGGACTATAAACATGTCTCATAGAGACCATCACCCTCTCCTCGGACTATCTCATCCATAGAAGGTGCTTGCTAATCAACCTCCAAGGCCCCTTGTACTATAAGATGGATAGGCTTGTGTGCATCCCACTATGTAGTATATGCACTTGTACAACCTGGATCCTCAATGCCTTCCCTCTCTTCCCAGACTACCATCTCTGCCCCTGTCTAGCCCAGTCACACGACGAATGGTCTGATGGTGTCTCCCCAAGTAGTTATCTCCTTGGTAATCCACAGGTGAGTGCACTCATATCCAACTATATCCTGAGTATGACCAAACTGTCTCATCACCTGATGTGGAAGGTATTGATCTATCATGTGTACGATGCAACCAAACAACCAACACTAGCTCCATATCCATGAGAGTATATAATCTCTCCACCACCTCTTGAAATCCTTGTAGGGGCACCAAGTGAACTCCATCATTTCATCAAACATGTGCCTCCAAAACCATATTGTGCTAACTCATGTATAATGTAGTAGCCCTTAATACCTGTCTACATAGGGATACATGCATCATCATGGCTACACTCCTACTTGCTGCACCATTTCTATGTGCTCCTAGGCCCAGATGTGAAGGAGTGTGATGCCAGTCCTGAGGTTCTTATAACCTCAATATACACACATATGCATGTCATGATACAGCTGGACTAAAATAGATGCATCACAATAATACTACACTCTGTCCTCAAGCATGTAGTATAAATATTTTCTCCACCTGATAAAAAACCCATGGTCGCTAAGATTTGGCATCATCCACCCATTGATCAGACCGCAGATGAATAGAACTAGTCGAGGAATCCCTTAACATCGTTACATGACTGACTCCAACACCATCCATGTCATGTCCATAAGAAGGTCATTTGTACAACATACCCTCTTAAGGTAGTCCTCCCCATGCTCTAATCAATACTTAGGAATAACCTCTCATAGGAACCTTTAGGATCTACCAAACATCCAAGAGGGTGATGTTAGCTTCACTTGTAGGTAGCTTAAATGTGCACGTCTCATTGTGCCAACGCTCCACTAATGCGATCATCATCACTGCATGTTATTGGATCCAAGGCCACTAGGTCATGAACCCCAACCCCCACCAAGCTAGGAGAGTTTTCTCTGTGTTACCGAGCTCCCTATACAGCCTTATTGTGGGAGGCCAATGCTCTCGTGACCCTAGGATAGTAGGATCCTCCTCCAATAATGCCAACCACCCCATTAGCCTCTCTATTCTAGCCTCAGGGAACCCTATGGGCACCCTACAACCCTACCTACCCCTTCCACTTTTCATCCTAGCCATTTTCATGTGGATACAACATTTCCCCAGGCAAAGATACTGAAATTGAGGCCCTACATCATTCTACAATGCGAAGATGATGATCCACATACCTCATGATACCTTGTGGTGGAGAAGACATTCCCAAGGCAAAGACAGTAAAACTACTGCCTAGGCACCGATCCATAGTGTGAAGATGTCATTTGACAGTCCCCCTTCCTTCCCCTCCTTTCCCATAGCGGAGATGTTGATCCTTGGATTAGCATCTACACAAGCATCATCTGTCTGCATGGACGAAAATCATCTCCATAGACAACAACCATTGTTGTAGACATTGAAATGGTGATCAACGTCTACACCCTGCCCACGTTTCTTCTCCATTAAATGCAAGTAATTAATGATATTCTACCAAAATCAAAGGTTGGGATTGAGGTACATATTGGTGGGCCATACTTGACTAGTTGCTCGTATCGACGAACCTTATTAGCGCGGTACTCATGGTGTGGAATGTGAGCCATGGCTCTCCTTAACTCTGCTCTCTATAGGTTCTATGAACTGTGTGTGTGACAATGACCCCTCCTTGGACCCCGTGTGGCTTATATAGTGCATCCATTAACCCCTTTTCTTGCCTTTTCTCCATCCCAGCTCCTCCTTCTTCCAAATCCTTTTCCCATTTCTCCCTTTTTTCTTCCTTTTTCTCTCTGTGATGTTATTTCCTTCTTTTTTTGAGAATTTATTGAAAATTTTAAAATTTTCCAATTAAATTCTCGAGTAGGCATGCATCACCTGCATCTTCACATTGGGGCATCTTTTTTGTCTTTTACCTGCTGCCAATTTTGTTGCTATGTAAAAGAGGGGCAAAAAGTATACATCTAAAATTAATTAAGTAAAGTATTTAATTAATTTAGTCTTTCTACATAATTAATTAATTTACTTATGTTTATCCCTATTCTTCTTAAAATTAATCAAATTAAATTAAATTAATTATGTCACTATAGTCCAATAATTAATTTGTCAATAAATTAATTATTTCCCTATTCTTCTAAAGTCATCCAAATTATTAATTTTTCTAAATCCTATTTAGTTAATTAACTTAACCTAAAGTGATTCCTACAAATCACTTTCTCTAATCTTCATCTGGCCTAATTAATTCCTCTATAATCATGCTTATCAATATCCCTGAATTTTATATTTCTCCACTCATTCTCTCTCCCCATCTCACATCCTCCTAACTTTCCCACTTGCATTCTAATCCCTCATTAACTCACCTAATCACCTTTCTTAATCATTTGCACAATCTGAATCCTCAAGATTAGGAGCAAGTCAACTCTTTGCCATAAATTGCTTTCCTCTCTCACCTTTCAAACCTTAAATGCACCTACTTTGGTCATGTCAAAGGATTTCAAATCCTTTGTACATTCTCATGCCCTCTCTTTCCAAGGAATTTTTAATTCCTTTTCTCCTTTATTCTTCCTATGCAATCTTCTATTTGGGAATTTTTAATCCTCTTGTCCCTTCCCAAGGAATTTTTAATTCCTTTTTATTTCTCCAATGTTCTTAGGGATCTCTTCCCCATGCACCTTGAGGAGTGTGGAGACAAGAAATGCCTTTATGACAAATTTATTGATCTCCACACCTTGTCCTCTCAATACTTCCCATAACTTTCCTTCAATCTCTACCCTCCACTTTAAATCAATCTTGGCCCTCCGTTTTGGCCTCCTCCAATCTATAAATTGGAGACTTCTCCCCTCATTTCCATATCCATCAAGTTAGTAATCTAAGGCTATCCAAGTAAGCTTAGCAATCATCCATCATACCCTTATTATACCAAAATTCTCCCACACTTACCCAATTTTATCAACCATCATCACAATCTAGCAAAGATCCTTTGTTGTTGTTGTAGTGGAGAGCATTACACATCCCAATCCAAGAACCAATCCAAACAAATGGAGAAAGGGCACGTCTTCACTTCATCAAAGGTTCAATCTGAAGGAGAAGGAAGGTATAATCACTTTATTTGCATGATTATTGAACTATTTGGTGTTTTTTTATGTTTGTTTCATGCATTTGAATGATCTAACACTTTTCTTCTCCTCCAATTCTAATGATACATATGAAGTTGTTGAGATTAATCATGAATTATCTTCAAGATTTTCAAAAGCTTTAACTCTAGCTCCTTGTGACACACATAATGATTCATCATCAAATCATTACATCCTTATTTGACACTAGTGATAGCTCTATCCACCATACTATTGTGGCTCCTTTAGCATCTTGTTCACCATCTCTAAATGACATTGAGAAATATTGGGAGGTGGATTATTTGGTGTGTTTTCTTTCATGTAATGTCTTTCCCACCATGTGACTCTTGGAAAATGTTTTTGTTCCATTAAGCTCTCTTTGGATGATACTTGTTGCTCCATTGTCACAAGACAACGAAGTGACTAACCATATCATTAAATTATTCTATTTGTATCTCATTTCTTCTATACGTTGTGTACATATTGTGTTGTAAATGTGATTTTGTGTTGTCTACTTGGGGACAATGCAAAGCCTTGAGATATTTTTGGTATCTTCCATGTTAACCCGAAAAGACTTGTGTTTTTCATCTTATGTGATTTTCTCCCATTTTGCTTTTAGTTCCACTACCTTTGGGGAATGAGGTCAATTTAGCACAATCATACTTGATATGCATGATTTATCTCATATGCATACTAACCCTAGATGGTGGATCCCTTATGTACTATTTTGATGTCTTGTGACTTTAATCTTTGATTTACCTATGTTTGGGGGCATTCCATTGTCATGACATTCTTGTCTTTGTGATGCATGTGTGATACCTTAAATAAATTACTTCAAGTAAGGCTACACAATTTCTTTAATGTGGGTCTTTACACTCCACTATATGTTACACTTTATGCACACACCATGATGTTTATTTGGTAAACTTTGATCATACACTATGATATACTTGGTGCACGTCGCAACACCCATTTTGTAGTTGATTTTTGTTTAGATTGCTTTGCAAGACAAAGCTTTGTTTTGTAATATTTATGCTTGGTGCACACTGCAAAACCAATTTTGTAGTCACGATTTGTTAGATTATCTAGTAGAACGATGTTTTCTTTATAATCTCTCTATTTTCTAACATAAATCAAAGTAAGCAATAACTTACAGACCAAGAAGTCATGTCTTTCTCTTCTCTTCTCGTATGGTTCATAGTAAGAAGATCCTTACTAGACCTAGAAGCCATATCTCTTGTTTCTTGAATGCTCCATATGTTGATCATTCTTGCTCCTTTTATCTTCATTTTTTAGACCGATGAGATCTTAAGTCCTTTGGGGATTAGTGTTTTCTTATGTCTTTAATGTCTTGGTGAAAGTCTTTCTATGTTTTCTTGTACTTACCAAGAGTATGAGCATAAGGTCATACTCTCATTAAAATGGGGGATAAATGTAGTATCATAAATTGTATCCTCATAAAATTTTGTACAATTGGGACTCATTTTGGTGTTTCTCCTTCCTTACCCCCGAGATTGCCTATTTTTTTCTCAATAGTACCTAGTTTTGGAAGTTTATCATCTTGCCTATTTTTCTGATTTAGTTCATAGCCAAGGACTACAATAGGGTTCCTAGTATCCTGGTACCCCTAGAATAAGGTGTCTAACACCTTAGTCTAGTCAAAAGGGTGTTGGAAATTGACACTCAATTTGGTTGGTTTCAATATGTTGTCATTGATGGTTGTTGGTATTTTGGTTATGTTGATATGGTTTTGTCATTGATGTCAACACCTATTAACACTTATCAACTCTGGCACTTTGGAGAATTGGTTATCTTCACCGGCAAGCAAGTGACTTTATGCATAGTCATCGGCAGGATATATTGTTCACCGACACTTGGAATGACATGGAAAACACTTGGTTATGTCGAATACATTGTTTGGACACTTTTTCTTGGAGATTTGTTCATTGGTATATTCGTGTTTGCATATTTGTTGTTACCGGCAAATAGGTCCAGGATAAGCACCGACAGGATTATCTATTCTAGATCAGCACGACACGCTATGGAGATGATTTATTATTGTTGTAAATTCATCAAGCCGACATGTTGAAACGGATATTGCATCAGTTATTGATTTACTTATAAATTATTTTTATTGTAATATCTTTTAGAGCCGACCTACTAAAATTGGTCTTAGGTTATGGTATAAATGTAAGATCTTACTTGTAAGATCAAATGCGAATGTGAAGGAAGGAATAATTTGGTATATGCGAGAATAAGTAGAGCTATACACACAGACATAATTTGAAGGTTGAAGGAAGGTTTTGTGAAGGCATATCAGAACTACACCGGTACTGAATCCAGCATAGAAAGATGCTATTTTGAGCAGTACATCTTTATTGGATTTAACCATCCAATTGTAGTCAGTGTGACTCTTATTTTGTGTTTGAGTAGTGAGCTCTAGGCCCTTGGCCTTTCTGCATGTACAAATCCCATTTGTATACACATACTATCTGCAGTAGTATCATCTGATTGTGGGTAAGGTTTCCCATTGTGGTTTTTCCCCTTACAGGGTTTCCATGTACAAATATTGGTGTTATGTGTTGTGGATGTTATTGTCTTTCTGTTTCATACATTAATCTTTATCGGTACTGCAATTAACTGATAAACTGTCTACCGGCATAAAGTTTGATCTACCGGTATTAAGAATTAAGTCTGGTTAAGTTGTTTTGGTTTGAATTTATTTGACATCTGATTCACCCCCCCCCCCTCTCATTTGTCTTTGGGACCTAACAATTGGTATTAGAGCTTAGTCCTCTTTTTGCAGAAGTTTAACAACTTGAGGAAATCCAATATCTTCTAACTATTTCAGGAAGGACAGTCCTAAACTTGATGGAACCAATTATGGGATATGGAAGATCAAGATGGAGATACATCTAAATTGCATTGGGAAAGACATATGGTAAGTTACAAAGAATGTCTATACTGCTCCTACTCAAAATCAGCCTAATCCACCTACCTTGGCTACAGATGAAGAAAATGATTGCAAAGCAAGAGAAGCACTTTTGAGCGCATTATCAAATCAGAAAATCATGGGATTAATAGATAGGTCTACTACTAAAGCTATTTGGGACCATTTAGAAACATTGAATGAAGGAGATTCCACAGTCAAAATTACAAAACTTGAAAGCTTCTGGGTCAGGTATGAAAATCTGAAAATGGAAGAAGATGAAAGGATTTCTGCTTTTATGGAAAGAGTTAATGAAATTGTTTTGGGTATTAAATATTGTGGAGGAACCTTGAGTGAAGATGAAATTGTTTCAAAAGTTTTAAGAGGATTAAAATGAAATTTACTGCTATAAATGAGTTAAGAACAAAGCCTAATACATCAGTAACTAGGGATACATTGATTGAAAAACTTTCAACTTTTGAAATTGAGGAATTTGGTCATGTTGCTACTCTAAAGATAGATTTAGCTTTTAAGGCATCAACATCATCTGCACCATCATTTGACAAGTCTAATTGAAAAGCCTTCTATGCAAGAGAACTTGAAGAAAACGGGAGAGAAAATGAAGAACTTGAAGAACTTGAA
Organism: Cryptomeria japonica; assembly: GCF_030272615.1. Classification (NCBI taxonomy): domain Eukaryota; kingdom Viridiplantae; phylum Streptophyta; class Pinopsida; order Cupressales; family Cupressaceae; genus Cryptomeria; species Cryptomeria japonica. The sequence continues at coordinate 218,544,369 of NC_081406.1, read as the reverse complement.
GCACTATTTGTAAGGAAAATGCCTAAAGGTCCAGTTGGAAGTAAGTATGAAGGTAAAGCACCCTTTAAATGTTTTAACTGTAATAAGATTGGTCATATGAATTCAAGATGCCCTGATAGACATGCTAGATTGAGAGAAGAAGCTAGAAGAACATACAAGCCTAACCCTAAATATCAGAGATACAGATTTAAGAAGAATAAAGACAAATCTTGTTATCTTGCTGATGAAGGAGTCACTGATGACCCTGATGAGGATCCAACAGACAATGGATGGGTATTTGTTGCTATAACAAAAGATCAACCAACACCTACTGTTCAACCAGTAGAGCAGGCCCTGGCAGCAAAAATTGAAGTTAAGGATGAATGGATCATTGACTCGGGATGTTCACATCATATGACTGGTGATAAAAGCAAATTCTTGACTTTTCAGGAATACAATGGAGGTCTAGTAAGATTTGGAGATGATAAAGCTTGTTTGATCAAAGGAAAAGGTACTATATCTCTTGATGGGAAGCATAATACTGACAATGTTTACTATGTTGAAGGTTTAAAGCACAATATTTTGAGTGTTGGTCAATTAGTTGAGAAAGGATTTCAGTTACAATTCAAGAATGGGAAATGCAAAATCATGAACAAAACTGGTTTGGAAATTGCAACCGGTAATCAAACTAGAGGTAATATCTTTCATTTGAATAATAGTGAAAAGACATGCTTGATTGCACATATTGATGAAAGTGTCATGTAAATTTTGATTGCATTGTGAAAATCAATACTACTAAGGCAGATAGAGATTTACCTAAGATTGTTAAGCCTCACAATCTGGTATGTAAGGAATTTCAATTTGGAAACAAGTTAGAGCATCTTTTAAAAGTATTCCAAAAAAATCCAATAATGCTCTTGACTTAATCCATACTGATTTATGTGGTCTAGCTAGAACTAAAAGCTTACAAGGTGATAGATATTTCATGCTAATCATTGATGACTATTCTAGAATGCGTTGGGTTACTTTTCTCAGAGAAAAATCAGAAGCACTGGGAAATTCAAACTATTCAAGGCAATGGTAGAGAATGAAACCGGTAAGAAAATCAAATGTCTGAGACTAGATCAAGGAGGTGAATTTACATCTAAGGAATTTAATACATTCTGTGAAGTGAATGGAATCAGAAGATAGTTATCAGCACCCCGGATGCCACAGTAGAATGGAGTTGTAGAAAGGAAAAACATAACAATCTTGGATGCAGCTAGAAGTATTTTATCTGAAGCAAATCTACCACATGTATATTAGAGAGAGGCTATAAGTACAACACTCTATACATTCAACAAAGTTCACATCAAAGAAGAAACTGGTAAGACACCTCATGAACTATGGTTTGGTATTACTCCTACTCTTAAATATTTCAGAATATTTGGAAGTAAATGCTATATTATAAGAGATGAGTATATTGGCAAATTTGATCCTAGAAGTGATGAAAGAATATTTCTTGGTTATTCTTCTAAGAGAAAGGCATATAGATGTTTTAACAAGAGATTGCAGAAAATTGTTGAGAGTACAAATGTGAAGATTGATGAAAAATTTAGAGGAACTTTAAGGTATATAGACTCTGAACTAGCAACATAAATACTGACAAATGAGCCTAAACTGAGCACACTGGTATCATCTGAAAATTCCACTACAACTGAGGAACAACAACAAACGAAGACACCCCAGTATGTAAGACTGAATCACTCTAAAGATCAGATAATTGGGAACAAGTATCAAGGAGTTATGACAAGAGGAAGACTGGCAAATGAAGAGGTATGTCTCATTTCTCAAATTCAACCATCATCAATTAATGAGGCACGTGAAGACAAACACTGGATTAAAGCTATGGAAGAAGAACTAGAACAAATTGAGAAGAATAACACATGGACATTAGTTCCTCGGCCTAAAGACAAAAATGTAATTGGAACTAAATGGGTATTCCGAAACAAACTTAATGAAGATGGTAAGGTAATTAGGAATAAAGAAAGACTAGTGTGTAAGGGATATTCACAGAAAGAAGGAATTGATTATAATAAAACCTTTGCACCGGTAGCTAGAATTAAGGCATTCAGATTATTCTTGGCTTTTGCAGCACACAAAAACTACAAAGTATATCAAATGGATATCAAATGTGCATTTCTGAATGAAGACCTTGAAGAAGAAGTTTACATTGAGCAACCTGGTGGATTTTCTTTAACGGATAAAAAAGATATGGTTTGCAGGTTAAGGAAAGCTTTGTATGGGTTGAAGCAAGCTCCAAGAGCTTGGTATGAAAGATTGGATAAATATCTTTTGAAGATTGGTTTTTCTAAAGGTAATGTTGACAACAACTTATACTATAAAGTGACTAATGATGACATCTTGGTTATAGAAGTTTTTGTTGATGATATAATATTTGAAGGAGAAGATGGATTATGTAAAGACTTTTCTATTGAAATGCAACAAGAATTAGAAATGTCTATGATTGGAGAGATAAAATTCTTTTTAGGATTATAGCTTTCACATACCGATAAAGGTATATTCTTGAGTCAATCTAAGTACTTGAAGGAGTTACTAAAGAAATTTGGTATGGAAAACTCTAAACCGGTAAAAACACCTATGACAACAAATGACAAATTATCACTAAGGGATGAATCTACACCTGTTAATACGACTAGGTACAAATCTATGATAGGAGGCCTGCTGTATTGGACACAAACAAGACATGCTATTATGAATGCAATATGTATTGTTTCAAGATTTCAAAGTAATCCTAAAGAAAATCATGAATCGACAGTAAAAAGGATTTTCGAGTACTTACAAGGCACTACAAATCTTGGCTTATGGTATCCTAGAGATGAAAACTTTAAATTATGTGCATACACAGATGCAAATTGGGCAGGAGATGTGGATGACAGAAAAAACACCACCAGCAGAGCAATTTTTCTTGGAAGCAAATTAATTTCTTGGTTGAGTAAGAAACAAAGTTGCACATCTTTAGCAACAACTGAATCAGAATATGTTGTAGCAACAACTAACTATACACAGGTATTATGGCTTAAGCAAATATTGAAGGACATAAAGGTAAAATGAAAGGAACCTATAACTATCTATTGTGATAACTCTATAGCAATTGATATATCTAAGAATTTGGTACTACATTCTAAAACCAAACATGTTTCTATCAAACTGAATTTTCTGAAAGAGAATGTTGAAGCAAAAGAAGTAAAACTGGTTTATGTGAATACTAAAGAGCAGATAACAGATATTTTCACTAAACCTTTGCCTAAAGAGACTTTTGAATATCTCAAAGATCAGCTTGGGGTCATACCCCCACCAATAGAGACTTAGATAGTTGATGTTTGTCATCAACCGGTAGAATTAACAGAGAAATCTTTTTTCGACTTTGATGAGGAGAGCTACTTCTCAGGGGGAGTAGTTGGTATTTTGTATTTGAATCTAGTTTTTGTATTGCTTTGGCATTTGATGTCAAAGGGGGAGAGATATCTATGAAAAAACACATTGTCTTTTGGGGAGAGATTATTCATTAGGGGAGAGATTGTTACTCTCTGTATCTGTATTTTGATTTCTGGTTATGATCTCTTTTGGGAGATTGTTGGTTTTTGGTATTTGGCATTTTTGTTTTGGCACTTTGATAGTTTTTCCATCTTGTGTTGCCATCAATACCAAAGGGGGATATTGTTGGTATTTTGGGTATGTTGATATGGTTTTGTCATTGATGTCAACACCTATTAACACTTATCAACTCTGGCACTTTGGAGAATTGGTTATGTTCACCGGCAAGCAAGTGACTTTATGCATAGTCGCTGGTATCTGGTACACCGACAGGATATATTGTTCATCGGCACTTGGAATGGCATGGAAAACACTTGGTTATGTCGAAGACATCGTTTGGACACTTTGTCTTGGAGATTTGTTCATTGGTATATTCATGTTTGCATATTTGTTGTTACCAACAAATAGGTCCAGGATAAGCCCCGACAGGATTATCTATTCCAGATCAGCACGACACGCTATGGAGATGATTTATTATTGTTGTAAATGCATTAAGCCGACATGTTGAATCAAATATTGCATCGGTTATTGATTTACTTGTAAATTGTTTTTATTGTAATATCTTTTAGAGCCGACCTACTAAAATTGGTCTTAGGTTATGGTATAAATGTAAGATCTTATTTGTAAGATGAAATGCGAATGTGAAGGAAGGAATAATTTGGTATATGCAAGAATAAGCAGAGCTATACACGCAGACATCATTTGAAGGTTGAAGGAAGGTTTTGTGAAGGCATATCAGAACTACACCGGTACTGAATCCAGCATAGAAATATGCTACTTTTAGTAGTACATCTTTATTGGATTTAACCATCCAATTGTAGTCAATGTGACTCTTATTTTGTGTTTGAGCAGTGAGCTCTATGCGCTTGGCCTTTCTGCATGTGCAAAACCCATTTGTATACACATACTATCTGCAGTAGTATCATCTGATTGTGGGTAAGGTTTCCCACCATGGTTTTTCCCCTTATAGGGTTTCCACATACAAATATTGGTGCTATTTGTTGTGGATGTTATTGTCTTTCTGTTTCATACATTAATCTTTATCGGTACTGCAATTAACTGATAAACTATCTACCGACATAAAGTTTGTTCTATCGGTATTAAGCATTAATTCTGGTTAAGTTGTTTTGGTTTGAATTTATTTGACAACTAATTCACCCCCCCCTCTCATTTGTCTCCGGGACCTAATAATGGCAACACGGTAGCATGTTCCAGCTTCATATTTTCGTTTAGTAGTGTACCGACAGACACTTCACCGACACCGATAGGTTGGATGGATTTATTTGGTTACTGACAATGCATGCCAACATGGTTTACAATCAAGTTATCGGTATTAGAGGTCGACATCATTTGGGAGATCTGACATCGACAATTGTTTTTATATTCATGTATTTATTTTATTGAGTCGACATGTTTATTCATATTGTAATTATCTTTGTAATCCAACATAAGGCATGATAGTTTGTAAAGGGTATGTGAGATTTTGCCAAGATCAAGAGGCAATGGAAAGCACAAATAACAGAGACAAAATATTGATAGGAATAAGTTGTATTCTATCAAGATGAAAATACTGATCAACTAGATCATCAATCGATATGTACAATGAATATGAGCCTACTTATATAGGCAAGGCTATATGGATATGTGAGCACACAAACATGACATGTGGCTCAATAAGAAACAAGGGTAGGTAGGAAATAGGTGTGGGTAGGTAGGAGAAACAATATAATATTCCACATGAGGTGGATCACCCACTGAATGTGGAGTGTAATAATAAGATCACACCATAAAAGGTGGAAATTCTCCTACACACACTATCCCAATGTGGCACAAACACCCAAGTGTCTCATACCCAAACTACTATGAAATGCATTTCCTAAGTAAACTTAAGTAAGGTGTAATAATATCCAAGATAAATAATTATTTGCACCAACACCCCCCCTTAAGTGCAACTTAGGGGAATGTAGTTAAGTCTACAATGCAACTAAGCAATGCAAGATGGGTCCCGACAATGAGGCCATGTTAGGTACCCATGTACAAATGCAAATGCATGAAAACGAATGTAAGGAAATCTCTCACATAGCGGGGAAAGAGAGAAAAACCCAATGGGAAAAAAACCCTCCCCCAAAAGAGAGATGAAAACTAGATACAAAGAACTCTCATAGAAGTATGTGAAGGACAAAACCCCATGTGAGGAAAAAGTCCCCCCCATATGAGAGAAGAAGAAGAGAGACTAGGAAGCCCCCCCTCAATCTAGAATCTGCACCAATGATAGAAGCTCGAAGATGAATGAAGAAACTGCTCCATGAACGTCGAACAACATTCCTCCCCTTAGGAAGAAACAAAACCAAAGGTGTATCCATGAAGTCTCCCCAACCATGAAGGGAAGATGAAGAAAAAATACTCATGATGAAAGGAATCTTTGAAAACTGCTCAAGTGTCCCCATGTCGATGCTAAAAGGTACCCCCTCCAAAGGTGGTAAACTGTGCCACACTGCTGAAAAAGGCTCCAAGATCTAGTGGAGATGAATGTAGAACAATATCCAAAGACTCATATTTCTCCTCAAAAGATAAAGAGACCTCCTCCAAGTGTTGTACAAAAGTATCCACAATCATGTCAACCTCTAAAGATTGATCATGTAGAGAATGCACAAGAGGGTCAGAGTTATCCCTCGCAACAATCAAAGAAGGATCATCTTCATCAAAGAGAAGATGAATGTCATGAATGGTGTCTCCCAAATCTGCAATGTAGGAGTCCACAAATAAACCTGCAATATCTGTCAAGTAGGCATCCCAATCAACTGAAGCTGGAAGACATGAAATATCCTACTGCACTGAATCATAAAAAGGCAAAACTGTCACACTAGCTACATCATCAGGTGCAATAGGTGGTGTGATATCAATAGAAGGAGATGAAATGCAACGCTCAAGAATGGGGTCACATGTGAGAATCCCCAAGTTCAAATGCCCAAAGTTCTCCTCAAAATATGAATCGTCAACATAGGAAGAACCAACCTTATCAATAGGACCAAAATCTAAAAAAAAAATAGTACAACCGAGATGTATGATCAACCACCCCAGTCACAATGATAGCCCCACTCTCTAAGTCTCTAATGATAACTGAATTAGGTGTGAACTCCACAGTTTTCCTAGTTGCCCCATGTGTGATTTGATAGATGGAAAGAAGATTATTTGTCAAGTGGGGTACACACAACACATCATTGAAGGAGTTATCCCCAATGGCAATAGATCCTTTCCCAATCACATCCATGTATGTATGATTTCCCATCAAAATCTATGGCATGTGGCAAGGCTCAAATGTAGAAAACATAGACTGCGAAGATGCCATATGATGAGAAGCCCCTGAATCTAGAAGCCATCTCCCTGAATCATGACTTGTAGTAGCACAAAGAGCTTGTCCCTTTCCTTTATCTGTCCCAAAAGAGTGATCCTTTCCTTTATCCTTGGAAGAAGAAGCCGATGTAGACATTCTAGAAGGTAGGTTGATTCTATTCTTCTCAAGAAGATTCTTCAACTCATCAATATCCTTCTTATAACAATGATGTTCATCATGTCTTGACTTCTTGCAATATCCACAAAAGAGATTGTCCTTATATGATTTCCTCTTAGGTGAGAATGGTGAATCACTTTGTTGTGGAGAGGAAGATTGTGCTCCATCTTGTTGTGGTTTAGACTTAGGTTACTTTTGATTCTTGCCTTTTCCTTGATTACTTTGATTCCCTTTGTTAGCCACCAAAGTTTGTGACTTTGAAGATTTGAGAATCCCCATCGTGGTCAACTTAGATTTCTCAAGTATCAACATCTCCGTGAATGAATCAAATGAGGGAGAAGTGTATGAGGAACCTTGAGCTAACCTATGGGTGTGAAAGCTAGATACAAAGGCTGTATACTCTGAATGAAGTTTGTCCAACAAGTTATAAACCAATTAAGCATCCTTTTTGTCAATTTCACAATCGTTTAGCTTTGCTCTTAGCTCAGTTGCTTTTGTGACATAATCTTGGATTGTATCAAAATCCTTGGGATCCAAAGTTGTGAGTTCACTATCAAGCTTGTAGCCCTTAATCTCATCAACTTGACCATACAATTTCTTAAAAATATCCCAAGTCTCTTTAATTGTTGTACACTTATCAATGTGAAAAATGAGGTCATCTGATACATACTTTCTAAGAGTTCCAAGTGCCATAGCATTTTTTAGTAAGCCATTCAATTTGAGCATTAAGATCAGCGTTAGGATCAGGTGGTGTTGTAATAGTTTCATTTACATAATGAATGAGTACTTTTTCCATTAGTTTACTCCATGCCTTAATTTTCCATGATGCATAATTATGAGGAGTTAAAAGTGGAAATTTAGGAGAACCCATAGCACCAAAATGAAAAAACACAAGATAGAGAGAGGCACAATCACACAAGACACCCCCCCCAAAATACTCAATCAAGAAATACCCCCAAAATGGTGATTTTGGCACTTTATACTTAGTGCATATACAGTGAGCCACTTGAAAAAAAAGGCAAAGTGGACTTCTACTTTCAATTTACAACTTCTCAAAATGAGATCTAAGAGACTTCAACAAATACTGCTAGTGATCTAAAATGAGATCCAAGCAAAATGCAAGTACCAAATATGCCAAAAATGGCCAAATAATAAAAGTGCAATTTCTACTTAAAATCACTACAAATAGATGGCACATTATGAAAGTAGATAAAAAAAATATGCACTTTCAAAAAAAATGGCACCTAAAAAGGAGTCCATATGAGCCCAAATGAAGCCTCCAAAGTTGTAAAAATCAGAATTTCATGATTTCCAAAAAACCTGTATCCAAAAATCAGAAAACTTATTCACCACTGTACAGATCATGAAATTCTACCCCAAAACAAAAAAAAAATTCTCGAAAAAACGAGTCCGGATGAGTGAGATATCACTATTTGAAAATTGTCTACAAAATTATAATTTCTAGAAAATTTCCGCCGCAGCATCAAACTTGAAATGCCTCTAGATTTGGCTTCCGAAGCTCGATTTTGATGAAACTAAAGGCAAAACTGACTTTCTTGGATCTTCTCAATCCAATGGTGATCTCAGATTTGACCTAACAAGCTCCAATAAAAACTTGCAATAGAAAACTCCAAAATACACAACCCCAAATAGCATCATTTCTCTCAATTAGCAAACCAATGACACTCTAATGGCTCTGATACCATGTGAGATTTTGCCAAGATTAAGAGGCAATGGAAATAAAAAATAAGAGAGACAAAATATTGATAAGAATAAGTTGTATTCTATCAAAGATGAAAATACTGATCAACTGGATCATCAATCGATATGTACAATGAATATGAGCCTGCTTATATAGGCAAGGCTATATGGATATGTGAGCACATAAACATGACATGTGGCTCAATAAGAAACAAGGGTAGGTAGGAAATAGGTGTGGGTAGGTAAGAGAAACAATATAATATTCCACATGAGGTGGATCACCCACTGAATGTGGAGTGTAACAACAAGATCACACCATAAAAGGTGGAAATTCTCCTACACACACTATCCCAATGTGGCACAAACACCCAAGTGTCTCATACCCAAACTACTATGAAATTTATTTTCTAAGTAAACTTAAGTAAGGTGTAATAATATCCAAGATGAATAATTATTTACACCAACAGGGTATATAGGTCAATTGATTAGATCATTTTGTAATAAGCATGAGTGAGGAAATAATGAAGGATATGTGAGATATATGAGAGAGATCATATATGTGAGTACATTTATGTAAGGGGTTATTCCGATAAGGGTTTAGGGTTTCAAACCTGAACAAACAAAGCTTAACCAGAGCTATATTCAGGCATAGAAGATTCTATCTTTGCAGTTCAATCATTTTTCTGGATTGTAGTCTAGATTTGTATGTAGTAAGTGAGGCTCCTTTTGTGATTGAGAAGTGTGCTCTAGGCTGTAAGCCTTCCTACAAGTGCAGGCCCCTATGTTTTGTAATATCTCTTCATATGGCCAGTGGATTGATATTGTGGGTCACAAATCCCACTGTGGTTTTTCCTCTTTGAGGTTTTCCACGTATAATTCTTTGTGTTATGTTATTCACTTGTGTGATTGGCTTATTGGTTTCTTTACTTCTTTCAATTCTTTATGTATCGATATACCAGTTCGTGGATGCATGTTTTAATAAGGTTAAAATTGATCATTCTAGTAGAACACTAATTCACCCCCCCCCCCCTCTTAGTGTTCTTGGATTCCGACAATTGGTATAAGAGCCTTGTGCCTCGAAGGAAGTTTAACACTTTGAGGAAGATCCTGAATCTGGACTCCATAGATATGAGTTTGGAGAAGCAACTTGAGGTGACACTTGAAGATTATGATGCTGAAAGGGTGAAGAACTTGAAGTTACAAGATGAATTGAATTTTGCTCAGGAATTCATTCTTGTCCTACAAGAGAGGTTGTCATTTGTTCAGGCTAGGAGGAAGGAAATTTTGCAAAATAAGGATAATTATGAGAAAGATGCACTTAATGAGAGACGTCTAAAGCTGAGTCAGGAGAACATGGTCATGAGGAATCAAATGCAAGCTATAACTATGAGGATGTCTAAAGAGATTGAAGACCAGAAGAAAAAGGAAGAAAATCTTGTTGTATCTCTGAAAAACAAATTTGAAGAATGTGGTAGGTTGGTTCATGAGAATGATATGTTGAGAACTAATTTAGTACAAGCCCAGAGTAATGAACAATAACTTGAGAGACAAATGATAATTCTGAGAGATGATCTGACTATTGCAAGTGAGTATAAAGAAAAATTCAAGATGAGTTCAACACAACTTGATGAGTTATTGAGAAGACAAAGACAGAATGGAGATTCCAGTGGAATTGGATTTGAACAAGGACAAAATTCTGGTACTACAAATGAAGATAAAAACCATAAGGCACTTGTAAGGTAGTTTAATGCTTATAAATTTAATGGTAGATGCTTTTTTTTTAATAAATTTGGTCACATGGCTAGGTAATGTAAAAATAGAGCAAATCATAACCCTGATTCTACTCCCGGTCAATGTTGTAAATGCAACAAGTATGGTCATAAGACAAAATATTGCATAATGAATGTGAAGTGTTATGCATATGGAAAATTTGGACATATGGCTAATCAGTGCAAGTTGAGCAATTACACCAGTTTTAGTAAAGCAATTCAAAAGAACAATGTTACATGCTATGCATGTAATGAGGTTGGACACATTGCTAAATTCTATAGAAGCAGAAATCCATCGGTTGGTAATGATCGATCAAATGTTAAAGGGAAAGAGAAGGTTAATGAATTCTGGAAAGATCATACCTAGAGATGGGTCAGGAAGATAGAAGATCATTCAGCATATGGAAACGCACTAGTTACTCAAGTGACAGAGGAGGTTGCTCCTGCATAGGCAGGAAGCTCATCCGGTAACTAAGGCAGATGCCTTAGGGGTAGGGAAAATTCATGAAGATGCTACATATGCCTTGAGAAGAGGTTCTAGAAGATGTTCCAAACATTGAAGATGCTTATCTATCTTGGAGATGTTTGATCGAGATCCAGTATCTTTCACCAGAAGCCATTCATATCAATAATGGATTAGGGTTTCTTGGAGGTTGAAACTAAGTTCAATCACAAGAAGAGGGAGAAGCAGGAGGGCAAGGCAAGTAAATTTGTTGAAAAGGTTTCACAAGATATCAAGGCATTAATTGATGTTGTTCTAGAGAAAGGAAGGAAGAGAAAGGAAGGAAGAGAAAAGAACCAAAAATTCTTATTGAGCCTATTGCAGCAGAATCTCGATATGATGATGACACACCCTTGGCATTCAAAAGGGTATTGAGGAAGAAAACTGAAGAGACTAAGGTAGAAGCTAAGAAGAAATCAGTTAGGAAAGTTACTATCAGGGTACCAGCACAGAAAAGAGCTCTTAAAGAAACACCATCTACCCCATCCGGTACTAGAAGAAGAAAGAAGAAGGATGACACTGATCTGGCACTTGTATCTGGTAATGTAGATATTATTCCACCCAGGACTTGTGCAGAATTGGATGATGAAATTATGTCGACTTGAATTTCATCCTCAGAATGCTACCTACATGTCGACTTGAATTTCATCCTCAGAATGCTACCTACAACAAGTTAGTTTCACAAAATACCAATGGAAATGCTACAGGAAATCCAAACTCATCCAATGAAACTACATGAAATACCTATGAAATAAAAATACTAATATTACCTTCATGGTTTATGTCTCATTGTGTCCTAACTCCATTGTTCCTGGTTGTAGATGGTTCTCAGACAATGCACTGATAACTTCCAAGATGGCATATGAAGAATGGACTGATAACTAATAGTTCACAAATGCTATGATATGCAATAATACATGATTATACTAAAATGATTATGCTATTTTGCTTCAAGATTAAAACTCACGGATGCATAAGTTTTACAAATAATTTGCTTGAAAATGCACTTGAAGTCTAACTCTCTCTCAACTGAAGCTCTTGATTTTATAGACCTTGAGAGGATGAGATGATGTGGCTTAGATCAACGGTCATGATCAGATCTACAGATTTGGATGGCTGTGAGAAAAGGTGAAGGTTGAGAGAAAGGGGGAAGGAGAAGACAAGTGTCACTCATCTCACCTTGACTGGGTTGCTGACTAAGGGAATCTAGGGATGGTTGGACAAGATTTAGGCATGAGAGGACAAGTGGACTCAAGGCCTTCCTAAGATGTAGGGGGTGTTGGAGAGAATATAGAAGATGGTTATGAAATATGTGTATGTACACAATATTCATTGAATTTGGAGGTTGAAGATAAATGATGAATTAATATTTAAGAAATATTAATTTCCTTAGCCACATAATTGATGAGTTGGCAAAGGGAAGATGAAGTGGAGATGGAAGGTGAGTTGGAAAAGAAAGATTAAATAATTTAAGAAATTATTTAATATTTGAGACTATAGGATAGGAGAATAACTATTAAATATTAGATATTTAATTGATAGAAGGAGATAATTAAAAATTAGATATTTAATTAATTAGAGGAATAATTAAATATGAGATATTTAATTATTTTAGAGGAATAGGATAGATGAATTAATTAATAGAAAGACACGAAATGAATTAAATAAATTAATCTTTTCAAATTAACTATTTAATAGAAGAATAATTATTAAATAAATATATAATATTTATTTAATTGCTCATAGCCATTTTTATGTGTATACAAAAATTACTAAAGATGGTATGTTAAAGAATGTACAATTTAATTATGAGCATTTGGATAATGATGAACAGAGAGAAGCAGAGGAAGCAGTTTGATTGTATTTTGATATATATAAGAAAGCCTTGTTAGAAATTGAAAACCAAATATCGACACAATTATATGACATACTAGATGCTAGAAGATTATCAACAATGGAAGAGGACAAGCATATAAAGATTCAAGAGTTGTTATTTGTTTGTATTTTCATTACTCCAGAGGACATGGACATGACACTTGAGATTGTAGACAGGGAAAATCTTTTATAGTAAGCACAGAATAATTAACCTTATGTTAGGTAGGGTAAATGAGATAGTCAAGGAGACACACAATGCATGAATTAAATTATTTGTAGCAAAACATGATTTTTATACTTCACCGAAACCAAAGACAGATACTGCAGATATCCTGGTTGAAGGGAAAGGTAAAGGTATTGTGGGTACTTCACCCTCAATTTTGAAAAACATTAAGATAGTGGATATTGAGTCCCGAGTAGAAACTAATGTATAGGTAAATGTTGAAATACCGGTAGAATCAAACAGTGTAAAGATTGCATGTGTACATGTTACTAATTTTGAGGACAATAGTCCTCCGAATCAAAATGTACAAGATGAGGACATAGTTCCTATGGAGGAAGCGACAGTTACTAAGACTGCACCAAGTGGCGAATCCACTGGTGCAAGTGAGGAAGCTATAAAAGTTAAACCATCAGAGGAGGAGAAAGGGGAATCCGATAGGGAACTGGTAGTGAGCCCATCATTGTTGTCAATTGACACCTCGCAGGTTGAAAAGAAAAGAATAACGAAGATGAGTTCTACTAAACTCATGATGATGGTTGCACAGAAAATGATGAAGGATCTAGGGACAAAGGATTTATTGATCAGTCTATCACTGTTTTTCATAGACTTGTCCTGGAGTGCAAATTTGACAATGAAGCGAGCCCATCCGACAAACTTAAGGTAATCACAAAGCACATTTCAAAGGACTTTTAGTCTCTACAACAAATATCAAACCGATAGGCATTGGAGAGGTTTACACAGGGAAAGAAAGCTAGATTTGATCAAATGATTGGGTCAGAGAGGAAGAAAATTAATGATAAGTTGAAATTGATTGATAATGCATTAAGGCAGTGTACTAATATTTTAAGAGTATGGTGTAACACAAGTTTACTCACTAAAAAAATAGAAAGGATTAAGGATATTCGGGAGGAGATTGTAGGTATAGTCAATTCTTTTGATGGTTCACATTCATTGACTACATCTATAGATGGTCAGATTTTGGTTTTGGAAGCCCAATTTTTTTCTCTTGAGAGGGAAAAAGATAAAATCATAAGGAGAGCCAAGGTTCTTAGAGGATTGGTGAGTCCCCGGTTGGATTCATTAAGTGTACATAAGAAGGAGTGTATAGATATGGTTGGTAAGCCCACACTGATAGAGCTTAATGAGAAAGAATCATATGCCCATATTCTAAATGGACTTGTATCTATTTATGGCACTTTCAAATCTGGTTGGGATACTTATCTAGAGATTTTGGAGAATGCCTATCCGAAAATTTTCAAATATATTCAGCTTCGGTAAGGTATTTTGGGACATTCCTTGTACATTCTTTCATTCTTCATCCTTTTTTTGGTATTGATGTCAAAGGGGGAGGTATAGGTCTAAAATATTCAAGAGATTTGAAGGTATGTAGTATTTTGTTTTAGATGGATATTCAACTCAAGGAGAGTAGGCTTAGGATGAAACCAACAGATGGAAGCCATGATCATTTTTCATTGAGTGTTGCCATCAATGCCAAAGGGGGAGATTGTTGGAAATTGACACTCAATTTTGGTTGGTTTCAATATGTTGTCATTGATGGAAACATGGCAACATGTTCCAGCTTCATATTTTAGTTTAGTAGTGTACCGACAGACACTTCACCGGCACTGATAGGTTGGATGGATTTCTTTGGTTACCAGCAATGCAAGCCGACATGGTTTACAATTAGGTTATCAGTATTGGAGGCCGACATCATTTGGGAGATCCAGCATCAGCAATTGTTTTGATATTCATGTATTTATATTATTGAGCCAACATGTTTATTCATATTGTAGTTATCTTTGTAAGCTGACATAAGGCATGATAGTTTGTAAAGGGTATATAGGTCAGTTGATTAGATCATTTTGTAATAAGCTTGAGTGAGGAAATAATGAAGGATATGCAAGATATATGAGAGAGATCATGTATGTGAGGACATTTATGTAAGGGGTTATTCCGAAAAGGGTTTAGGGTTTAAGATTGGAACAGATAGAGCTTAACCGGAACTGTATTCAGGCATAGAAGATGTCATCTTTGCAGTTCAATCATTTCTCCGGATTGTAGTCTGGAATTGTATGTAGTCAGTGAGGCTCCTTTTGTGATTGAGAAGAGTGCTCTAGGCTATAAGCCTTCCTCCAAGTGCAGGCCCCTATATTTTGTAATATCTCTTCATATGGCCAGTGGATTGATATTGTGGGTCCCAAATCCCACCGTGGTTTTTCCTCTTTGAGGTTTTCCACGTATGATTCTCTATGTTATGGTATTCATTTGTGTGATTGGCTTATTGGTTGCTTTACTTCTTTCGATTCTTTATGTACCGGTATACCGGTTGGTGGATGCATGTTTTAATAAGGTTAAAATTGATCATTCTAGTAGAACATTGATTCATCCCCCCTCTCCGTGTTCTTGGATTCCAACAAAGGGGTCCAAATTTGAACCCTCTAATGGTCAAAAAAAATTGAGCAACAAAATGATCCCGATGTCGGCCTTCTTCAAAATTTTAAACGTATTTTGTGAGGTTGAGTTTAAAAGTCTTATACCCGCATTTAAAACATCTCTACACAAGTTTCCAGTTCAATTAATTTCAATTGAGCAAGTAATTAAGCATTCATAATGCAGTAAAGGAGAGGTCAAGTATTCAGATTTTCAAGCATTCAAGACGACATCCATGATCAAGTTTGTGCGAAGGCATGCATAATATTCCACCTAACAACATTAAAATTTCATCAAGACTTCAAGGAAAGGAGATTTATGGAAAAGGTATAGAATTTCCATTCTACATTTTCATAAGGTTTTCAACCTCTTCCTTGTAGAGGCAAGTTCTCTTTTCTTTACATAGGGTTAATTCCAACTCAATGTTTGACCTAGGCAAATCGCTATAAACCAAACACCATTTTTCTCTCTTTGTTGTGTGCAAGATTCAAATTCGACATAGAAGAATTATATATTTATAAAGAACATACAAAGACAAAGAGATCTAGACTTTGAAGAAGTAGAAAACCCTAGACACTATTCAAAATTTTGAGGTGTCCACTAAGATATTACCTACTAACTCAAGCACAAAATATTCCATGCATGCACTGGGGTGTTGTAGAATTTAAGGATGAAGCCTTCGCTAATTTTAGACATCTACGCATATCCATCATTGTGGGATCATTTGAATAATAAAGTATTACAAGAGTATATAACATCAACATCTACACATTATAAGGATAAATATATGCATTTGCATTTTTACTTTGTGTCTTCCAAATTGTTTGAAATCATTGAATCGATCAAACGGTATTAGTAATATATAATATGGGAAGCTATTCAGCTTACCTTCTCTAGAACAACTTTTTAATATCGTGCTTCTAAGAACCACTATTCACAAGTATTGCAGGCGGATAGGATTTTGAAGATCAAAGGTGTAAAGTTCAAGGTCACAAAGTGGTTTCAAAACTACACAAAGGGGTTATAAGCCATAGGTTCAAAGATCAAAACCATAGGTGTATGACTAAACCAAAATAAAGTGAAGATCATTACTTCATAGTCATGAATTTGATAGTAAAAATAAAAATTGGATCATAGAACATGTGTTACAACAAAACTCTCACTTGTCACATCTTGAACTAAGTTCCCCCACCTTTCATTGCTAAATATGTAGCATATTTTATTGTTTCTAAATTTATCTATTTTATATAAATTAGTTGTGTGTCAATTGATTGACCGACTTATCCACCTAGATAATTAGAAAGGGGTACATTTATTTATTTTTATTTTGGTGACTTGTTTGATCTTACACCCCCTAGGTTTTGGTTGTAGGGTATGATTTTTTATTTTATTTTATATTTAAGTTAAAAAAATTATTTCTTTGAATGAAAATATCATACAATAAAATCGAGTTAAAGCATACAACTAGGTAATCAGAAAACAAGGGAAGCATTGGATAATGACCCAAATACTAGGAGCATTGCAACTATTGGTGAGGCCATTTGGAAAGGAAAGGTGGAGAAGGAAGAAACCTAGACATAGCATTACAAGGGGCATTCCTAATGGTCAATAAGGATTAAAAGATGTGAGCTTTTAAACACAACCTTGTTGGCTTTAACTTAAATCTACATAAGAACATTATAGGTCACTAGTTATTTATAGAAAACAACAAAATTATCATCTATAAAAAATGAGCAAAAATGGAACAATGTCCTGTTGGCATTCTACACTCTTATGAGAATAGTTGATGTTGTCATTGATGGCAACCATTTGGAAACCAACTGGAAAGTCACTGACAAATGGTTTCTACATGCCCAACATCACAAAACTTCATACACCGGCAGACATTGGCACCGACAGGCACTTAACCGGCATTCAGATTACATCAGCAACAAGCATACCGACACTCCAACTGACATGGGATAGAGTTTTGTTTATATGAATTTTTTTGTAATGTAATTATCTTTTGTAAAGCCAACATGGTATACTATAAAAGACTCATATATGTATGAGATCTTATAGGTTATTTTATGTAAGTAGATGAGAGAGAGAGGTATATTAATGTGTGATGAGGCAATTTTGTATAAGGTGATATAGTTGACAACGAAGGTTTTGGTTATTGACTGAGCTTAAACCGGTACTGAACCTGGCATGAGAGATGTTGTTTTGAGTAGTACATTGTATTGGATTTGTTAATCTATTTTGTAGTCAATGTGACTCTTTATTGAGCAGTGAGCTCTAGGTTGTTGGCCTCCCTGCATGTGCAGGCCCCTCATTGTAAGTAGTATTTATTCATTGGCCAGTGAGTAAATATTGTGGGTCACAAATCCCACCGAGGTTTTTCCCACACCGGGTTTCCTCGTTAAATATCTTGTGTTATGGTGTGTTTCTATGGTGTCTCTATTATTTCTGTTTATTGCAATAATTCTTATTTACCGACACACTATTTTGGGATGCAAAGTTATTAATAAGTTTAAATATTCTATTAACCGGTTAGACACTGATTCACCCCCCCCCCCCCCCCCCCCCCCCCCTCTTAGTGTCTTTGGGACTATCATTGAATCTAACATGTCCACTATTCCAAATAAAGATTTAAATAATTTTTAATCTAATGCACGTCATAAATGGGAAAACTTATAGATAACTTGGCTCCATTACCAAGAACATCATGTTAGGTGACATTTTCAATCTTTGAAGGTCAACAGAAATCGTGAATCCATGACTAGGCAACTTGTGAATTAACAAAAAACTAGAATTGGTGAAGAGTTTCTAGTTGCCCACAAAATTTACATATTAAATTGGAGAGGGCCAAGATGAATTGAATGAGTTCTAATAGGAAGATCTATTATAATAGACATTAGAAAAAATAGACAACTTTGGGATCAACTATGGCTTTCAAAACTATTTTAAAAAACATGTTAGATCAAATTAGGTGATTGTGAATCCCACTTTGTATTAGAATTTTGTATGATGTGAAGGTTCTCAGGAAAAGCCAACTCCATCCTTTCTTCAAAGTGTAATTACAAAAATGAATATTAAAATACCATTTCTAATCCATCCAACAAGGCCTATAAATTCACATGTTTTTGCATTAGATATTATAAGAATTATCATCCTTTTTTTAAAAAATTTTATTCCAAGGTCTCAACATCATTTATCATTAAATAATAGTCCTAGATTGAACCATAACATAATTTTTTTTAATCGATAATCATAACATGATTTTGAGTCAAATTGAAGATGACCTAATTAATAATTTTAACATTGTCATTTATTTTGATAAGGAAGAATACTTTGATCATGATACCCATGTGAAAAAAAATGAATATGCAAGATATGTCTCTCACTAAAAAAATTATTTATTTAAATCTAATAAATTAATGAAACGATGTTGATCATTCTACTTTGGTTAATGTTTCTCACAATTTATTGATTACGAAGCCATATGGAATTAAAGTACTCAAATATGTATTTCCATTTTATTTGCTAGATCTAATCTTAGATTCTTAGGTGGAGAGGAGAACATAAAATTTAATCCTCAACAATTTGAAATTAAAATTCAAATCATTTTACCTCTAAAAATGGTTCTTGATATGTGATGAGGACTCCATTTGTCAAATTCAATTTAATTTGCTTCTCAAAATGGTGGATAAGACATAAGAAGGACTCCACTTGCAACTTGTGTTGATGACTAAAAACCAATGTGACAATGACAATGAATTTGAGGAGGTAATTTAGGAGGTAGATTACAAGATGCATTTGCCACCATTTTTTTCATGTCTTGATCCTTAATTAATTTTCTCATATAGAGGAGAGTTTCAACTAAGATAAAATTTTCCAGGTCATACTTAAGTCTTGCATTTCCATAATTAATTTCTAATGTATATCTTTAAATATTTTTGGAGGATGGCACCAATTAGGACTCAATTATTAGGTTTACATTTATAAAATCTCTTGAAATTGGGTTTAGATGTCATGTTGATGGAGGAGTTATATTCCTAAAATTTCTCTTGATATTTTACAAAAATATTTTCATTTTGGTAAGACATTGAAGAAATGATGAAAACAAAAATATTGAGATTAAATAAAATTTCATTTAAAAATTTTATTATAATTTTAAGGTGGAAAATGATTATTGAAGTTCCATATGTAGGTTGAATAACTCAAGGAGAAGGATACAACAAAACAGTCAATTTCTAGCATATAGTGTACCAATAGTTGGATTAAGCAACTTGTAAATGAGCACAAAATTAGAATAGGTGAAGAAGGGTTTCTAGTTTCCCACAAAGTGTACATCTTAAATTAAAGAGGTCAAGATGATTTGAATGAGTGCTACTAGGAAAACCCTAGTATAGTAGACACTAGAAAAAATGGACAACTTTGGGATCAACAATGGCTTTCAAATCTATTTGAAAACACGTGCCAGATAGAATTAGGTGATTGTGAATCCCACTTTATATTAAAATTTTGTATCATGTGAAGGTGCCAAAAAAAAGCCAACTATATCCTTTCTTCAAAGTGTAATTGTAAAAATGACTATTGACATACCATTTCTAATCCATCCAATAAGACCTATAAATTCTCATATTTTTACATTAGATATAATAATTATAAACCTTATTTTCTCTTGATTTCATTACATGGTCTCAACATCATTTATCATATATTTTCTCTTGATTTCATTCCATGGTCTCAACATCATTTATCATTAAATAAAAGTACTATTTTGAACGTAACATGATTTTGAGTCAAATTGAAGATGACCTAATTAATAATTTCAACACTACTATTTACTTTGATAAGGAAGAATACTTTAATTATGATAACCATGTGAAAAAAATGGATATGAAAGATATGTCTCTAACTAAATAAATCATTTCTTTAAATCTTACAAATTAATGAAATGACATTGACCATTCTACTTTGGTTAATGTCTCTCACAATTTATTTGTTTACCAAGCCATATGGAATGAAAGTACTTAAGGATATATGTAAATACCATAAAAACTTATCAAATTCCTTTAAATTGTTTATCTTTGATGTAGGAGAATTTTGAAGAATTGAGCAATCAACATCAACCAAAAATATTTTATTTTCATTTTATTTGTTGGCTCTAACCTTGATTCTTAGGTGGAGAGGGGAACATGATAATTCATCCTCATCAATTTGAAGTTCAAATTCAAATCATTTTATCTCTAAAAATGGTGCCCAATACATGACAAGGACTCCATTAGTGAAATTCAAATTGATATGCCTCTCAAAATGGTGGATAAGACATGAGAAGGACTCCACTTGCAACTTGAGTTGATGACTAGAAACCAAAGTGACAATGGCAATGAATTTGAGGAGGTAATTTAGGAGGTTGATTACAAGATGCATTTGCCAAAAAAAAAAATCATATCTTTATCCCTTATCAATTTTCCCATATAGTTAAGAGTTGCAAGTAAGATAGAATTTTACACATCATACTTGAGTCTTGCATTTCCATAGTTAATTTCTAATTTATATTTTTGAATTTTCTTGGAGGATGACACCAATTAGGACTTAATTATTAGGTTTACATTTATAAAATCTCTTGAAATTGGATTTGGAGGCCATATTGATGGAGGAGTTATGCTCCCAAAATTTCTTTCGATCTTTCTCAAAAACATATCATTCTAGTAACACATTGAAGAAATGATAAAAACAAAAATATTGAAATCGAATAAAATTATCTTTTAATTTTTTATTATAATTTTAAGGTGGAAAAGGACTATTGAAGTTCCATATGTAGATTGAAGAACTCAATGAGAAGGATATACCAAAATAGTCAATCTCTAGCATATAGTGTACCAATAGTTGTATTATTCCAAAGACTTGATATCTTTTTTATTTGGTAATTTATTTTATGATGTTTCAAATTTTTTATATAGAAATATTTTACCCAAATTTATCCAATAAAATCTAATGTAATATTGTAATTTTATTGTTAATGAAACTAATAAGTTTTCCATACGTTGGTGTGTTCAAATTATCTTTGAGTATTCTAATTTATGAGAATATTTGGATCTATGATGTGTATCCAACATATATAATTTATTTAACAAATGAATAAGGTAAATGTTTAAAATTCTTAAAATAGAACTATGAAATATTATCTCAAAAATCACCTAAGCTAAAGAATAGTTCTAATAGTTTTATTCTTCTAAGTTTGGTCCAAATGTTGGGATCATTTATTTATTTTATAGAACAATATCAAGCCTTTAAAATATATAAGGAAGAGTTTTATGAAGTGTTATTTCAAGGGAAAGATTACCATTCATTTGTTCTTCTACCCTTAACTACATCAAATAGTATTAAACTAGGTACAAGTCATGTGGAATGTTGTGTGCCTTCAATATCTTGTTTAGAATTCTAAATAGATGTTTTGGGTTTGTAAGTTTCCATAATGAATGATTCATAGGCACAACACTTGTTCAATGTTTTGCAAATTGGTTACAAAGCTAAGTGAGCTTGGTCTTGGGGAAGATTCATAGTTAAGCATACTTGAATGAGAGTACGTAAGAGGATGGGTAAGCATCCGGCTAGTCTTAATGTTTTACCCCATGAATATCACCTAGAAGTAGTGATTATTAAGTGGAACATTCATGCTGATGAAAGATTGGTATGTGTTAATCAATAGTCATGAATATGAGAATGAATTTAACTCAATAAATCTGCAAATGAATTTTGATAAAATATCATAATGTGACAATGGTAAAAAAATACATCTTACTTGTCTATGGATGAGCTAAAGAGACTTAAAAACAAATAATTCATAAGGCACAACACTTTTTTGAAGGTTTGCAAATGTAGTATGATTAAGTGTGCTTGAGCTAGAGTAGTGCTAGGATGGGTGATTTGCCATGACGTCTCAATGCTTCACCCCTTTGAGCATCACATAGATGTAGAGTGTTGATTAAACCATTCATGGTTATAAATATGGATTCATGTGAACATTACTTGTGATATATGGGTTAATGAGTTTAACTTAAAAATTATGTAGATAAATCTTAATAAAACTTCATAATTTGACATAAACTACCTCATACTTATCTATGGAGGAGCAAAAGAGGCTCTATAATGAATGGTTCATAATGTACAACAGTCACTAAAGGTTTTATAATTAAGCTGTCATGTTAAATGGGTTTTCTCTTGGGGGAAACTCCATGGTTAGACATGCTTGAGTCAAAGTAATACTATAATAGGTGACCTCCTAGGAAGTCCTAATGCCTCATCCCTATGAAAATCAGGTAGATGTAATGATTGTTGTAGGCTTGTCATGTTCATGAGAGATAGGTTTGTATGAACCATTACTCATGAAATATAGGTGGATGCATTTGACTCAAAATCTATGTACTTGGATCTTTATAAAACATAACAATTTGACACATTACAAAAAATGCCACATACTTGTCTTTGGATGAACTAAAGGGGCTCCATATTGAATGGTTGGTAAGGCATACCACTTGCTGAAAATTTTGTAATGGGGTGACAAACTAACTAGAATTAATCTTGGGGCAAACTTCATGGTTAAGAGTGTTTGAACTAGTACAATTCTAGGATAGGTGACCACTCGAGATCCTTGTGATGTGCACATTAAAAAAATTGTTTAACATTCGACGTAGATAAGAAGTAGAAACAAAAATAAAGCATGTGTAACAACATATTGACAATAGTGACAAAAATCTTAGCATCTAGAAAAAGATAAAATTAAACCATGATAATGTAGACACAAAAGATGATATATGAAAAACAAATGAAGATATAACCTCGAAATATAGACAATTCACTTGTCACAACTTAAAAATATTCTCTTTGGATTGAAACCCAACAAAAATAAGATAAATTTAATGTTTTTTATATTGTTAATTTAAATATAAAGATCTTTGTGATATGCACATTGAATTTTTTTTTTTTATTCATCTATTTGTATGTGTTGGTTGAATTTTAAGAAACTACTATTTATATGACAAGAAATTATGGAATGTATTTTAGCAATGTTATAGCAAAAAATTGCTTGCCTTTTATTCAAATGCACCGCTTCCCAATTCAACTAATTGTTTCTTATATACTTGTCTCAGTGAGCTATTTCAGGGATTGATTGATTTTTCAAAAAGACTTTATCCATGAAAATGATTCACAAAAAATCAAATACAATGAAAATTTTTTCACTAACTTAAACTACTATTCATGAAATTTGACTCAAAAACTATATAATTGAATATTAATAAAAAAACACTATATAAATTTTTTCAAAATTTTATACTACCATAATCATAGTGCATCTCATAAGTCTTATAAAAATATGCTAGTGTAATCCCACCCAAAAAATGTGGGACAAAATGTGAAAATAAGGAGATCTACTAACACCCCAATCATAATGAATTGCTGCATTGGATATCCTTGGGCACCTTCTGTCATATGTTCTCCATGTCTCTTCCGTTTTGTATCCCTGCTGCTCTCATCACTGTCTTCAGTGACTTCAAAGATGAGTTTCTTGATGCACTCATAAAGAAGTAGGTTTTCCAAAAAATAGTGTTGGAGAAGAGCATTGTTCTACATCGACATCTGCTCTGCCATGCAGAGAAAGTGTTTAGGTGAAATGGGTTCAGTATCCAAGAAATAAAGAACACCCACCATTGAACAACAGGAAACAAACATGGGCAGGGGCCCAAATATCCACAAAAAGAGAGGGAAAGAGAAGTAAAATGCCCTGAGTCCCAACGACCAGAAGTAGCTTCCTCTGTTCAATGCTTTGCTCACAAAATAAATCGACGACTGTCGTGGCAAATACTTATCCCTGGGCACATTTATCAGAAAACTCACATGGCTGTAGTAACGTATTGACTGAACATTGCACACAAACGCTGTCAGGAAACATATGAGAATGGTGAAGTACTTTATAGAAGAGCCAGTCCTGCTATGATCACCATATATAAAAGCATCTGCTCCACCAGATCCATTTATGCTGCTCACTAGCACGCCAATCAATGAGCTCAGTGTGATGGCGGTTGATCCAAGCAGAGTGGAGGCCATTATATTGTTCCGCAGTGTCTGAACTGCGAGCACTCCATTCTTAATTCCATCCTAAAGGCAATAAAGAGTCCACAACAATGATCAGAGATTGACATTAATTTGAATTAAGGTCAATGGTACATCAAGAGTTAAGAATTGTGAAAGTTAGAGTGCAGGATCAGAAAACAGAGGATCAAGGCATTGTTGCTTTCTTATTTTATTAAGGGAAACATATCAGTAATTGTTATAGCTAACTTTACACATTTATAGATTTTTTAAAGTATATTAGATTTTGATTATTTTTTGGTTTCCGCATGCGATTTAATTGCTTATAGCTATAGTTTTGGCTTCTGGTCAGTAAGGATGCATGCTTGGGATGCATTATGTACACAAGGGTCAAAAAGTACACATGTCCCAGTAGTCGTGCTCTATTCGTACCACTAAAGATGCATAAATGGATCAATTATAATCCAAAAATCTAAAAAAATGAGTGACTATTGATACATATAAATTTATTAATAGACTTTTAATTATTTGTTTTTTAGTTTTTTAAACCCAATGCTTAAACCAAACTATTTCAATGAAAAATAACATGATCGCTGCTGTAAGACACTTCAACTAGAATCTGCCCACTACTCAGAAATCATTCTCTTGATTCTGATCAGAAGATTGTAAAGCTTGAGATCTGTTCTATAAAAAAAAACATTTGAATGAAAAATAATACCAATGCTACAGTCTACATCCATTTGCACTTCAATTAGAATTCTGACAAATGAGAATAAAAGGAAAGGATCAAAAAATAACTGCAAACTACACAATGAAGAGAAAACTCGAAACCCAAAACAGAGAGTGTGAAAAATCAAATGCAATGGAAGACTTCGGTTTAGTTTTAGATGAAATACGCAGAACAAGTACATAAGTCAGGGATGTACATATAAGGCTCAATCCATATGCATCCAACACTTCTTAGAAAATTCCTGTTGCTGTACACGGATTTGCTAGTACTTGAACTTTGAATGTTCCATTTACATTTTGGGTTGCTTTATCAAACTTAAAATTAGAATCTTTTATTTTTCTGAGTGGTTTTCCGGATCTATTTTTATGGAACATGAAGTTTTATGAATCAAAAAAATTTATGCTACAGGATAATTTAACAGTCTTTACATTTTAGGACTGCATATTTTAGCCAGTGCAATTGTGGCTAGAAATTGTCCCAGCAGCTCTGGAATTTTTTTGTCACTTGTCAATTAGTTACTATTTTAAGTTCCCGTCATAAAAGAAATAGAAGGAAAATAGTGTTCATTTATTATTTTTTTATTTGCAACATTCTTTATGAGATTAACAACTTCCCTAAATTTCAAAGCTTAAACTTTTAAGCTGATTTACACTACTAAATCATGAAACTATCAACTTTAAAATATTCCTAAAAAATCTCAACAGCACCCACTGAAATTTTTTAGGAAGCTCCTTCCATAAAACCTTACCTTTAGAACCCCTTTTAGAACAATTCCTATTGTTTTCCATAGACTTGATAGGACTTGAACCTAAAATACTCCATTTGGATTTTGGGTTGCTTTATCATTAAACTTAAACCTGGAATCTTCTATTTGCATTTAAAGTTTATTATATTTAGGGTGTGGCTTATGATCTCCAACAGTTCAGATCCATTAGAATTGCCTACAGGCTGAAAAGTTAGTCACCCTTGTGGCTTGCTTGACTGTACAAAATAAGGTTCTTTTAATGTAAAATGACTTTGCAACAAAATCTCCTCAATGGTTAAAAAATATTTTATAGCCATATCATGATGTGATGGGATGAACCTTAACCTTGTCAGGGCCAAATAGGTCCTATGAAACTGTTTAACGCTATATACTTGTTTAGAAGATTGTCATATAATCATTCAGAAGTAGAATAGAATGAATATAGTGAAACATAATGTCTGGATATCACTATCCATTCTCTTTATTTAAGGGATGGTTCAGTCAAAGTTCGTCTACATTCTAGATCCCAATTCATATCTGCATAGAATACACATGAAATTTAGATCTAAAAGTTTTCACAGTTCTTTTCCAGAAATCATCTAGCATTATGACCTGTAGAAGCTCAAACATCTGAGGGTTTTGTAATTAAATAGCAAAGAGGGTTAAACATAGTGATATCCCAATATATATGCTAAACAAATCAGAACAAGCCTAAAATTTTCAAATATCTAACATTCAGGGGTACTGGGTTTTGATTGATACTACTGAGCTTGGACTATAAATATCTATTTAATTGTGCATAACATCAATTTATATGACAAAAAAAAATTAGTGAAAAGAAAAAATGTTCCAATGTTAGCAGCTAACTTTACATATTTACAGATTTTTTAAAGTATATTAGATTTTGATTATTTTTTGGTTTCTGCATGCGATTTAATTGTTTATAGCTATTGTTTTGGCTTCTGGCTAGTAAGGATGCCTGCTTGGGATGCGCTATGCGCACAAGGGTCAAAAAGTACACATTTTAAAATGTGCTGATACCTGCTTAAAGATGCCCCAATAACCTTGCACTTAAAATTGTCAATACTTATGTACAAATGCCCCAATGCTTAAACCCAATATTAATAGACTTTTAATTATTTGTTTTTTAGTTTTTTAAACCCAATGCTTAAACCAAACGATTTCAATGAAAAATAACATGATCGCTGCTGTAAGACACTTCAACTAGAATCTGCCCACTACTCAGAAATCATTCTCTTGATTCTGATCAGAAGATTGTAAAGCTTGAGATCTGTTCTATACAAAAAAAAACATTTGAATGAAAATAATACCAATGCTACAGTCTACATCCATTTGCACTTCAATTAGAATTCT
The DNA here is from genome assembly GCF_030272615.1 of Cryptomeria japonica. NCBI lineage: Eukaryota > Viridiplantae > Streptophyta > Pinopsida > Cupressales > Cupressaceae > Cryptomeria > Cryptomeria japonica. The sequence goes on along the minus strand of NC_081406.1, from coordinate 218,516,852 downwards.
GACAAATGAGAATAAAAGGAAAGGATCAAAAAATAACTGCAAACTACACAATGAAGAGAAAACTCAAAACCCAAAACAGAGAGTGTGAAAAATCAAATGCAAGGGAAGACTTCGGTTTAGTTTTAGATGAAATACGCAGAACAAGTACATAAGTCAGGGATGTACATATAAGGCTTAATCCACATGCATCCAACACTTCTTAGAAAATTCCTGTTGCTGTACACGGATTTGCTAGTACTTGAACTTTGAATGTTCCATTTACATTTTGGGTTGCTTTATCAAACTTAAAATTAGAATCTTTTATTTTTCTGAGTGGTTTTCCGGATCTATTTTTATGGAACATGAAGTTTTATGATTCAAAAAAATTTATGCTACAGGATAATTTAACAGTCTTTATATTTTAGGACTGCATATTTTAGCCAGTGCAATTGTGGCTAGAAATTGTCCCAGCAGCTCTGGGATTTTTTTGTCCCTTGTCACCTAGTTACTATTTTAAGTTCCCATCATAAAAGAAATAGAAGGAAAATAATGTTCATTTATTATTTTTTTATTTGCAACATTCTTTATGAGATTAACAACTTCCCTAAATTTCAAAGCTTAAACTTTTAAGCTGATTTACACTACTAAATCATGAAACTATCAACTTTAAAATATTCCTAAAAAATCTCAGCAGCACCCACTGAAATTTTTTAGGAAGCTCCCTCCATAAAAATAAATCATGGGACCACCAGCTCCATAGATATTTTTATTTTTAGGAATAGGAGGTCCCATGCAGAAAAAACATATGTTAGAGGATTATTTGAGATATTTTCCTAAAAATAGAAGCTCCTACTTTTTTAGGCTTGTATAGAGGTGCAGTCCCATGAGGGAGCTTGAGCTTCTATTTTTTAGGAAGAGGAGGTCCCATGAAGAAAAATAAAATGTGCTACTAGATTATTTGGAATCTTTTCCTAAAAAATAGAAGCTTCTACTTTTTAGGCTTGCATATTTACGTGGGTGAAAATGGGGTGGGGCTATAAATTGCCCCACTAGTTTAGGGATGTTATCTGTCATTTGTCAAACATCCAAGTTTCGATTTCCATTAATAAATAATTTTAGAGGGAATTTTTTTTATTTTTTAATATTGATTTTTATCATTGCACACTATAGAAGACAAAAGTATTACATCATGTTCCCATGCAGCTACTTAACTCTATTTTTTGCTTAAATTTAAGCAATTAAGTGTTCCCATGCAACTTAAAAATTGTCAAAAAAGGGATAATTGAGAATCTTTCCCTATTTTGGTGGAGCAACTATTGTTTAGGAATTAGAAATAAGCTATGGAACAAAAGTGGGGGGCCTAGAAATAAGGAGTGGATGCTTATTAACAAAAATGCCACATGGCTCCACAATTTTCTTTCCCTCTTTTTTTGAAGATTTTTTTTTTTTTTTTCCAAATTTTAAATGCACAAATTAGTATTAATGCTATTAATACAAATTTAAGATGTTTTTCTTAAAAATAAGCAGCAAAGATAAATATTCATGGGGTCAGCTGCTTCACAAGTAATCCCTAAAAATATTGAGCAGCGGTTGCTAGCTAAAATAAGCTAAGCAGCCGCATGGGAACATGCCCTTATATTCATGAAACCATCGGCTTCCTTAAATTTTGGAGCTTAAACTTTTAAGCTGAACTACATTACAAAATTCATGGGACCGACAACTTTAAAATATTCCTAAAAAATCTCAGCAACTTCAACTTTATTTTTTAGGAAGCCCCCTTCCATGAGACCCCAACCTAAGTGGGTGGAAATGTGGTGGGGCTAGAAATTGCCCCAACAACTTAGGGATGTTATCTGCCATTTGTCAAACATTTAAGTTTTGATTTCCATTTGGAGGGAAAATGATTTTTTAATACTATGTTTTATCACTACACGCTATAGAAGACAAAAGTATTATATTTACGAGACCACCAACTTTCTTAAATTTCGGAGCTTAAACTTTTAAGTTGAATTGCATTACAAAATTCATGGGACTAGTAGCTTTAAAATATTCCTAAAAATTTTCAGCAACTCCAACTCTATTTTTTGGAAAGCCCCCCTCCATGGGACCCCGACCTACTACATAATGAGGACTCCATTTGTCAAATTCAAATTGATTTGCTTCTCAAAATGGTGGATAATACATTAGAAGGACTCCACTTGCAACTTGAGTTGATGACTAGAAACTAAAATGACAATGATAATGAATTGGAGGAGGCAATTTAGGAGGCAAATTATGAGATGCATTTGCCACCATTTTTTTCAATCTTGATCTCTAGTTATTTTTCCCATATAGAGGAGAGTTGCAACTAAGATAGAATTTTACATGTCATACTTGAGTCTTGCATTTCTATAATTAATTTCTAATGTATATCTTTCAATGTTGGTGGAGGATGGCATCAATTAGGACATAATTATTAGGTTTACATTTATAAAATCTCTTGAAATTGGATTTGGATGCCATACTCAATGAGGAGTTACACCTATAAAATTTCTTTTGATCTTTCTCAAAAAATTTCTCATCTTGATAACACATTGAAACAATGATAAAATACAAATATTGAGATTGAATAAAATTATCTTTTTAATTTTTTATTATAGCTGTAAGGTGGAAAAGGACTATTGAAATTCCATATGTAGGTTGAAAAACTCAAGGAGAAGGATATGCCAAAATAGTCAATCTCTAGCTTGTAGTGTACCAATAGTTGTATTATTCCAAAGACTTGATTTGTCTTTTTTATATTTGGTAATTTATTTTAGGATGTTGGGGATTTTACAAATAAACGGTTTAAATATAAATATTTTATTCAAATTTATCCAATAAAATCTAATGTAATCTTGTAATTATACAGTTAATGAAACTAATAGGTTTTCCATACTTTGATGTGTTCAAATTACCTTCAAATATTTTAATTTATGAGAATAATTGGATCTATGTTGCTTATCCAACGTATCTAATTTATTTAATAAATGAATAAGGTGAATGTTTAAACATAAAACTATGAAATATTATCTCAAAAATCACCTAAGTTAAAGAATAGTTCTAATAGTTTTGTTCTCCTAAGTTTGGTCCAAGTGTTGTGATCATTTATTTGTTTTATAGAACATTAGCAAGCCTTTAAAATATATAAGGGAGAGTTTTATGAGGTGTTCTTTCAAGAGGAACATCACCATTCACTGGTTTCTCTACCCTTAACTACATCAAATAGTATTAGACTAGGTCTAGGTCTAAATAGATGTTTTGTGTTTGTAAGTGTGATTCATAGGCACAACACTTTTTGAATGCTTTGCAAATTGGGTACCAAACTAAGTGGGTTTGATCTTGAGGAAAATCCATAGTTAAGAATACTTGAATGAGAGTAGCAAGATGATAGGTTCAACTATCCAACAAATCTGAATGTTTTACCCCATGAACATCACCTAGATGTAGTGATTGTTGAATGGAAAACTAATGCTAATGAAATATGGATTTGTGTGAATCAATAGTCATGAAATATGAGAATTAAATTGACTTGAAAACTATGCAAATGAATTATAATAAAACATCCTAAAGTGAGACTGGAAAAAAATACCTCTTATTTGTATATCAATGAGCTAAAGACACTCAATAATTTAAATCATTCATAAGGTACAACACTTGATTGTAGGTGAAGTTGTTGCGTGTTCAAGGATTCTCTCTTATGCAAGAGGTGTGTATCCTTGACTACAACCTCTTTACACTTGGCAATATATACCTATTCTAAACAAACCCTTCACTTTGGGTCAAAAGTGTGTCATCCTTCATCAAGAATCCCCTTTACCTATCATTAGGAGGAAGATAGGCATTCTTGTTCTCCTTCTCTTCTTTTGGTAGAAGATGTTATGTTTGTTCAAGAAACTCCTCTTGGAGGTAGATGTTTTTGAGCAAAGATCTCTTCTCCTCCAAGGATTCCCTTTACACTTATTGCATGATATCTCTTTTTCAACTATCTTATCCTCGCTTGTAAGAGTGTTGCCTCTTTAGCTTGGATTTATGAACATTGTTACCTAAAAGGATATCTCCTTGGTGTTGAAGGTGGGTATCCTTATTTCTAGCTTCCTTAAGACATCAACATAGGCCTATGTTGGCATCTTACGGGGAGGGGGGCGTACATATCAACATGTTTGTGCTATATCGTACTATATTTTTGCATGTCTTAGACATCATGTTCATTCTCAAAAATAGAGAAATTAAATTCTTACATGAGATGCTTCATTCTCTAAACCAAACACAACATTTATATATGTCTTATACAGGGTGCACTTTCTTGAAACTAGAGCAAACAAAATCTTACACAAGATGTCCTCAAAACTAGGCATATATTTGTCTTACATGGGGTTACACATTCTCGAAACTAGAGGAAAAAAATTCTTATATGAGATGTTCCTGATACCAGACAGACATTTGCATTTTCATTTCATTGCTTACACAGGTTGTTGCATGCTCAAAACCAAAGAAAACAAATTCTTATATGGGATGCTTAACACCTAAAATCAGACACCACTTGCATGCACAATAGGATGAGGGGAACTAACAAAATATAACTAGACTATTCCTACTCTCCTCCGCAACTTGGATCACCTAGAGAAACACATCTAGAATGTGTATCCATTCTTATCCCTTTCTTCTCATGAGCTCATAGCTTTGTTATTTGTAGTTCATGGTTGATGATGTGTGTGGGCAATTGACACTCATCTAGTCATTTTCAATGCTTGATTCATGATTTAGGGTTGTCATTTATGGAAACTCTTCTTGGAGATTCAATCTAGTGGTTGTGATTCCTCCTATTTGGAAGCAGGAGTTAACTGGTAGTCAGTTAACTGGTAAATCAGGGTTATTCCAGTGCAATTTTGGTCTAGAAAGATTTTCGGTGATTGCGGTAATTTTGGTGACTAAGTTTGAGGTGTAAATGATGAGGACAACATTTGTAAATCATTTTGGAAAATAGTTTTGATCCGGTGCTATGTTTTGTTAGAGATTGAAGCCGACTTGAAGCTACATGTTACATTTTTGATAGCCAACTTGGAGGAGATTATTTTTAATATGACCGAATATATAAGATTGAATTGGTGATTGGTTTTCAATGTATGACTATTATAGTGATCCATTTTTTGTGTGATTGAGCGCAGTTTCACATGCACATTTGATTCCCAGGTGATCCAGTAGCTAACTAAGATAGAAACAAAACATATTGTAGAGAGAGTACAGTCAGAGATCTTGTGCTTAACCGGAACTCATTCTTGCATTGTCAGATGATATTTCAGAGCTCTTTAATTTTGTATTTCCTCATTACAATTAAATTGCAAGTCAGTGAGACTTCCCTGAAGGTTGTAGCCTTTTGGGTCATTGTAATTGAGTAGTGAGCTCTAGGCAGTGAGCCTAAATGCAAGTGCATTCCCCATCTATGTAATATTTATGTACTCCTGGCCATAGTATATGAATATTGTGGGTTCCAGTCCCACCATGGTTTTTCTCTTTTCGGGTTTCCACGTAAAAATTTGGATGTTGTGGATCTGTGGTTTATTTATTGCGTGCTTATGTTCTTTACTATTATACATTGCTAACTAGTGGATAAAGAATAAGTTTTTGAGTTTGATTTCCAGCATATCACTGATTCATCCCCCCACCTCCCTCTCAATGATCCATGATTCTAACAATTGGTATCAACACTTGGTAGATCATGTATCTACTCAATTTGATTCTTCGACCAAGGCATCAGCTCAACAGGCAATGGAGAAATTCAAAAATGCCAAAATACAAACATTTTTGCAAATGATTGGAAATGATAAGCCCTAGCTTGACAAACAACTAAAATTAATTGATGAGGCCTTAATGGAAGGCGGTAAGATTTACAAGTCTTGTCTAATTTTTATAAATTTTACTACTGAAATAGACAAGTAGATAGATAATTGCAGAGGTCAATTAGCCCAAATTTCTTAGGCATATGATCCCACAGTAAACTTGACCGAAAATGTTGAAGGTCAAATTTTGACTCTTATGGGATAGATTAGTAATCTGGAGGAGGAGAAGGAAAAGATGTGGAGAAGGGCAAGTGAACTCTGAAACACCTGGGTCTGCCATAAGATGGACTGTATTCAGAATATGACTCAGGAGACACCAACTGAGTTGCATGCAATAGAATTCCATTTGTATGTTTTGAACGGTTTTGTCTCAATTTTTGAGAAATTACACGCAAGTTGGAATACCTATTTTGGATTTCTTAAGTCCACATATGAAGATGTACTTAAGTTTGTATAGATCTAGTCATCTGGTGTGTATATATGTATAAGGAATTTCGCTTCACATCCTATCTTTGGCATTGTTGTCAAAGGGGGAGAGATAAGGTGAAAAATGTACAGTGTGAATGGAGTGTATAGATTTCTGTATGTTTTTGGGTTGTTGATCTAAGGGGGAGCCTTAGAATTCTCTCATTTTTTATCCGGTGTACAAGTTTCACAGGTTTCAACACTTAGCCATTTTTTATAGGTGTTGCCAGCAATGCCAAAGGGGGATATTATTGGCAATTGACACTCATCTGGTGATTTCCAATGCTTGATTCATGATTTAGGGTTGTCATTGATGACAACTCTTCTTGGAGATTCAATCCAGTGGTCATGATTCCTCTTATCCGGAAGCAGGAGTTAACCGATAGCTAGCTAATCGGTAAATTAGGGTTATTCCAGTGCAGTTTTGGTCCAAAAACATTTTCGATGATTGCAGTGATTTTGGTGACTAAGTTTGAGGTGTAAATGAAGACGCAAACATTGGTAAAGAATTTTGGAAAATTGTTTTGATCATCGCTATGCTTTGTTAGAGATTGAAGCCGATTTGAAGCTACACGTTACATTTTTGATAGCCGACTTGGAGGAGATTATTTTTAATATGACCATATATATAAGATTGAATTGGTGATTGGTTTTTGGTGTATGACTATTGTGGTGATCCGTTTATGGTGTGATTGAGCGTAGTTTCACGTGAGCATTTGATTCCTAGGTTATTCGGTTGTGGACTGAGATAGAAACAAAGCATATTATAGATGGAGTATAGTCAGAGATCTTGAGCTTAACCGAAACTCATTCTTGCATTGTCAGATGCTATTTCAGAGTTCTTTAATTGTATTTCCTCAATGCAATTAAATTATAAGTCAATGAGACTTCTCCAAAGGTTGTAGCCTTTCAGGTCATTCTAATTGAGAAGTGAGCTCTAGACATTGAGCATGAATGCAATTGCATTCCCCATCTATGTAATACTTATGTACTCCTGGCCATAGTATATGAATATTGTGGGTTCCAACCCCACTGTGGTTTTTCCTTTCTGGGTTTCCACATAAAAATTCTGGTGTTGTGGCTCTATGGTTTATTTATTGCTTTCTTATGTTCTTTAGTGTTATTGATAAAGATAAATGGGTTTTACAGGGACCAGAAACCCAAATTTTTACAGACCAAGGCCATTAGCCAAATAAACATTAAATAGAAGAGAAACGGGGGACAAACCCCACACAAACCCAAAGCCAAAAACAACAAGAAAAGCCCCAAAAATTAAGAAAAAGCACTCAATTGAGAGAGTGCACTAGTTTAGAATTCTTCTGAATAATCTTCTTGTTGATTTTGTCCAGATCCTCCATGATAAATCTGGAGCTACCCTGTTCTTGGCTCCGGCTCCTGGTCTTAGTACAAGGACCCGAGATAGTATTTCCTCCAACAACACTCTCGCCACCCTATGAAGCATTCTTTTTTCTATTTTTCCCCCAAGGGAGGATCACTTGGTATGGGTCTGGTTCTACAGTTTGCAATAATGGAATTGATTTTTTCAAACCCTCAATGATGTTATTCATCGCCTCCTTGCTAATTTCCACTAGATTATTCAGGTTGTCTTTGATGTCAACCACATACTCTTCCATCTTATCAATTTTGCGCTCATGGTTGATCTTCATAGTTTCAACATCTTGAGACAACTTTTGAGTCAATCTCATGAGCTTCTCAGTTTTACTAGGCCCAAGGAAAATCATGAAAGTATCAATACAGTCCTTAATCCCATCTTTTAGGGTTCCAATTTCCTTACCAACCCACCTCCAGCATCTCTCCTAGCCCCAAGTGACCTCCAAAATCAAGTCTTCCAACACCTTCTCCCCCTTTTGACCACCTTCATTTTCTTTATTCATGGTCCCCTATTCCTCATTATCCACATTGATGGGGATGTCTAACATAATCTCGTGGTCCTTGTCTTTGGACCCGCTCGACTTGGTCAATTGTATTTTCTCCCTGATGGGTGGCTCCAAGTCTTGCATTTTCCTATTGTTGAACTTAAACTTGCTTGTTGCCCACCTAGGAGGATTGATTTTCCTACTGTTGTTAGTTCCAGGGGTCATCATAGGCTCTCCTTATTTCTCTGGTCTATACTCAGGGTCCTCTGAATCCTTAATATCATGCCAATCAAGGACATTGACACTATCCTCCTCATCCATCTTCGTATAAAAAACAAACTACACCTCAGGGTTAGAGGAAGAAATGTGGGTTTTATCTATGGACAAAGGTTTCACTTCATGAGCTTTGGCATACTCCTTGATTAACATGATAAGCCCCTCATGAAGCATTGGATTATCCTAGTTCTAAGCATGTTTGTCTAAACTATTTTCCAAGGATGAAGCCAAGTAGAACGGGATGGATATAATTTTACCATACCTAAAATAGTTTAAAATTATAAAATGATACGAGAAAATACTAGCAAATCTGCCATCAAGAGTGATATACCTCATGATGAATTCCACCATGTCAGCCCATAGAGAATTCAGATCTTTTTTGTTGTAGCCACCATCTGCCATTTTAGTCACCCTCTGTTGTTCCTTTTCCTTGTCAAAAAAATTAGTGATGGCCTCCTCACCAGACTTCCCCTCTCTATAAAATCTCTTGCCCTCGGTAGTAAGTCTAGTAACAGCGGCAACCGGGGTTTCGTCAACATGGAATTCTACCCCATAAACAACCAACATACCCTTTTTCCACCCTTTGACAAAGCTTTTAGTAACCAGGGCAGAGTTACCATGTAATCTCTCTAAATAGGGAACCATCCCACCATCAGAGATTTCCTCCCATACCCCCTTATTCTTCTGCCATGTATCATAGGTCATGGGTTCATGCCTATTCTTGTCACCACCCATCTTGTTATGCAAGCAATCCAGACAACTGCAAACTAGGCGCAAAACCAAAAAAAAAACTAAACCAGAAACAAGATGAGCTAAAGTTTCTAGAGCTTCTCAAAGTGGTAATAATTTGAAATACCTTCCCAAGGGTTCTCATCCCATCATAATCTCTCATCATTGAATTCATTTGTAAGGTCAAAGATATCAGTATCATTTCTTGCCAGGTCGCACAGAGTTTTTAGGAAGGTTTCCCTTCCTCTCCAACATCTAATCACCACATTTTCAATATCCAAGTTGGTAACATGATCCGCTGGTTTATTTCCTTCCCAAAAAAAGTGTGAAATCTTGAACTCCTCCATATTGGCAATCATTTCAAGACAATCCTTAATCAAGTTCAAATTAGTCCAGCTTGGCTCCATACTACACCTGATGCACTTCACAATGTTGAGCGAGTCACTTTCCAACCAAACCCATCTAAAACCTTCCTTGCTCACCATGTGTATCCCTATGTAGGCAATGTTGGCCTTCACATAATAGTTAGTCTAGGTGCCCAAAGGGAGCACCACCGCAGAGACCAGAAACCCAAATAATTCCTTGCCACTCCCCCACAACATGTTGGCCCAATATTTCCCTTGGCCGCCCCATCGATATTGATTTTGATCCACCCCAGAGCAGGCAGATGCCATAAAACATTCACTCTGCTATGTTTTATTTTATAGACAAGAACATAGATATTCCAACAAATATGCCATCTTTTTATAGTGTCCCATTCCTCCTAGTTAGAATCAAGTGGAGGGTCATTTTTCCTATCGAGGCAATAATTGAGAAAGTTTTCCTTAATAGCATTCCTTATTCTGATCCCCACTACTTGAGTCGTGGACTCCATATCTCTGAAAACCCTATTATTCCTTTCCTTCCATATACCCCAGGCAATGTGCATCAAGGAGATGTTTCATAGAATACCAAGTGCATGGTTACCAAAGGGGCACTTCCATTGGCACCAAAATTTCTATATAGAATTAGGGGAGACCCAATTATTCGTCCACATATTGAGGAAGAAACCCTAAATATCCCTAGCAAAGGAACAATGTAAGAGAAGATGTCTAACTTTTTTCATCTTCTTCTTTACATAAAAAACATCTATTGGTGATGGGGAGACCATGTTTACATATATTATTAGTGGTAGAGATCTTATCGTGCATAAACGGCCAGAACAAAATGTAATTTTAGGAATTAAGAGCTTATTCCAAACTCCTGCCCAAAAGGGGACATGAGAAAAAGACATAGTAATGATCTTGAAAGCATCGGCCACCATGAATTATCGAGAAGTAGACCCATTCCAAATGACCAAGTACTCCACCTGAGAGGAGGAGATTTGGATCAGGTTAAGCCAAGGTTGTAAAGGTGCCAAAGAAGCATCAAACCTTGTGAGGTCCACCCAAACTCCATCTCTGATATAATTTGCCACCCAGGCACCAATCAATCTAATGCATTTTTCTTTGAATTGGGGAGCCCACAATGAATCAGAAAATGACCCCTCTCCCATCCATCAATCATCCCAAAACCTGATATTTCTCCCATTCCCTAGAACCCATTTGCTTCCTTGATTGATAATGGGATTGGAACTGAAGAAATTGTTCCATAGATTAGAAGTTGAAGTCGGTAGGGTATAATTTTCCAAAATCCTTTAGAAACCATGAATTTGGTATTTTCCCTTGAAAATATCAATCCATTCATTACTCTCCTTTAAAGATCTCCAAAATTGCTTAGCCATTAGATCCTTGTTGAAGTCTCTCAAATGCCTTATGTCCATACCTCCCCTATTTTTGGGTAAACAGACTTTGTCCCATGCAACTAAATGAAGTCTATTCTTGGATTTAGTTCCTGACCAAAGAAAATGATTATGTATTCTTTCCATTCTATCAGAAAATTTGACAGAGATTTTATAGATACTCATAGCATAGACCAAAAGATTTTGAAGCAAAGCCTTGATCAACTGAAGTTTACTAGCTTGATTTAACAAAGCCCCTTTCCATCCAGCCAACTTGTTTTGGAATCTATCAATCGGACTAGACCAAAATGAATCTGAGGTAGGTCCCACACATAGGGGTAAGCCCAAATATGAATCAGGAAGGGCTGCCATCTTACAACCCAAAATATTGACAATCTTCATTTTTCCATGCTTAGGGCTATTCATGAAAAAAATGGACCTTTTAGAAATGTTGATTTTTTGCCCAGTTCCTTTCTCATATATATCCAGGATAACTTTAAGAGTTTTTTCTTCTTTAATTGATCTTTCCCCCATCAACAAGGTATCATCCACAAATTGTAGTTTGGGAAGAGGGTCGTAAACCCAACATGTTTATCTTTCTAACTTCTTTTTGGATAATTTTGTTGAACACTTCACTCATCATAATAAAAAGGAAAGGGAAAAGAGGATCCCCTTGTCTAATACCCCTCGACGTAGAGAAGAAACTAGACACAGAGCCATTGATTAGAACCAAAAATTTAGGAGTAGACACACACTGATTAACTAGCTGGATGAACTGATTTCCAAAGCCAAAGGATCGAAGCATTTTAAACAAAATTTTCCAATTGACCTTCAACAAAAAACTAGGCTTCTTATTGATAGATAAGGAGTGGATATTTTCATGAACCACAATAATAGAATCCAAAATCTGTCTACTAGGGATAAACCCATTCTGATGCTTCAAAATTAAAGAAGGGAGGATTTTCTTAAGCCTGAACACACGAATCTTAGTGAAGATTTTATAGATCGAATTGGCATAAACTAGTGGGTCTAAAGTTCTGAAAAGAGTTGGCATCAGAATTTTTGGGGATAAGGACAAAAAAGGTGGCATTAAACTCCTTAAGAAGCAATCTGGAACCAAAAAAATCTCTCGTAGCATCCACAACATCAGAACCAATAATCTGCCAAAAGTTTTGGAAAAAAAACATAGGGAAACCATCAGGGCCAGGAACCTTATAATCTTCAAAAGAGAAGACCACAACTTTGACCTCTTCATGGAAGGGAATTATGGTTAGCTCCTTATTCATGTCCTGAGAGATGGTGCTACTAAACTCCCGCGTGATCTCATCTTGAGCATTATCATCAAGAGGACCATCATCGGAAAGAAGAGAGAAATATATAATAACTTTCTGGTTCAGCTCCTCATGCTTATCAATCCAGCATTGATCCACCAAGATTTTGTTGATTCTCTTTGATGTCCTATGTTTGAGAGTGGTCATATGAAAAAACTGTGTATTTCTATCACCACATTTGAGCCATAAAGCTCTAGACCTCTGCTTCCAAAATTCCTGCTCCTTGGAGATGATATCATGAAGTTTGGTTAATAACTCAATTTCTTTATCCATAATCACAAGATCATACCCAAAATCTCGAATCTGATTTTGGACATCATCTGGATCCTTCTTGAGCTTCTCTTTTATCTGAAAAATATTACCGAAAGAGGCTTTGTTCTAGTATTGAATTTTGGACTTGACGTTGGAGAGTTTCTTAGCCACTCTAAACATTGCAGTCCCCTAAATATGAACATTCCACCAATCATAAATTTTGTCATGTATTTTTGAATCTAACAACCACATCTTCTCAAACTGGAAGGGGAAAGATTTCCTCCCAGTCAAAGCGGACACACTTAGACTGATAGGGAATTGGTTAGAACCAATTCTAAAAAGTGAATTTAGCCTACATGAAGCATCTTGAATCCACTTAGGAGAGATAATACCCCGGTCCAGCTTAACTTGAATGAGGCCCCGCCCACTTCTCTTGTTAGACAAAGTGAATTTAGCCCCAAGGAGATCCAGGTCTAACAATCCCAGAGAGTTCATCATGTCTGCAAGGTCCTGTCTATTGGCATCTGAAATCGACATCCCACTAGACTTATCCAAAGTAGATAGAGGAGTGTTAAAATCCCCCAATAAGATACATTTCTCATTAGGGAAGGCCAATCTAGCATTAATGATCGAGGACCAAAGAACTTTTCTAGCATTTTTCCCATTTGGGGCATAGATATTGGATATGATCCAAGAAGACTCATCTTTAAGACTGGTAGATCTAGTAGTTATGTGATTAGGAGAAGTTAAGACAATATTACCAGTTAATAATCTAGGATTCCAGAAAGTGGCAATTCTACCAGATGACCCAACATCATCAACACAATGAGTCCCGTAGTCTCTAAAACCAGCCAATTTAATCTTTTCCACTTTACAACTAGGTGTTTTGGTTTCTTGAACAAGACAAATATCCAGCTTATGATCTCTAATCAAGTTGGATAGAAGATTATGCTTGTGGGGATGATTCAGTCCCCTAATATTCTAGGATATAACTTTCATTTGATTGGAGAGGGGGAGCCAATCCCCATGTCCTCTAATGTTCTCTAGGATCCATTAGCAATGGACGCCCAACTATGTTTGTCTCTGCTAATCGCAATGGGTGTCCTCCCCACTCCCTTCAAATCAGACCCATAGTCTGCCTTTTGTCATTTTCTAGTTTTAACTCCACTGGACACTAGTGTTGAGTTATGACCATTTGGGGAATTCCTTCTTCTATTCTTAGCTCTGACTTCTATAAATGGATTTGAGTTTTCCAGAGCATATTACATAAAATTATCAGCCTACAGCCTTGTCTCCATAGAGTTACTGACTTCAACAACTAGGTAGATGGGGTTATCCTGCTCCCCATTAACCTCCATCGAAATCTCATCCCCATGAGAAATCTCCTCAGGAGTCAAAATTTCCCCTACAACCCCTTCCTCACTAGATGGATCCATATTTAAAGGGTTTGGATCTGGCACATCAACAAGAGCAGTCAGAGCATAACTCACTCCATTTAAGCTTGGAGGGGAACCAAAAGGCAAGGGTTCCACCTAGTCCACTCCCGACATCTCATCTTTCTTTTTCTAGATCTTCTTAGACTTAGACTTAGAACGACGTTCCCTAGCCCACTATCCAACTTTTTTACAGTGAAAGAAAGAAAAGGGAATAGATTCATACTCCACTTTCCAAACCCATCTACCCAGTTTTGAGAACAAGTCAATCTCATTTGGCAGGTTAGCAGATTGTTTTACATTCACACATATTCTAGCATATACCAGGTGCTTAAAAGAAGTCATTGAATCAATTGAAAGGAGCTCACTGAAGCACGTTGCAATCTGAACAAAGATTTCTTCACCCCAATAATCCATAGGAAAACCCAACAACCGCACTCATATAGGAGCCTCATTACATTCCCATTATTTCAGGTTGAAGCCTGATTCCCATTTTTTGAGAGCCAACAAGGATTTTCCTAGCATCCAGGGGTCGCCCGCCAATACACAGCGTAGGTCTTTCTCACAGACAAAGAAAAAAGAGGAAAAATCATTGGACATCGCAACCACATCTATCTGACCCTTTCCATTCCATTTTCAAGTCACCCAAGCTCTAACAGTTTCAATATTAGGACAAGGACCAACAAACTTACCAACTAGGATAGAGGCCAGGTTATCCATATTCTTTTCCACGATACAATCCAGAATAGAAATGGAACAAAACCCAGACTCCAGGTCCACTTAATGGGGAATAGGCAAAATTGCCTTACCTTTAAGATTTGACCCTAACAAACTAGTGTTAGACACAATGAACCACTGAGAGGGCGGTGAATCGGTAGTTTGCAAAATTTTCTCTTTATCTATCCTATGTGTGTATATCAGTTATCATATCTAACAGAAAGTAGACTTACTAGTTAGGTGTGAGACAAACACAAATGCACTCACACATGAAGGAGACATCACATAAAACTAGCATATATGAGGAAAACCTATGATGGGAAAAACCTCGGTGAAAAATGTTGTTGGAGTCTACTACTCCAATCCAGCCTCATAATGAAACTTTGATTACAATGTTTAGGGCACCAACCCAAGGAGCACCAACCTAAGGAGAACCAACCCCTGATTTAGGGCACCAACCCAAGGAGCTACAACCCCTGCACTGAGCTCCAACTCAGCGGGATACTATGAGTATATTCAAGTACAAAAGTAATAGTCTTGTTACAAATGAATTTTGTAACTTTTCTTCAAATCTCTCTACTAGATCTTCTATCCAATTCATTGGCGGTTCTCTACTCACCCTCTCACTGGTGCAACCTTACTCTCTATTGCACCTACACCTGTTTAGTCTCTTCTTCTTCTCTCTTGATTCTCTCTTTGTCAGTTCTGCTATCTATCAGTTCTCTCTGCTACACTGTTGCTCTCCACTGATACTACACTCTGTCGGTTCTCTGCTTGCCTTCTTTGCAATCTTCTACAACTCTTCTGTAGCAGTATGGTCTCTGTCAGTTCTCTCTTCTGTCACACCCAGTGGTTGTCTATTGGTTGCCTCAATGATGTTGGTTGAACCCTTCAACCCAATTCTCTCTCACACTCAGTCTCTCCTCTGATACTCATTGAGCACTTGACTGATTTCTTCTCACATGCAACAACACTATCTCATTCATTGGTAGCCTTCATTGATTTTGGCTTGCATATTTATAAACTGGTTTTCCTGCCAAAAATCAATTCAAACTTTGGGAAGTTAGGGTTTACTCATTGACCTCGAGGCAAGCCAAATCCAATCACATCTCACGAGATTTGATCACCTTGATTGATAAACTATAACTCATCAATCAATCTCTCCAGTGTCGTGCCTTCCTGATCACACCTTCTATTTTTAGCAACCTACTTTTAACCTATCAGCGGATTTCTTGGTCGATCATCAAGAATGGCTTCACAATTTCCTTCACCTACCTTGATCTACTCAAACAATCTTTGTTGGATCTTTGTTGTCCATCTGACCTCAAGCCACAAACCGTTGATGCGCATCCCATGAAACACGTAGTCAACATAAATGTCAACCTGCCAGCTACCTCACTGACCCATACTTCACCGACCCTTGCATGCATGACACTTGTGCCCTACGTGTCATCATCATTGGCATGCACCTTAGCTTGGTCATCATGTCGGTCACCAAACAACACATAATACCGGTGCTCCATCTACCAGCTTACTAACTCTATCAATTAAACCCTAACTGGTCTTCCATCACTCTGCACTTGGCTTCTCTTTAGGTGGAACACTCAACTGGTTAGCACACTTGGTAACCTACCTTATGCACATCCTCATTAGATGGAACTCTTCTGCATCTACACTTTTTCCACATTATCGGTGGACATACTTATTAGTAAACACCTTTGATGACACCATGTCATCAACCTTCAACTATTTCCATCTGATTCATTTGCATACCTATTGCACTCTCTATCTGCAACTGCTCAGTCTTGCCTACTTCTTCATCAACCCAAACATCATCTCAATTGGTTTGTTAAAGTGACAATCCCATCACTTCTTCCTCTGTACTGGCTTCTCAACATGCCTTCTCTGTTGGTCCAGTGCATATCCCTGATTTCATGCACTTGAGGCATCTTTGTGATTCACCATTAGATCCGACGTGACCCTTCAAACACTTGCCTTTAACTCTTTTGTCTTATCTCACTAAACTATGATGCACACTTTGTATAATAGGAGATAAGCTCCACTTATTGGTGGGAGTGGATCCTTGTCATCTGCATCCTGTAATGCACCAATGTGGCTTCCCTGTTTGAGCAGTATATCTTCAAACAGACACATGTGATCCGATTGAGGCACATTTATTGTCAGACATCTCTTCAAATTGGCGACTGCATCTTTGTCAGGTGGGAGTCAGTTGTTTTGCATCCATACAACATACTGGTGACCTATACATCCTTCTCCTCTTGTGTTGATGTGATTTAGATAACATTCCACCTCTTTGTCATAATCAACAGCCCAACATCTTGGATGTCATCATTTACCAGCTGTTATATCATTTCGGTCTCTTATCCATATATCATACCGGTGACTCCAATGGTCATTGTATTGAATGACATTCTCTCCCTTACTAGTGACCTGTAATAATAAGTGACATCAAATATATCACATTTGGTATGCATCCATAATAGTGCAACACATATATCTCATATCGGTAGCCATCCTATTTCGGTTGTTATCAATGACAACACAATGCCAACAATCTCCCCCTTTGGCATTAATGTCAACACATGTAGTCTCTAACATACTACATATTCTCTCTCCCCCTTTGTGTGATCCATGGATTCTCACACATGTAGTATGCGGTGTAATACATAATCTTTCTCCCCCTTTGACAATAATGGCAAAGGGAACTGTCAGGGTTTCTCTCCTCCTTGTATCTACCAGGCACTAACATAGATTTTTCTCCCCTCTAATACCAATGTTACATCTTATCAAGTTACAACACTTGAGATGAAGGGCTCAACCGCCGACTAACACCAATTGAGCATACTAATCTGATACCAATTGTTGAAGCACTCAATTGTTCAAGGATGTGTCAATAAATACAGCATACCCGCCGGTCAGACTGCAACATCCCCTATTTGATCCCATTTTATCTTTAGAGTCAAATGTGAGTGTACTATGAATGCAACCAATTGGGAAAGTAGATACCCTCAATCATGAACTTCTCCTGGGTACTCTTACAATAATTTCCATCATCTGCAGTTGAGGAAGCCAATATCCTCACAAGTTCAAGCATCCCAATTCAATATTATGAACCCTTGAACTCCCCCTGAGTTATACATCTCAGGTCCACAATGTCGGTCAGGTCCAATACCGGAGCTCCAATATTCTCCATATACTGGTTGAGCTATACAAATGTGATCATTTGATGATTTTTCAGCTCCATTATATCTACCACAGCCTGTGACATGATTTTGGATGTATACAATGTCATACAATGTCATCATCATGCCATAAATCAAACCGGTTAGCCCAAAAACATGCATGCCTGGATGATCAACAATTGGGCCAACATATGTCATTCAGGTCTTCATCAACACCACCAGAGACATAAACTCCTCATTCCATGCTACTGGGGCTAATGCAATGATCTCTAGCCTTATTGTCTTACATAACCTGCAAGAACCTATTAGAATTCTTACCAGTAACATCCTGCACATACCAGTTTCTTGTACCGGTCCATTGTCACTACCGAAGCACCTTCCTATAACTCCTGACATATTGTGTCAATGGCATCTAATGCCAATTGTAAATATGCTAATTATTAACACATGCAGTAGTGATCTATGTCAGATCTGCAAGTGTGTAGCCAAGGCAGCCACTACACACACTTATCTTCTCATTTTCTTCCTTCATACCAACAACAACTTGTCCTTCCATGTGTCCTTCTTCACTGAGGGCATGAATGATAAGGTTAGTGTACTACTCCCCTTAAGGTCCTTCATCTCCTATACGCCTTAGGAGATATCACCTATGCATTGAATGCATAGTGTCGATCCATGGTTGCATCTTCTTCCTTCTCCCTCCATGCCTACTTGGTCACATTCTTCTTCCCATTTTCAACCTTGGGAGAAGGTCTTACCTTCTTCTACATATTTGTCCTTACATTTTTGGATTTTGCATGACAACAGGAAGAAATGCTATGGTAGCACACAACATCCATCCCAACCTCATGATTGGGGAATCTTCTAACATACCGGTTTGACCATCTTCTTTTGGTCATGTTGTTGTGACTGGCAACCAAAACCAGTGGGCCTCTTGATCTTGTAGGGATATGTCTCCTTTGGTTCCATGCAGGTCTCTGACTTCCATATGCTCTATATTCATTTCTATGTTGAGCATAGTTTCTATGTCGGGTTCCATATGACTACAAGTTCCTCTTCCTACATTCAAACTCTCTATGGCCAAAACCATTGTAGTTATAACAAACACTATTTGAACAAACGGGAGAGGAATTATGCATGTTTCTACTCCTTGAAACATTTTGCTCATTTGCATGATATCTATGAGATCATAGATTTTTCCTTCTAGATCCCTTTCTACATTCTTCTGCCCTATGGCCATGATCATTACATGCAAAGCAATAACCTGAGAAGAAAGGTTTATAACTTACAAACTTATTCTGCCATGCATGGGGAGATCTTACCGGTCTTGCATCTCCATTTCTACTTCTCTGGGGATGGACCCTAGGTTGCTCACCTTCTGCAGTTCTTCCATCAGATCCCTTCTTCTTCCACACTTGCCTTGACTTGTGGATGGTAGCATTTCCTTGTGCTCTACTAGTAGGAGGTCTTCTTTGTTGTCTTCTCATGTTCCTGCTTCCAGTGAAGTTGTCTTCTCCCATCTTCCCTTTTCCTTTAGGATCTGCATTATTTCTCCTTGCAACACTGATACTCATCCTTATTTGCATGTCTTTACCGGTTGTGGTTAGATCAACCTTCTTTCGGGGAGCATTTCTAACTATGAAGGTTTGTCCCTTGTTATCTCCATTTGAGGAGACAAACAGAATGTCATTGTGGGGATATTCTTGTTGGTGGAGCATTCACTGACACCACTTCCTAATCTTTCAGTGTCCTTGGCATGCTTTTTATTTTTCAACATTTTGTCCAAGGCATCACTACTGCCATCAAATCAGATTCTTACCATGAGCTCATCCTGACAATTCTCAAGGTCATTTCAGCGAATCTCTATTTATCCAACTAGCTGTTGATATTCTTTGTCTTTTACCTCTATCTTAGATGCTAGATCTTTACATTGACACTCCTTGGTGTCATCTTGTTGATTCTTTAACTCTGAGATGCATTTCTCAGAATCTTGAAGGCAATTTATCAACCGGTTCTACTCTAGAATAGCAACATTCTTGAATAGATTGTATTCATTTCTCATTCTACTAAGCTCTTCAAGTGCATTTACTAGTTCTCCTTCAAGATCAACTTTTGCTTCCTCCTCTTCTTCACCTTCACTATCATTGCCAAACACATCTTGCTAGGAGGAGTGATATGCATGATCATTCTTAGATGTGTGCCTCTCATCTTCTTATTCTTGAGCCATGAAGAGGTGGGTTCCTTGTTCATCATTGATGCGGCTTTTAGCAGATCTGCTTTCATCATTTGTAGATACATGAGATGCATTTTTCATCCTATCTTCACAAACCGGTTCTGTAGTGGTAGGCTCATTTCCATAGAGCTTCTTCAATCTGTCCCATAAGCTTTTTGTTGATCTACATTTGTCCACCTATGAGGAGATATCATTTGATAACCCACAGAGTATAGCCTTCATTGTTGCATCATTACACTGGTTACTTCTTTCTCCATCAAAATCGATGGGAGGACTGACTTTATTGGGGCAACCATTTACAATAGACATCCACACATCAAACCCTAGGGAGGACAAGTAGACTTCCATTCTACAACTCCAAATGGAATAGTTTGAACCATAAAAAACTGGAGCTAGGATTGACACTAAACAGACCATTGTGTCCTTAAGTTAGAATCTAGCCAAGCTAGAGAAAGCTTATCAACCAGGAACCTAGGGCTCTGATACCAATTATTAGACATAATGTGCCATTGAGAGGGAGGTGAATCAGTGATTTGCAAATTTTTCTCTTTATCTATCCTATGTGTGTATATCGATTATCAGATCCAATAGAAAGAAGACTTAGCGGTTAGGTGGGAGACAAACACAAATGCACTCACACATGAAGGAGACATCACATAACACCAGCATATATGAGGAAAACCCATGATGGAAAAAACCTTGGTGAGAAATGTTGCTGGAGTATACTGCTCCAATCCAGCCTCACAATGAAACTCTGATTACAATGTTTAGGGCACCAACCCAAAGAGTGTTGGATACAATTGTTTAATTGTGTATTGTCTTTGATGTTACACAAATGTCATATCAGTCTACCGAGCTCAGAATGTTCAGCAAGGCAATTAGACAGAGTCTACCGAGCTCAGAATGTTCGGCAAGGCAGTTAGGCAGAGTCTACCGAGTTCAGACGGTAAGAGAAGCAAGTTACAAAGTCTACCTAGCACTCCAGAATGCTATACCGAGTTCGCAGTCTTTACCAAGTTCAGTCGGTCTTCGAAGAATATGTGAAGGAAAGTCAGTCTTTACCGAGCTCAGTCGGTCTTCGAAGAATATGTGAAAGAAAGTCAGTCTTTATCAAGTTCGCAGTACTTACCGAGTTCAGTCGGTTACCGAAGAATCAGTAGTGTTCACCGAGCATCAGTGAAATGTTTATGCAGCCGACCAAAGCAGAATTTATTTATTGAAACTTGTATATGTAGCCGACCTATGTAATATTTATTTTAACTTGTAATTGGGCCGACTTGGTAACCTGAATGATATATATAAGAGATCAAGTTGCGATTTCGAAGTGTGGTGAAGTGTGAGAAGTATGGAAATGTGAAGGAGCAGAAATGTGCGAATTCTGATATCCTTGAGGTGCAGAAAAGATATATGTGATTAGTAAGGATCTATTGGCGCAGAACAGAGATCTGTATCAGCAAGATAAGTTGTATTTAATTCAGATCACTTCATTGTTGCTTTCTAACCATTGTAGCAGTGATACCGAAATCTCTTAACAGAGTTGGTCTAACAACCATTTTTGTAAATCCTCTGACAAGGTGACAATTCGGTTGAATTGTTCTTAAGACCTTTCACAAGGCCACTCCTAGCAGGGTGATTAAATCCTCTAACAGGGTCACACCTAACAGTGTGTTTTGTAACCTTTAACAGGGTTGGCTCCTAACAGGGCTCACTTCAAAAGAGTGAAAATCAGTAACTAGTTACATTGGTGGTTTTCCCAAAATTGGGTTTCCACGTTATATCTGGTGTTACTTGTGTTCATGTTATTTGTTTTATGCATGTTAATGTTTAATGAACACTGATAAGTTAATTTACCGAGTTTCAGCAGTTTATATTTAAGACGTCTAAGGGACTTGTGGATTTATTTTTGTGGTAACTGATTCACCCCTCCCCTCTCAGTTACTCCATCCATATTTCCAACAATTGGTATCAGAGCTCTCGGTTCTTGTAGGAAGGATTTCAAGGATCTAAGTTAAAGATCAAGATGTCTTACAAGAGGGAAATTCCAAGGCTAAACAGAAATAACTTTTCAGCATGGCAAGGTCTCATGAGACTCCATTTGGCTTCCATTGGAGATACAGGATTGACACATCTTGACACAGAATATGTGACACCCACTAGTACACTAACTGTTGTTGATATTGCTGCAAAGAAGACTCATAACACCATGATGATAGACATTGCATCTGCCCTAAGCTATGAAGAGTTTGATGATGTCAAAGACTACAAAACTACATTTGAAATGTGGAACAAGCTGAAAGATATCTATGGTGGTGATGACAATGTGAGAAGAGCCAAAGCAGAAAGCTTGAGAGGACAGTTTGATCAATTAAAAATGAGTGAGGATGAAAATATTGCAAAGTATGTTGAAAGAGTCAAAGCCAGTGTCAGTGCAATCAAAGCTTCTGGAGGTGATATCTTAGAGGAAACAGTCATAAGCAAAGTTCTCAGAACATTACTACCCATTTATGCAATCAGAGTTTCTGCAATTCAGGAAAGAAGATGTGAAGCAAATCACAAGATAAATTTAGAGGCCATAGTTGGAAGATTAACTGCATTTGAGTTAGACAACTATGACAACTATGTTCCAGCTTCCAAAAACATGGAATCAGCATTTGAAGCTAAGGTTTCACTCAAGGAGAAAGGCAAAAAGAAAAAGGAATCTCGGTCAGAAAGTGAAGATGAATCAGAACCAAGTTCAGACAGTGATCTTGAAATAATTGAAGCTCTTCTAGCAAGGAAATATTCCAAAGGTAGAGGAAAATACAGAGGCAAAGTTCCTCTAATCTGTTTTTCATGTGATGAAGTCGGTCATATTGCTGCTAGATGCCCAAACAAGCAGAGCAAAGATGAGAAGAAAGATCACAAATGGAATGGCAAAAAGGACTACAAATCATTCAAAGGTAAGAAAACATGCTTTATGGCTAAGGATTCTGATAATAGTGAAGATGAAATTGTTTATATTGCTATAAGAGATGATTCTGATAATGATGAGGAAGATAAGATGGCACTTATTTCTCATATAAGCAAAAATGATATTTGGATCATAGACAGTGGTTGCTCTCATCATATGACTGGTGACAAAACCAAGTTTGAACATTTTATAGACTATGATGGAGGTAGTGTAAGGTTTGGTAATAATGAACCTCGCTACATAAAAGGAAGAGGTAGAATCCCTATAACCAAAAAACTTGTATTTGATGATGCCTACTGGGTTGAAGGTCTCAATCACAACTTGATGAGTGTGGCACAGCTACTTAATAGTGGACTCAAGGTGGAATTCATGCATGGAAAGACCAAACTGCTAAATAATCAAGGAAAGCTGATTGGATCAGGCACTCAAACAAAAGGTAATTTGTTCCGATTTGAAACAAGTGAAAATTCATGTTTTATTGCTCAAGTTGAAGAAAGTTGGTTATGGCACAAAAGGTTATGTCATATAAATTTTGATAACCTAGTGAAAATAAGTAAATTCAGAAAAGTAAGAGGTATTCCAGATATAAAGAAACCTGAAGTCGGTCTATGTAAGAATTGTCAAATTGGAAAGATGGGAAAGACTAGTTTCAAAAGCAAAAACTATCAATCTGAAGATATATTAGAAATTGTGCATACTGATTTATGTGGACCCATAGGAACTGAAAGTTATACTGGAGAAAAGTTCTTCATTCTTTTTGTTGATGATTACTCAAGAATGATGACTGTCATGTATTTAAGGAACAAATCAGAAGCATTTGAAAAGTTCAAATGGTATTTGGCCAGAGTAGAAAAAGAAATAGGTAAAAGACTTAAATGTCTAAGGTCAGACAGAGGTGGTGAATTCATCTCTCATGAATTCAATAACTTTTGCATTGAAAGATGAATCAAAAGACAAGTATCAGCCCCTAGAACTCCTGAGCAAAATGGAATAGCTGAAAGAAGGAACAGATCTATCATGGATTGTGCAAGAACCTTAATGATTGAAAAGAATATTGCTATCAAATACTGGAAGGAAGCTACCAGCACTTCTGTTCATACCTTGAACCGAGTACAGCTGAAGAAGGACTCATTCAAAACCCCCTATGAATTATGGTATGGCTACAAACCTAATGTAAGTTACCTAAAAGTATTTGGAAGTAAATGTTACATTTTGAAAGAATCTAGAAAAGGAAAATTTGATGTGAAAGGTGATGAAGGCATATTCCTCGGATATTCTTGCAAGAGTAAAGCATATAGATGTTTGAACTTGTCTACTCATAAAGTTATAGAAAGTGCACATGTGAAAGTTGATGAGTTGCAGAAAGATCTGAAGAAGAAAGCAAAAGAGAATCAGAAGATTATAGAAGATTTGTGTCTATTGAACCTGATACAATACCAGATACATCTGCTAATCAGGAATCTTCTACTCCCGAGTCATCAGTAACTGAGTTACAGAAAGAGCAAACCGAGCCAGTATCTACCGAGTCTGATGAACCAGAACCAGTGTCTACCGAGTCTAAAGAAACCGAGCCAATATTTACCGAGCCGGACCAGCCAGTTGAAGAACAAGAGGACAATGATGAAATTCATTCTAAAGGCAAGAAACCTGTATTAGCCGAGTATGTCAGACGACATCACTCAGCAGATCAGATCATTGGAGACAAATCTGAAGGAACCATGACAAGAGGTAAGTTGAAAAGCACTTGTTTACTTGCTGATTTTGAACCTAGAAATGTCAAAGATGCATTGGAAAATGATAGTTGGATAGAGGCTATGAAAGAAGAGATAGAACAGATAGAGAAAAACAAGACATGGACTCTTGTACCCAGACTTAAGGATAAAAATGTGATTGGAACTAAGTGGGTATTCAGAAATAAACTGAATGAAGATGGCAAAGTTTCAAGAAACAAAGCAAGACTAGTATGCAAAGGATATGCTCAACAAGAAGGAATAGACTATGGAGAAACTTTTTCTCCTGTTGCAAGATTGGAAGGAGTCAGAACCTTACTTGCATATGCCGCCTACAAAGGATTCAAAGTTTATCAGATAGATGTTAAATCTGCATTTCTTAATGGTATATTGGATGAAGAGGTTTATATTGAACAACCTGAAGGTTTTGTTGATCCACAAAAGAAGGACATAGTCTGCAAATTACATAAAACATTGTATGGTCTGAAATAAGCCCCTAGAGCATGGTATGAAAGATTGCATAACTATCTTATTCAGATTGGATTTCAAAGAACTAATGATAACAGTAGCTTGTATATCAAGGAAGGATCAGATAACAAAATTGTCTTAGCAGAAATATTTGTAGATGATACTATTTTCATAGGAAATGATGATCTTTGCAAAGAATTTTCAGTACAAATGAATAAGGAATTTGAAATGTCTATGTTTGGTGAGATCAAATTCTTTGTTGGTCTTCAAATTCAACAGAACAAAAATGGTATCTACATTACATAATCAAAATACATCAAAGAGATACTGAAAAAGTTCGGTATGGAAGATTGTAAGCCAGTTGGAACTCCTATGTGTATTGGATTGAAGCTTACCAAGGAAGATGAATCACAAGAAGTAGATCAAACACTGTATAGATCTATGATTGGAAAGCTGCAGTATGTTGTTCATACTAGGCCAGATATTGCTCTTGCAGTTGGTATTGTTGCAAGATTCTCAGCAAAACCAAGAGAAAGTCACATGACGGCAATCAAAAGAATAATGAGATATTTGAAAGGAACTGAAGAGTATGGATTATGGTACAAATTTGGAGGAAATTTTGATTTGAAAGTATTTACTGATGCTGATTGGGCAGGAAACATTGATGACAGAAAAAGTACAAACGGAGGAGCATTCTTTCTAGGAAAGAGATTGGTTTCCTAGACAAGCAAAAAGCAGAACTGTATATCCCAATCTACAGCAGAGGCAGAATATGTTGCTGCAGCAGTAAATTGTTCAAATGTTGTTTGGTTTAAACAGCTATTGGCAGGCATGAAAATGGAAATCAAAGAACCAATTGTTATGTTCTGTGATAATACAAGTGCAATTGACATGTCCAAGAATCCAGTGATGCATCCCAAAACCAAGCACATTGCAATAAAATATCATTTTGTCCGAGAATTGGTGCAGGACAAGGAGATCAGATTGGAATATATTCACACAAAGGAACAAATTGCTGACATATTCACAAAACCATTGGCTAAGGATGCATTCTTATATCTAAGAGGTAAGTTAGGGGTCACTCCCCTATCTGAAATTCACTAAAGAAAAGTTTTAGTGATGCATCAACTCATCCTAAGTGAAAAATCTATTAGTTGATGCAGTATAATCAGGAAAATATTGCATATGAATCAGTACAAAAGGTACATTATAACTCAAATGAAGTCTTATTGTCTTTGGCATGTGTTGTCAAAGAGGGAGAGTTTTACTGTCATATCCTACTAAAATTTGAAAGAAAGTTCATTAAGATAAAGAGGGAGAGTTGTTTGATAAAGAGGGAGAGTTTTACCGTCCAAAGATGAAGTTACTTCACAGAGAGAGATTATTGAAAGAAGGAGTGTTCTCTATTCAAAGGGAAAGATATGTTGGCATGTTGCTGTCATAAAAGAAAAGACCTGTTTTCAAATTTCATTCTGCTATGACATGTTGTGTTGCCATCAATGACAAAGAGGGAGATTGTTGGATACAATTGTTTAATTGTGTATTGTCTTTGATGTTACACAAATGTCATATCAGTCTACCGAGCTCAGAATGTTCGGCAAGGCAGTTAGCCAGAGTCTACCAAGCTCAGAATGTTCGGCAAGGCAGTTAGGCAGAGTCTACCGAGTTCAGACGGTAAGAGAAGCAAGTTACAGAGTCTACCTAGCACTCTAGAATGCTATACCGAGTTCGGAGTCTTTACCGAGTTCAGTCGGTCTTCGAAGAATATGTGAAGGAAAGTCAGTCTTTACCGAGCTCAGTCGGTCTTTGAAGAATATGTGAAAGAAAGTCAGTCTTTACCAAGTTCGCAGTACTTACCGAGTTCAGTCGGTTACCGAAGAATCAGCAGTGTTCACCGAGCATCAGTGAAATGTTTATGCAGCCGACCAAAGCAGAATTTATTTATTGAAACTTGTATATGTAGCCGACCTATGTAATATTTATTTTAACTTGTAATTGGGCCGACTTGGTAACCTGAATGATATATATAAGAGATCAAGTTGCGATTTCGAAGTGTGGTGAAGTGTGAGAAGTATGGAAATGTGAAGGAGTAGAAATGTGCGAATTCTGATATCCTTGAGGTGCAGAAAAGATATATGTGATTAGTAAGGATCTATTGGCGTAGAACAGAGATCTGTATCAGCAAGATAAGTTGTATTTAATTCAGATCACTTCATTGTTGCTTTCTAACCATTGTAGCAGTGATACCGAAATCTCTTAACAGAGTTGGTCTAACAACCATTTTTGTAAATCCTCTGACAAGGTGACAATTCGGTTGAATTGTTCTTAAGACCTTTCACAAGGCCACTCCTAGCAGGGTGATTAAATCCTCTAACAGGGTCACACCTAACAGTGTGTTTTGTAACCTTTAACAGGGTTGGCTCCTAACAGGGCTCACTTCAAAAGAGTGAAAATCAGTAACTAGTTACATTGGTGGTTTTCCCAAAATTGGGTTTCCACGTTATATCTGGTGTTACTTGTGTTCATGTTATTTGTTTTATGCATGTTAATGTTTAATGAACACTGATAAGTTAATTTACCGAGTTTCAGCAGTTTATATTTAAGACATCTAAGGGACTTGTGGATTTATTTTTGTGGTAACTGATTCACCCCTCCCCTCTCAGTTACTCCATCCATATTTCCAACAAAGAGCACCAACACCTGATTTAGGGCACAAACCCCTGATTTAGGGCACCAACCCAAGGAGCTACAACCCCTACACTGAGCTCCAACTCAGTGGGATACTATGAGTATATTAAAATACAAGTAATAGTCTTGTTACAAATGAATTTTGTAACTCTTCTGTAAATCTCTCTATTGTATCTTCTATCTAGTTCATTGTCAGTTCTCTACTCACCCTCTCACTATTGCAACCTTAATCTCTGCTCCACCTACACCGATTAAATCTATTCTTCTTCTTATTTGTCAATTATCTCTCAGTTAGTTCTACTTTCTATAGTTCTCTCTACAACACCGCTGCTCTCCACTGGTACTACACTATCGATTCTCTGTTTGCCTTCTCTGCAATCTTCTACAACTTTTATGTGCCAATATGGTCACTGTCGGTTCTCTCTTCTGTCACACCTAGTGGCTGACTATTAGTTGCCTCACTGATGCCGGTTGAACCCTTCAACCTAATTCTCTCTCACACTCAATCTCTCCTCTAATACTCATTGAGCACTTGACTGATTTCTTCTCACATGCAACAACATTCTCTCATTTAGTGGTGTAGACACCTAAAATTGTCATGTCTAATTAAATAAATATTTTATTTATTTAATTATCTAAGCTTAATTCTTCTATTAATTAAATAAATCTTTATTTATTTAATTAATTCATTTATCCTCTTCTAGCCTTATTTCTTATTTAAATAAATACATTTATTTATTTAAATTACCCCTTTCCTAAATTAAATAAATATCTTATTTATTTAATTATCTTACTTCTTCTATTAATTAAATAAATCTTTATTTATTTAATTAATTCATTAACCTTTTCTACACATGACACATGTCATTCATCTCTTAATTCCTACACTACCTACCTCTTTCATTATTTTGGTATTTCTTCTACCTACCCTCTAATCCTAGCCGACCTCTCTTTTTACACCTCTCAATCTTCACCCTCCATTTCTTATTGTGTCTTCTATTTAAGGAGATGCTTCCTTCATTGTCAAACCCTAATGACTAATGACTGATTTTGGAGTATTTGGCTACACTACGATCCTACTTGCAACCACATTCCGTTCTTTGTTGAGCTCTTGTGCATATAAAAATCTGAGAGCAAATATATCAAGCAAGATCAATGGAGATAGGAAGAATGGAGATCAAAATCCTATTGGACATGTGATGGTATAATCTTTGTGATTTCATTTGATTTGCATTGTCTTAGGTAATCTTCATATGTTATGGTGGATCTTTATTCATTGTTAGGCTAGGGTTTAGTGGTTGGATTCATTTAGCCTTTCAATATTGTTGTTATTGTTATCCATTTTCACCATACACATTTTGGCACGCCCGGTGGGACTCTTGTCCCTTTGCATTTAACATTTTTGTTGCAGATTTTGCATTTTTGAAGTTGCAGATCGGACAATTTTCGACGACATTTTAGGTTTTTCCGCGTCTGTGAGCGTTCGGATTGCATTTTTGTGTTTCAGAAGCGTCTGCAATATCGTGAATCGCGTCTATGTTTTTGTCAGAATTTATTTTGCAGGTTTTTTGGAGCTGCGTCTGTGAATGGAAAACACGTCTGTGTTGAATCTGCTCGCGTCTGTGTTCGGAAAAAATGACTGCATTCTGTGAGCGCGTCTGTGCATCACAGAACCACGTATGTGTCATACAGACGCGTTTGTGTCTGGTATAACTGCGTCTGTGCTTTCTGTTTTGCAATTTTCAAATTTTTCTTTGATTCAGGTTTTCGGATTTTATACTTAGGGTTTCAGATCTGGTTTATTTTCGGCTAACCCTTGCAGATCTAGCTAACTAAGTTTGTGCAGCTTGCTTTGGAGGCAAAAACATTTTTGTTGAAGGCCCCTTTTTCACAAAGTCTTTTGGGTTTTCTAAAATTTACCTAACTTGTGTTCTTGCAGGAAGGGGTTATCATTTGAAACAACCCAAACTACTAACAAATTTGTTGCAGGGCCTTTGCTAGGGTTTTGTAATTTTGTTGTGTGCCTTGTTTTCATAGATTAGCAAACACTTCCATTGGTGCACTAAAATTGAATCATTGTCTTTTGTGTCTTGAGCAATAAGCTCTTTTTGTTTAATCTTTAGAGGGCCTGTGTTCCCGTGTGGTCATTAGGACTACTAGTGAGAAGAGAATGACCCAAGTGGTAGCGAGGAAAACCCACCTCATCCAAACCACTATAATCAAATGTATTCATGGTGAAAACTATGAATAACGTGTGCTGATTAGTTCATACCGACACTATGTCTCCCCATAAACCCGTTTGATCAAATTTATTTGATCATTTGTAGGGCATAACCCCTACCGGTTGGGAGCCTTCTGTATTTACAGAGCTGAAAGTGCCACATGTATGGCCACACGAGCGGATGCCCTTACTAGTACCTTTTTGTTTTAGAAGCCCAAATCCTTCTAGTTGTTGAGGCAGGAGGTCGGACCTCTGGTAGCGGCCCACACACATATGGTTCTTAGTAGAGATACAAAGTTCGCCATGGGGAGTTTTCATGGGGACTGATGCTTGGCTGACCCAAGAAGTGAGTGCCGAGGGTGGAGCCAGTGAGGTCAAACATCTAAGTATCCGCTCTGAATAGCGTAGCCTCGGGGGTAAAACCCTATGTGGGATCAACAACTATTGTCTTGGCCAGCCCTAAGATTTGTGCTTGTCTTATGCTAAACACTCAAACATTCAAGACTAAACAACAAAACATTGTGTCTTTTGTGTCTTCAAGTGTATGCAAAACTTTTTACATCAAACAACACACTTTTGGAGTCTAGACAGTTTGCAAATATTGAGTCATCAACATTGTGTCCTCTTGTCACGAAAAACAGTCAAACAATTGGATTTGGTCACAATAAAACAACTTCACATATTGGAAAAATTGCACGAAGTTTACAGAAACGCGTCTGTGTCTATTTTAACCGTGTCTACGTAATCTAAGCGCGTCTATGAAGGGCAGAATAGCGTCTATGTTTTTATCAGCGTCTGTGTCCAACAAAGAAGCGTCTGTGTCTGGGAATCGCGTCTGTGAAGCATACAGAGGCATCTGTGTTAGGAATTGAAAACTTTAATAGTCCAGCAAACAAAAGAAATCAGTTTTGGAATACTTGAGCTTCCTAGGTTGTTTCTTCAGGTTTCATCTAGCTTTCAACCTGTCCTAAGGTCTCATACAGTCCATCATTGCTTTACATCTCATTTTACATTCATACTTGTCTAAAAACTTGAGTCAAAAAGGTCACTTGCTTGTCCTCACTATACTCTTTCAACACACTACATACAACTACACTTTGCTAAGTGGTCCTTCATCAAGGTTTCTTACCTTTGGGTCTCATTTGGTCTTACTTAGAGTCAAGGTCAGCTTACCTCATCAAGAGAAACGATCCTCTCTTTGGAAGTCACACCTACTCTACTACTTACATACTTGGTCTTACACTTTGGACATTGCAAGTACACCTCAAGATTCAATTACATTCCATACAACTCTTGGTCTTCCATACTCTTTTCACTTTTCATCTAGTCTCTCACATCTTGGTCAAACACCTAGTTCATGGTTGAAACCCTCCTTCAAAAATCTAGGAGAATAGCTAAAGAAGCTCAAGAGTCCGCAAACATGAGTTCTTATGAGTATGACAATGATTTATTCTACAATCTTGAGCACACTACATTACCAGACATGAATGTTTATAGAAACAATCCAAATGTGGAAAGCGCAAATACTATAAACAACAATGCTACACACAATGACAATGTTGACAACTCTTCAATACTATCAGCAGACATAGAAGAATCCATAATGAATCCTCATTTCAATAGATTGGTTGAAGAGATAATGAGGAGAGATCGTCAGTACTTTTTACACATGATGGCACAAAGTGGAGCTAAAATACCGCATGATTTTGACTTATCTCAACTTATGGAAAGTCGACCCTCACAACAAACTCAACCCAACATGGATCAAAGGAGACCAAATAGTGGAGGAAATAGAGGACCAAATAATATGATGCCTGAGTCACCATCAGTTTTGCTTCAAAAACCAGCAATCCCACATACACAAGCTCAAACGTATGATACTTACACTCAAAGACCATCATGGAGGCCTTATGCAGACAAATATGCACAATTACATGCTCAAGGTATGGATCAATCAAAACAAGTGGATACTCAAAGACATCCTCAAATTTTTGACACAAGGAGACCTCATGTCAAAATTGGGGGCAACACAATGGAAAATGAAATGCCTATTGAGTATGGTATATATGCACAAAACAGATATGGGGTCCCTCAACATGAAGTTATGCCAAGTACTCCATATATGCCGCAACAATATAGACCTCCATATGGACATGTCTACGATCAGTATCATCCATACATGCAACAAGCTCCTCCTCAAATGGGTGTTTCAAACATGGGGTATGCTACAAGAAATCAATCTCCTCCCAAGAATAATTTGGAACAACAAATTAGAGATCTACAAAAGAAGATGGAGGACATGAGTACATCAAAACCAACATACACTATGAGAGATATATGTCCTTATCCCTTTGATAAGAGCATTCCAATGCCCCCATTTCATGCACACTTTGTGACGCCAAAATTTGACAAATATAGAGGGAGAGGAGACCCCAAGGCACACATAAGACAATTCTTCATAGCCTGCATTGAGGTAGCAGCAGAAGAAACATACTTGATGAGGTTGTTTCCACAAAGCTTAGGCGATCAAGCTATGGAATGGTTTTCTCAATTACCTCTCAGTATTAAGTCATGGGGTGACTTGGCAGAGGCATTCATTCAGCATTTCTCCTACAACATAGAAACAGATGTCTCAGTTACTACCTTGTGCAATACTAAACAAAAGGAAGGAGAATCTTTTGCAACATTTTTACAAAGATGGAGAAATCTAGCTAGCAGATGCTCTTGCGAAATCCCGCAAAAACAAATGGTAGAGATGTTCACCCAAAATGTTAACAAAGAGATTGGTTATGACTTAAGGAAAGCTTGTTTGTCTACCTTCAAGGATGTTATCAAAAAAGGCTTAGCAACAGAAAAGGTCCTAATTGAACAAGGAGTCATTAAAATATTTAAGGAAAACAAAGATGACTTTAAAGGAAAAGACAAGCCAAGATTTTGGAATAAAAACAAGAATACAGTCAATGATGGTGTTGTTGATGCCAACACAGTGCGACCCAAATTCATCTTTTCAGGATCAAGTTCTACAAACAATCAAGTGAATACTCAAACAACTTCTAGATCACGAAGGAAGTACACTCCATTGGGAGAACCACTTGAGTCAGTTTTCAAGAAGCTTGTGGCAAACAAGGTAATCACAGTTCCAGATTTTCCTCCATATGAGCCAAAGGTCAAACCTAATTGGTGGAATGATGATGAGTTTTGTGAATTTCATAAGAGCAAGGGTCATAAGACAAGTAATTGCCATCGATTGAAGAACATTGTGCAAGATCTCATTGATAGAGGTGACATTGAGATTGAGGGACATTCATCTAATCAAGAGCATGAGATGTTTAAGGAACCGTTCCCAAAACATGACAAAGGAAAAGGCAAAGTCACAGATGATCAAGCCAATTACACTAGAGCACCTTACAATTATGATTCTACTATCAATCACATCTCGATGGACAATCATATTTCTACTATTACTATCAAGAACAAAAATCCTGAGAATCCTTCTCAGAGACCCAAGATTGTCCTAAAGGGTGTGGGATCTTCCTCCGAGTCTACTTCTGAATGTCATGTTACAACTCGTCGAGGTAAGATTACGTTGCCAGGTGCCTCAACTAAGAATACCAATTCTTCATCAATCAAGCCTGAGTATGACCTTGTAGAACAATTAGGGAAGACACCCGCGCTCATCTCCATTCTTGAGCTTCTACGCATATCCCCTACTCATAAAGCTATCCTTGACAAAATCTTGAGAGACACTGCCATCCCTACTTATCTGAATGTGGACCAGTTCCAAGCCATGGTGGGATACCTATCCGTTCCACACTCCCTCACATTCATAGAAGCTGATGACGCCTCCATAAGTCAGCCACATAATGCACCTTTACACATTGAAGCCTTTATACATAAACATCGAATAAAGCGAGTCCTGATAGATGGAGGAGTAGGTCTAAACATTTGTACTTTGAGCACCATTAGACAATTGGGATATTCTGACAAAGCTGTGAATTCTACAAACCAAATCACCATCAAGGCCTATGATGATGAAGAGTGTTCATCCAAGGGCACAGTTACCTTACTGCTAAGAATTGGGCCGGTCACAAAGGACGTGGTTTGTCAAGTCCTAGATCTAGATCTCACATATAACATATTGCTAGGACATCCTTGGATTCATGAAATGAGGGTAGTCCCATCGACATACCATCAATGCATTAAGTTTCCTCATAATGGAGTCGAGGTAACGGTCAACGGTGATCCAAATCCGTTCATATATTGCAATAACTTGAGATCACATACTGAGACTATAATTCCCAGTAATCGTGAGGCTACTCTTTCTTCGGCGTACATTGATCCTGAGTCATTAAAACCCTCGACATCCAAACAAGGTGAACTTAGAAGCAAGTTTCAAGACAAAGGCATGGGAGAATACACTTTGAATCAGACAATGTTTTTACGACAAGTCATGAGTTCTCCAAAAGAATCTGGGAGGCCACATCCTAACAAGAAAATCTCCATCATGATACTCAAATGGGATCCTACTACCTTTCAAAGATGGGGTGAACTAGAAGAGGAAAATTTATACAAAATGCTCTACAAAGATGTTGAAGAGGACACACAAGATCAGATTATTATACCTTGTGAGAACTATGGAAAAGGCTTCAAAATTTTGCAAAGATTCGGGTATGATGGAAAAAGCCCTCTCGGGTTACGCAAAGAAGGTGTCATGGAGCCCTTACAACCTAAGTTAACTACAAGAAGGGAACGCTCAAAGGGACTTGGTTTTCTGAATTCCAAGATACACAATAAAAGAACAAAAGAGGCATTGCGAATTAAAGTTGCCGAAATTCAACAAGAGGACTACTATTCCACAGATTCTAATGAATGGGAATGGGGTTCAGACAAATCCTCCAGTGACTATGAGCTCACCGAGACATTCAGAGAACCAGATGAACCCACAAAAGAGGAGGAATTTTACAAAAAAGTTCAGAGTTGGTCAAGAACCAACCCATAAGGATCCCGTACAGTCTTCGTTTCAAGGTCCTAGGTTGAAATCGCATAGGATGAGGACACCTGTCCCTAAAGGCGCTACTAGTGATGATAATTTGGATTCGCTCGCGATCGAAACTGATGAGGAGAGTGCCATCGATGACCTCGACGATTGTCTTGACATACCTGAATATAACCACATCTTCACTCTTCGCCCTGCAAACTCTGAAAACACTAAAGAACTTCCCCTTGTTCACCCCCAACTCATTGACTGGGATCATGAAGGACCAACACAATTTGATACATTTCAAAATGACGAAGCTATTATCGACTATCTTGGCATATGAGATGATCTTCCCCCTGGAGACCACAAAGCAGGATACACCATAGAACTCAACAACATAGCATATTTTGGTGAGGGTGTCGGGCCTTCTAGTCGCAAAAATGTGAAAATAAGAACAAATCAAGGGTCTTATGGCGAAAACCACACTGTGGCGCTATCTGACTCCAAAAAAGTAAAAAGAAAGGATGTATCTGAGGGCGAAAACCTCTCTGAGGCACCCGAAGATGGAAGGCTCGACATTCTCCCAGCATCATATGAGGAAAAATCATCCATGTTGGTAGAGGAGACTATAAAGACAAACATTGGTACGGAAGAGGTTCCACACAACATATTCCTGGCTCAATCCTTGACAGAGTCTGAGAGGGCAAAATTCATAAGCTTCTTCAAGGAATGACAAATCAACTTTGCATGGTCATACGCTGATATGCCTGGATTAGATCCGGATCTGGTAATGCATCATTTGACAGTCAAACCGGGGGCAAAGCCAGTAAAACAGAAATTAAGGAAAATGCACCCGCAAGTGGCATTACTAGTCAAGGCAGAGCTGGAAAAATTATTGGATGTCAGTTTCATACGCCCAATTGATTATCCCGAATGGATCTCCAATCTAGTACCTGTCAGTAAACCAGATCGCAGCATAAGGATATGTACAGATTTCAGAGACATCAACAAAGCTTGTCTGAAAGATGACTTCCCATTACCAAACATTGACTTGATCGTTGATCTCACAGCAGGTCATGAAATGCTATCTTTAATGGACGGATTTTCTGATATAATCAAATCAGGATTGCGCCTAAAGATCAACATAAAACATCATTCACTTGTCCATGGGGAACCTTTTGTTGGAATGTCATGCCTTTTGGGCTGAAAAATGCAGGCGCTACTTATCAAAGGGCGATGACCACTATTTTTCATGATCTCATGCACATAACAGTGGAAGATTATGTTGATGATCTCTTGGGAAAATCAATAGATAGAGATACACACTTGGACATACTTTCAGTTGTCTTTGATCGGCTGGAAAAATACAAAGTAAGATTAAATCCAAAGAAATGTGTCTTTACAGTAACCTCAAGGAAGCTCCTAGGATTCATTGTGTCTAAAAGAGAAATCGAGGCCGATCCAGCAAAAGTCAAGGCTATCTTGGACATGCCGCCACCGAGGAATATCAGTCAACTTCGATCTTTACAAGGGAGACTCCAATCCATACGAAGATTCATAGCACAACTTGCAGATAAGTGTAATCCTTTCCAGCACCTGCTACACAAAAACATCAAGTTCAAATGGGATGAGAACTGTCAATAGGCTTTTCAAGCGCTCAAAGACTATCTTTTGAACCCACCAATTTTGATGCCACCAATTCCAGATCAACCTTTGTTACTCTACATATCAGCTACTCCAACGGCACTGGGGGCACTCTTAGCACAACAAATACCTGACGGCAAGGAAAAAGAAGTATACTATATCAGTCGCACACTGGTGGGATATGAGCTAAATTACACACCAATCGAGTGTGCCTGTCTTGTTGTGGTCTTTGCTTCACTAAAATTACGCCATTATATGCTCACTCACAAGACTAAGTTGATTGCTAGAATTGATCCACTAAAATATCTTCTCAACAAAGCTACACTTACTGGGCGGCTGGCCAAGTGGGTAATGATTCTGAGTGAATTTGACATCGAGTACGTAGACAGAAAAGCAATAAAAGGACAAGAAATTGCAGATCAATTGGCAAATGCTCCCATGATAGATGATGTTCCTCTACAGTCAGAATTTCCAGATGAAGCAATTTTAACAATACCACATGTGAAGCCATGGCAACTATACTTTGATGGCTCATACACACAGCATGGAGCAGGAGCGGGTATTCTCTTTATAACTCCCCAAAGCGATTCTATACCAAAGTCATACCGCTTATCATTTCCTTGCACCAACAATATAGCGGAATATGAGGTATTAACAACTGGATTAAGAATTGTAGTTCAATGGAAGATCCAAGAACTTCGCGTTTTTGGGGATTCTCAACTGGTCATCCGTCAAGCAACTGATAATTACCAAACAAAAGATGAAAAGCTAATGCCTTACAAACAACTGGTAGATGATTTGAAATAGCACTTCACAAAGATAGATTTTGAGCAGATACCAAGAGAACAAAATCGTGCTGCAGATGCCATGGCTACGATTGCTTCGCTCATTGATCTACCACAAAATGAGACCTGCTATGAGTTCCTGGTAGATAATCTGTTGATTCCTTCATACGAGATCACTCCTACTGAAATGATATGCGTTGTTGGTCCTGAATCCCAATTATATGGTTCCATATTCACATACCTTCGCGACAATATCTTACCTCTCAATCTATCGAACAACCAACGCCGCACTTTCATTCGCCAATCCTCTTGATACGTCATTCTAGCTGATATCCTATACCGACGAGGTCTAGATGGCACCCTTCTTAGATGTTTAGAGACTGACGAAGCTCAGATTGCGTTACGAGAAGTGCATGAAGGGATATGTGGTCCGCATACTAGTGGTCCTACCTTGGCCAAGAAACTCATCAGGACTGGATATTACTGGCCTACTATGGAAAAAGACTCATATCAGTTTGTCAAGAAGTGTAGGCAGTGTCAAATTCATGGAGACCTCATACATGCACCAGCACAAGAACTACAACCACTCGCATCTCCTTGGCCCTTTTGTCAGTGGGGACTCGATCTCATAGGCAAGATTCACCCTCCTTCTTCCAATGGTCATAAATTTATTATCACAGCCACAGAGTATTTCACAAAGTGGATTGAATCTGTGCCTCTCACACAAGTTACAGGGAAACAAATTGCTACCTTCATCCTGAACTACATCATTTGCCGATACGAGATTCCTACTTCCATTATTACTGATAACGGGCATCCCTTCAAAAATCAGGATGTTCCTGAACTCTGTGACCGCTTCCATATCTCTCATCGTTTCTCCACACCATATTACCCCCAAGGTAATGGCCAAGCTGAGGCGTCTAACAAAACAATTCTCAAAATCCTTAAAAAGACAATCGACGACGCTGGCCGTAACTGGCATATCCAACTCAATCCTGCACTTTGGGCCTACCGTACAAGTGTCCGCACACCTACAGGAGCTACACCTTATTCACTTGTCTACGGCGCTGAAGCCATCTTGCCTATTGAGATCGAGTTACCTTCTTTACAGGTCTCTTTGAGAAACATAATCAACGATGAAGATTACAGGGTCTCTCGCTTACAAGAACTAGAACTGCTGGAGGAATGAAGACATACTGCTTTTAATCATCTCAAGGCTTACCAACAACGAATGAGTCGCAACTACAATCACAAGGTCAAGCCTCACATATTTGAGGTAGGTGACTTAGTCCTCAGAGAAAACCCCAAGAATCAGCAAGACAGAGATAAGAAGGGCAAGTTTGAACCAAACTGGCTTGGTCCCTACATTATTACAGCAGCATATGGATCTGGTACATATCAGCTCTCAACTACAGAAGGTGAACCTTTGGAGGATCCTATCAACAACATGCACCTTCGCCAGTTCTACACATAGCTCATCAGAGTATCCTAATTCAAAAATACAAAAAAATCAAAAAAAATCAAAAATACAAAAAAAATTATAAAACAAAAAAATCGTTACTTGGTGAAAACCTGGCAAACAGGCGCCTTGTGACACAAAAACATTGAAAAATTGAAAAAAGTAAAGAGAAATAATTTCATCCAATGGTGAAAACCACTTCGGTGGTGCCCTGGGCAAGTACCATGGTGAAAACTGGGTCACCAGTGCCATGCGTAGAGACATTGCTCCTCCCTCCTTCAGGATTCACTTTCATCCTTTCACTTCGCACACACTCACAACCTATTCATCCATAATAAAATTACCCAGTCCCATCATGGCTTGTTATTGATCTACCCAAGATTGGTTAGCCATTCATAATAAATCTCCCTTTTCACATCCCTTTCCATCAATAATAAATCCGATCCTATCTGTGACTACGGCAAATCCTACGTCTAGTGATGGGTGTGGAACTAAGAACATCACATGTTTCGAGGAGTACAGTTTCTTCCAGCTTCCTTCAAGTCTATCCGCGCACAATCCGCAATAAAGCAACATCTGCATCGCCAGATCCGCAATAAAGTTTCATTTTCCTCACAATAAAGTATCAGTTTCATGGATTCAGTCAGTTTCAAATGAGACACAGCAGCAACAATGAGCTTCAACAAAATCAAATCTTTCAACAGACTCAGACAACATATGGTTCAGTGCTATCTATCCTTTTTGTGAAAGTGAACATTGTGACCACAATCGAATAAGACTTAAACAAGTGACAAGAGACACTAAACTTGAGGACTACAGTGGATGTTGGTGTCGAGTCTTGGTTTTCTTTTGATTTTATCTTTTGGTGACATGTCTTTTAGCTTTTCCAGGATGTCTCTGACTAGAGATTCTATCTCCAGGATGTCTTTGACTAGAAAGGCGAGGATGGGGTATCGTCACCTATTTGCATTTGCTGTCTATGGATTGTCTTTTAGTAATGCTATGACTTGTCCAAGGATATGAGGACACTGTGAGTCTAGTATGAACTGGGGCATTCCTTGTTTGTGACTGTCTTATCTCCATGCAAATAGGTACAATGACTTTCTAGGTCGAACAAATGCCTCGATTGTCATAACCTATTTTGCCATAATAAAGCTCAATGATGATAACGCACAAGAAGCTCTTTCACTTTCATATCTTCTGTCTTCCATCCCCCTTTCTTGATTGACTTCCATCGTCCTTCTCGAGTCCGCGTAGCCTGCTATCACATGACTAAGTATAATGACACACCAAAAACATTTGCATTTCATATAGTTACACCTGCATCACCACATATAAGCATTTCATACATACATATAGATATCACAATTGCATCACATCCTGCATACAACACATGTTAGCACATCTCACATTTTCATTATGTAAATAATCATTTGCATTATCATATTTATTTGTATTACATACATTCACATTTGCATCATGCATCGCATATAAAACATAAAAGAACAAAAACATTGCATTGCATCATATACATATTTGCATCCATATCATAAAACATGTATCACATAAGAACATCTCATCACATAAGGTACACATGCATATAGCTACCGCAAAAATGGTGAATCATCTCTCATATATAATCAAATGTGTTATGATACAATGATGTCAAAAGAATCATATAGCTACAAAATCACCCGCAGGTGTCTACAATACAAAAATGGTACATATACTGATACAAAGGAGCCCTCTATGGCTATTATGAACTCCCTCCCTCGGAGCCGCCTGGCCTCGACGGACGCTGAGCTATAGATGGACCCGCTCCAGGATCTCCTTGCCTGTCTGGTGGTGGTGGAGGACCCATGACCCCACCACTACATGCCTGCCTCCTCCGGCTCCCTCCTATAGCCGTCGCTGTCTGCGATGGTCTATGGAAGCTCCTCGTCCGCTGATCTGTTGGCACTGCACCATAGTAGAGGTCCCTCCAGTAACCAATCTCCTCTCCGGCTTGCAAGACATACGCGTAGCCTGCCCCTATGTCCTCTGCCACCTACCTCCCTGCCCTTAGCGCTATCTCAGCCTCAGTGTAGCGCTGAATCGCCTGATCCCTCTCCCGCTCAGTATCCCTGAACCAGGTCCTGAGTCGATCCCTCTCCCTCTCCAGCTCCTGGATCTCGTCTGCTTGGCCCTGGCAGATCTCCCTGAGCTCAATCAGCTCATCCTCCTCAGGATCCCCACCCTCTGCCTCTGCCTATGGCTCTCCCTCTGCGGGTGCCTGCACCTGTCTCTGTCCATGTGCCTGTACTGGCACCTGTCCCTGTACCTGTCCCTGTCCCTGTCCCTGTCTCGGTCCCTATGCTCTAGGACCCTGTGCTGCTGGTACCTGCAGGGGCACTCCACCGCGACCCCTCACCACCTGGGCTGGTCCCTCCTATCCCCCCTCCCTCGGAGGTGCCACCCTCCTCTCTCCCACTACTCCCCTCCGCCTCCATCGGCCTCGGCCACCATCCCCTCCACCATCATCATCATCATCCCCTCCAACCTCTCCCTCCAGCAGCTCTCCCGGATCTGTCAACCACGGAAACAGATGCTCTGCCCAATACGCGGAGTACTCTGCATCCATGCCTGCATCCTCAACATCCGGCCACATATCCCAGGGTAATGGCATCATCTCAGCCAGCTGTGTGACGACTTGATCATACGATAACAATGGCTCGAACTGTGCCTGATCCCTGACTGTACGGGCATACATACCCGAGCCTCGTGGCGTCCTCTAGATCCTACCGAACTATCTACCAACCCTGTCAACCAGTTGTCTCTCCAAAATGTAGGGCGTCCGCCCAATCAGATATCTGCTCCTAAATGTATATGGCAGCTCCAAGGCATCATCCTCCCACTCCTCGCACCCCAGGTACGGCCTCCAGATGACTGTGTCAATATCATCTATAACACGCCTCCAGTGCTCCAGCCGGCCAATCCGAGGCTGTGACATAATCATATCATAGAGGTGTACAAAGCTCCGTCCATGCCCTCTACCTCTGAAGTGAATCGGCCGTGTGATAGGAAGGTGCTCATATGCCCACTCCTGTAGGAGTGTCACTCCACAACCCAGTCCCACTGATCCGTGATAAACGAACTGATGCAACTCATAGTATAAATGTGCCAAGACACATGGCCCCCATGCATATCTGGTGTGCTCAGTCACCAGTATCTCCAATGCTCCCCCCCAACCCACTGCCAACCCCCGTGTAGCTCTGTCAGGACACAAGAACCCACTGATGGCTCCTCCGATCACAGCTGGCAAAGCTAAACCTGTCGCAGTCATGGTATCCCATGCCACGTGCCCTGCTCTCATCTCCAACCCGGGATCCTGGAATGCCCATCTCAACGCCTCCCTGTCTCCATCTCGATCATATGGAATCAGCTCTCCATCGATCGGTATGTGCAAAATCCTATAGACATCCTCGAGGGTCACTGTCATCTCCCCCATCGGTAAGTGAAACGTGCAAGTCTCGGAGTGCCATCTCTCCGCCAGCGCAGTCAGCAAACCCATGTTTGCCCGAAACTCAGGCACATACAGTACATGTCTGAGGCCCATCTCCTTAATAGCTGCTCTCTCCTCAAACGACAACTCTGGTCGCAGTCTCTGTGTAGACGGGAATCTCTCCCATGACTCCAACATAGGCAGATACTCCTGCAGTCAAACAATCAATCATGTCAGTTATAGTGGCATTCACTGTTTATCACAAAATGCTACTCGCTATCTAAATGCATATGGCTATCTATCCTAGTGACACTCACTGTTTATCACAAAGTGTTGCTATCTATCCTAGTAGTGCTCCCTGTTCATCACAAAGTACTACGTGTGTGACATTCCCTGTTCATCACAAAGTGTTACTCACATTCGCACTCCTTGTTCATCACAAAGTGCTGCCTATCCTGGTACTCCCTGTTCATCACAAAGTGCCTTGATCTATCCTGGTCTTCTTAGAGGACCTGTTTGAGTGTATCCTCTCAGCAGCTTATCCAATCGACAGCGTATGTTCATCACAGAACTGCCGATTTGACCTAGAAGACTAAAACCATGCATTTTGACACATAAACGCACTTCTAGACTGCACAAATGCGCTTCTGCGACACAGACGCGCTTTTTGAACACAAACGTGCTTACATTATGCACAAACGCGCCTATGGAACC
The DNA here is from genome assembly GCF_030272615.1 of Cryptomeria japonica. Lineage (NCBI taxonomy): Eukaryota > Viridiplantae > Streptophyta > Pinopsida > Cupressales > Cupressaceae > Cryptomeria > Cryptomeria japonica. Next base: position 218,473,622 of record NC_081406.1, on the reverse strand, counting down.
TAAACGCGACTTCATGACACAAACGCCTCTACAATACCTAAACGCGCCCGCAATCAACGCAAACGCGGTCCCAGGCATAGATGCACCTGTAACCGACACAGACGCGCCTGTTGGACACAGACGCGCCTGGCACTGACACAGACGCGATTGCGCGTTTTTGCATTTTTTTGGTACCCTATTCCTAGCACATTTATCGCTACCTACTGAGCATTAATGACAAAAACTTGAAATGCATGAAAGTACGAGGAGGTTTGGTGGTACTTACCAGCTCTCCTGCCTCTGCTGGCCTCTGGAATCGGCAAACGCGGTCAATCTATGCACGAAAGCCATCGCTGCTAACTGCTCCTGCTCTATTTTCGCTCTGCAATGTGCTCTCGTGAAGGTGTAGATGACAATGAGGATGTATTTTCCCCCCTGGTCTATCTTATAGACTACCCCTAGCCTTCGTTTCCCGAGTCAGTCTTCTTTATCCCGTGACTTTGTCACTTTATCCGGTCAATCCCTTCTAGCCTTTCTTTCTTATCGAGAGATTGTCTTCAATCTTTTCCGACATTTTCATCCAATCTCTCGAGGGGGCATATCATTCCCATTCTGGGGCAACTCTGTATCAGTTCATATTATCTTCTTTGAAACAACGCGACAAGCCGCATTGTCTCAAAGAGGGGCAAAATGTAGACACCTAAAATTGTCATGTCTAATTAAATAAATATTTTATTTATTTAATTATCTAAGCTTAATTCTTCTATTAATTAAATAAATCTTTATTTATTTAATTAATTCATTTATTCTCTTCTAGCCTTATTTCTTATTTAAATAAATACATTTATTTATTTAAATTACCCCTTTCCTAAATTAAATAAATATCTTATTTATTTAATTATCTTACTTCTTCTATTAATTAAATAAATCTTTATTTATTTAATTAATTCATTAACCTTTTCTACACATGACACATGTCATTCATCTCTTAATTCCTATACTACCTACCTCTTTCATTATTTTGGTATTTCTTCTACCTACCCTCTAATCCTAGCCGACCTCTCTTTTTACACCTCTCAATCTTAACCCTCCATTTCTTATTGTGTCTTCTATTTAAGGAGATGCTTCCTTCATTGTCAAACCCTAATGACTAATGACTGATTTTGGAGTATTTGGCTACACTACGATCCTACTTGCAACCACATTTCATTCTTTGTTGAGCTCTTGCACATATAAAAATCTGAGAGCAAATATATCAAGCAAGATCAATGGAGATAGGAAGAATGGAGATCAAAATCCTATTGGACATGTGATGGTATAATCTTTGTGATTTCATTTGATTTGCATTGTCTTAGGTAATCTTCATATGTTATGGTGGATCTTTGTTCATTGTTAGGCTAGGGTTTAGTGGTTGGATTCATTTAACCTTTCAATATTGTTGTTATTGTTATCCATTTTCACCATACACAAGTGGTATCCTTCATCAATTTTGGCTTGCATATTTATAAACTGGTTTTCCTGCCAGAAACTAATTCAAACTTTAGGCGGTTACGATTTCCTCATTGACCTTGAGGAAAACCAAATCCAATCACATCTCAAGAGATCTGATCACCTTGATTGATGAACTGTAACTCATCAATCAATCCCACCATTGTCATGCCTTCTTGATCACGCCTTCTATTTTTAGCAACCTTCTTTAACCTATCAGCAGATTTCTTGGTCGATCACCAAGAATGGCTTCACAGTTCCCTTCACCTACCTCTATCTACTCAAACAATCTATGTTGGATCTTTGTTGTTCATTTGACCTTGAGCTGCAAACCTCTGTTGCGCATCCCGTGAAACTCCGAGTCAACATAAATGTCGACCTGCCAGCTACCTCACCGACCCATACTTCATTGACCGCTACATGCATGACACCTATGTCCTACGTTTCATCATCATCGACATGCACCTAAGCTTGGTCACCATGTTGGTCACCGAACAACACAAAATATCTATGCTCCATCTACCTGCTTACTAACCCTGTCGGTTAAACCCTAACTGGTCATCCATCACTCGACACTTGGCTTCTCTTCTGGTGGAACACTTAACTAGTCAACACACTTGCTAACCTACCTTATGCACATCCTCATCAGATGGGAGTCTTTTGTATCTGCACTTTGTCCATATTATTAGTCGACATACTTACCTGTAAACACGTTTGATGACACCATGTCATCAACTTTCAACTGTTTCCATCTGAGGCATCTGCATACTGGTTGCACTCTCTATCTGCAGTTGCTCAGCCTTGCCTAGTTCTTCATCAGCCCAGACATCATCTCAACCGGTTTGTCAAAGTGACAAACCCATCACTTCTTCCTCTGTACTGGTTGTTCAACATGTCTTCTCTGTCGGTCCAGTGCATATCCCTGATTTCATGCACTTGAGGCAACTTTTTGATTCACCGATAGATCCAGTGTGACCCTTTAAACGCCTGCCTTTAACTCTTTTTTCTTATCTCTTAGAACTATGATGCACACTTTGCATAATAGGAGATAAGCTCCACTTACTGGTGGGAGTGGATCCTTGCCATCTGCATCCTGCAATGCACTAATGTGGCTTCCCTATTTAAGCAACATATCTTCAAACAGGCACATTTGATCCGATTGAGGCACATTCACTGTTAGTCATCTCTTCAAATTGGTGATTGCATCTTTGTCGGGTGGGAGTTCTGCTATTTTGCATCCACACAACATACTGGTGACCTATACATCCTTCCTCCTGTGTTGGTGTGATTTAGATAACATTTCACCTCTTCATCATAATTAACATCCCAACATCTTGGATGTCATCATTTACCAGTTGTTATATCATATTGGTCTCCTGTCCATATATCATACCAGTGACTCCAACGGTCATTGTACTGAATGACATTCTCTCCCTTACTGGTGACCTACAAAAATAAGTGACATCAAAGATATCACATCCGATATGCATCCATGACAGTGCAACACATATATCTCTTATAATGGTAGCCATCCTATACCGGTTGACATCAATGACAACAAAATGCCAACAAGTAGTCCATTTTACTATTGCAGTCCAGAGAAACCGAAGTCCTATGATTCTATGCAAAAACCCTAGGGCCCTCCACACCACAAGGTTTGTCAGATTTGTCAGCTTTACCTTTTGATGGAGCCTACAAAGTAACCCCATCCCAAGTTCCATTGAGACTGCCATTAGTAGATTTAGATTTTGTTTCTCCTATGGTGGAGATCACATGGGATCCCCTGGAACCTCCATCGCTTGAAATTACCACTCCTAATCCATTCAAATTCAAACCAGTCACTCCCACCGCTCTTGCTCCTACTCCAACCATTGCTTCATTGCTTATGTTCTTTACTGTTATATATTGCTAACTGGTGGATAAAGAATAAGTTTTTGAGTTTTATTTCTAATAGATCACTAATTCACCCCCCTCTTAGTGATCCCTAATTCTAACAGTGTTCTCTTGTTCTTTTTATGTGCTCTTATGTTCTTGAGATGGCATTTTCAAGAGTGGTATTAGTTGTTGAGACATTTTGATATTGAGGTCTCTTTAGCTAGTTGACATTTGTTTTGTGTGCCTTTGCATGTAATTGAGTGAGTTAAGAACCTAAGATTGGGGGCTTGGTTCTCAAAATTAGTGATGTTTTATACTCCTTGTGATTGTGCTCCTAATTGCTCCTCTCTCTCATCTTTCATCTACTTTACCGCAAGTATTTGCATAGGCTCATACTTCAGTTGAAGTGGGGGCTAACTGTAGCATTATAAATGGGCTAATTTACACCTCATGTTTATGCTCCTACTTTAGTGTGTCCTATTCTCATCACCTTTCTAGGTCTATTTTGTGCCTATTCTCTAGCTTTTAGGCCATGAATAGCCTTTTGTGGGTCCTACCATGGGACACCTACCTTATTTTAATATTGTTTAGGCTCTGATTGGACTGGGAGTAGGGCGTGGAGTTCCCATGGTCCCTCCTAATCTGGCTCCAGTTTAAAATGGAGTAGATGTTATATCTCGCCAATAAGATTTTATCCTCGTGGCTCTGCATGACCATTGGAGGTTAGCCTAATAAATATTACCTAGATAACCCTATATAAAGACAATTTATCAACCTAATTTTATCCATCCTATCTAAGAATTCGAAGTCTCCATCTACATTCGACCTAACATTATTATTCTGTCCATGAAGCATTTATTATCAAGCATTTTCAAAGATCTTCAAGGCTGCATATTCATCATTCAACAATTGTAGAGAAGAATTACATCACTCCTATGCAAACATGTGTGCATGATTAGGGTTTTGTCATGTTCTTTCCATTTCATACAACATATGTGATTACATTCAAAGAACAAAGAATCATCATTAACAATTGTAAATCTAAGGTATATTATTGTAGTATTTATTTAAATATTTGCATTATTTCATTCAATGTTAATTCCTAAACCAGGGTTTGACTTAGGCAAACCCCTATTCCCAACAATTTCCCCCTTCTTTCTATGTGTGGGAAACAAGTACAGAGTTGTGCTTGGGAGGATCAACAAGATTTGTAGAGATGAACAGGTTCGCCTTTTGACGATGAGAAATTTCGAGGACCAGGGTGACCAACAACACAATCCTGAAAAATCAAGGCAAACTTCTAGGAACAAATCTGAATCATTCTCTTCTACTTAGATCCAGGTTGGTGTCTCTGTACAATGACTATAGCTCACTGTTTATGCTCAATCTCTTCAATATTCACCCATTTACCCTAATTTCAACACTTTCATAATTCAACTTAGAAAGAGGGAATAAAACCCTAACCTAAGTGGAACTTAATCAGAATTTTAGAGCTCTTTCCTTAGAGGGATGAAGCCTAGAATTATTAAGTCCATCACTCTTTCAATGTAATGGTCTCTAAGGAAAATTAGTGGTTTTGTTACCTTAAATGGTGAAACCCTAATTTTCACCTATTATAGGGGATAATTAGATTAGGGAAATCATAAGTGAAATGTGAAAGAATCAATCCATACAATAAATTCTTGACCAAGAACAAGTCAAAGAACAAATAGAGATTCTTAGGTAGATCCAAGAATCCAATAATAGAATTTGCATAAGAGAAGAGTCCCAAATAAGAGAATTCACTCTCAAGTACAAAAGCTCATTAAAATTATCAATACTAGAACCATAATGATATCACTTTAAAAATTTGCAAGAGAACACTCAAACACCCCAACCATTCCAACTCAAATAAACATTAATGTTTTGTTGGAGTAATAAGGACATTTTATCTAATTATTTATTAATTAGGTCCTTGAATTACTTTTTCACTTAAGCTAAACTTAGGTGCTTTTTTATCTTGAGTTATGTTTTTCTAGCTTAAATTTCACTTAGTGATACTTTAGTTTAGTTGTAGTTGAGCTTTATCTATCTCTTCTTTTCTTTTCTTTAGTTCTCCTAATTTTGGGATTGGGACATCTCTTGATTTCTATAATGCAAGCCTTCATTCATTGTAATCATATTCTTTTATGCAATCGATATAGAGTTCTCAGGTTGTTATGCAACATATTATATTTGCTTGATCTATTTTGTGTGATCGGTGTTTCTCTTACAAATGATTCTTGGCTCTCGTGGTTGAATCATCAACTTTTACATGGTATTGAAGAGTTTCATATACGTTAAGTTACTGTCCATATTCTTGAGGTATCAAACCTTGAGCTATTTTTCTATGTACACTAGGCTCAAATAGAAGTTACCATCTATTTTTAGAAAGTTTCCATTTGTAGAATTTTTTTTTATTTTTGGAAGTTTTCAAGCCTTCCAAGCCCTAATTGAAATGCAGTTAGCTTTTTAGCCATAAATTGGTCATACGGAGTCGAAATCACATAAATGAGATGTCATTAGAAATCCATCTCTAACACCAATACAATGGTATTGGTTATTTTGTTATATTTTTCTCTAATTTTACATACTAGGCTTACAAAATTAGATCTTCATTTTTTCACTTCTGGGGCCATATCTTGTACATATAGACTCATTATTTGAAAACCAGACATCATTGAAAATTGTGTTTAGTGCTCTATGATCAAATCTATTACCATTTTTTTTAGATTTTTAACCAAGTATATTTTATTCATTTTTTTGTGTTTTCACTATGTGGTCAATTACATGGATGTCTTTCCACTTGGAATGGATGTGATTGTTGGAGACTGTTGTATTTTATGTGCTTTGTATGTGCTAATATTTTTGGGGTCTGATTATTTTATTTGAGGAGGTATCATGAGTTTTCCTATTCACGCTTTTGTTATTAGCTTGACAAAGGGAAATTATGAGTCTTGGAAAAATTGCATCTTGAGACATCGTAGGTGACTAGATATTTTGCCTTATTTGTATGAACTCATACTTGAACCAACCACATCAAGAGGTAGATCAACTTGGGGTGATATCATAGACCATGTTGTAGGAGTGATTTGTTCTAGTGTTGATCATGAAATTATGTGTGCTATAGCAAACCTTGAGTGTCCTCATGCACTTTGGACTAGACTTTCAAATATGTTTACTAGAGACCCTCATAACTCTCTATTCCCAAAGGATCTTACAACATATTATCTTCTTTCCCTTGTACATGCAGATTGTATGTCCTTGGATAATGATATCTTAGAGGAGATTGAGTATATCATAGGTCTTGCATGTTCCAATGGATCAAAGACCTCTCTTCATATTCCTACTCCTCACATTGAGATCCCATCTCAATCATCTTCATCTTCTATTGTTTCTACAGACTTTGGAATTAGTACACACATGGCCCCCATCGATTTAATGTAGAAAGACATTATTCTTCCAAACACAACTACTTGGGATAAATATCTTACAAACATGTTATCAATGTTTGTGGAGTCTCATACAACAGATTTGGAGGATTATTTTGAGGAAATTCATCTCCTCTTTGCTAATAGTCACATCAATGTTGTTAGCCCATCTTCACCACCCATGGAGCTTGTTCTTCATTAGTTTTCACAACATCCTGATTTGTCACCTTCTACATTTATTGGGCATGTACCTGATTGGTTTGGGGCATCATCATATTTCATGGACATAACAACATATGAGAAAATTTCTAGTGACACATAGTATTTGGATTTGGATTCCTACATCTTCCTATTTATGGGAGCATCTTCTCATATGTCCAATGGATTTGTTTCTTCCTAAGGGGAGAAATGTTGTGTATAGGCAACATATCATGTTCTGTCTTTAACACTTTCATCATTGGCACAAGAGCTACTTCTTCATTGGGGGTATTCCTATCCTTATTTTCTCTCTCTTGTGCGAAGGGACATTCATTGTGCTATTGTGATAGAAGCAGTTCTTGGGGTGTCACATTGAGTTTCACTAGCATATTTATTATATTCTCTTTTGGAGATGATTTTTTTTTCTCATGTGGTTTTCTCCTTTCCTTTGTTTGTGAGAGTTGCATTGCTTTGTACACGAGTACTTGGTCAAGCCTTTATTTTCAAAACTCATTCATGCATACATTTTGTATTCATATTTAACTTGTTAGCTACTTCCTAAGTTAATCTAAAGAGGGGGGGGGGGGGGGGGGGGTGTTAGAGTAATTACCTAGACACTTTATCTAACTATTTATCAATTAGGTCCTTTAATTAATCTTTCACGCAAGCTTAACTTAGGTGTTTAATTTATCTAGAGATAATTTTATAGCTTAATTTCACTTAGTGATACATTAGTTTAGTTGTAGTTGAGTTTTATTTAGCTCTCCTTTTCTTTTCTTTAGTTCTCCTAATTGTGGGATAAGGGAATCTCTTTCTTTATATAAAGAAAGCCTTCATTAATTGTAATCATATTCTTTTGTACAATCAATACATACTTATTAGGTTGTTATGGAGCATATTATCTTTGCTTGATTGAATTTGTGTGACACATGTTTTTCTTGTAGATGATTCTTGGCTCCTGTGGTTGTATCATCAACTTCTACACATGTTTACCCCCTTTTACTCCTTCCTCATGAGGTGAATGAACCAGTTGGCATGACCTTGATTGCATACAAGCGTACCATTGTCATGTATGATATTCCCTTTGCATGTGAAGAGAACAATCCAGTAAATTCTACATCACTTGACCAATGTTTACTAGAAGAGTGGGAGTTATTTAATGAAATCCATTAGCAAGAGTACAACACGTGTTATTCTAAGTCCATCTCATTCACTTTTATGGCGAGTAGATTCATAATATCACATTTTATGAGCTTAAAATTTCCTTGAAATATGAGAGGTAGTAAAATAAAATGGGTAACATATGTATGGAAATATGTGCATGCATAAGTATAGCAAATAAGTAAATAAGAAAAATGTACAAGGACGTGCATGCATATGGATGAGGATAAGTGATAAGTATATATAGAAATACATGTAATGGCTAGATAGGTGGCATATCACAAGGTACCCAACTTTATATAAAATTATATACCATTTATCAATATTTTTATTTATTAAGATATTTTCCTAAAAAAAGTGAAATAAATAGGAAATAACATGGCTACTAAATATGTAAGATAATTTAACTACAAATTATTTAATAATTCTTATTTTCTATAAATAAAGTTGCTCTCGTATTCTTTTTAAAATAATTATTTTAATATTTTAATTCTATTTCTTTTAAATAGAATTATTTTAATTAGCTTATTTTATTTATTTTAAATATTTTCAAGTTCAACAAAATATAGAGAAATAAAACACAAACTATAGCTAATCTAGGGGAGCTAATTGGTTAAATGCAAATATTATAATAAAAAATGTTAGTAAATGTAGTTTGAATTGTGCTTGTTAATGATTGTAAATATCCTAATATGCATTGTGCTTAATGATCACAACTGGGATTATAGATTTGGATCTACAATGTGTGCACTATGATGAATCTACATTGTGATGTTGGTCTACTTTGGACAAGACACCCCCTTAGTTTAATATTTGGGTTATATAATTGCATGAATATATCATCTAGAGTTACAATCTTTAATATTTATTTATCTTCAAAATTAGATATGCTTTAAATAAAGGTTGTAATGAAAAAACCGTGGAATTTTATTGTACTCAAAAGGAATGTTTATGAATTTCTTGATAATGTATCATACAACAATCAATGTCATATATAAGGAAAATGGTCCTACTGCCTATAATGTTGATATTGTGTGCAAATAATTTTGTAATATGGTATTTTGATGAGTAACAACCTATAAAAATTCTTAAATAGAAGATTCCATATGTTTAGTAAATGAGGTGTTTTAATGTGCATATAACAATCAAATTTCAAATGGGTAAGCCTTAGGAATGGAAAATTTAGAGTTTAAAATAAGAGGACGAGATTGTAATGTGAATTAGTTCAAGGGATAGATCTCCACCTACAATGTAATAATAGAAATAGATTTACACCCATAATCTTATTTAAAAAAAAAAAAAAAATTCAAAATAATCCAATTTATAATAAAAAAGATAATTATTTAAAATATAAATACAAAAACATATTCTAAATAGTATATAGAAAATAAAGATCAAATTAATGTAAAGATAATGTCAATTAAACATTACTATATATAACATAATTATAATAAAAATTAACATGTAAAACAAATAAGTAAAAGATAGTGTATGTATTTTAAAATTATATGTAACCTTTGCTTTCGGTTTTTCTCTTTTTAATAAAATTGTAGTATGTTCTTAAATAATTATGAGAGATAATTTACATAGAACATCAATTCAATGCATGGTTCTTGACTCTTCTAACTGATAAAACAAAATTAAACATTACTCTAATATAATTATAACAAAAATACATGTCAAAAAAATAGTAATAAGATAGAGTATGTTTTTAAAATTAAGTGTAGCATTTTCTTCTTCTTTTTTATAAATAAAATTGTAGTATGTTCTTAAATAATTATGAGAGAATTTACAAGGAACAATAATGTAATACATCATTCTTGACTCTCTTGTAATTGATAAAACAAAATTATAATTGAATTAAACATAATTATAACAAAAATACATGTAAAACCATAGTTTGATAGAGTTTCTTGAGAAGGGGACAGGAGGACATAGGGACAGATTTCGATGATTATGGGACCAAGGCCTAAATTTGGGGATGGTGAGGGGACAGTGGGGAGATGGTGGTGGATCTATGGTGGAGGGCGGTGTTCATATAAAAATAAAGATGAATTGAAATCTTCAAGGCAAAATCTGCAATATAGCATCTTTGTGAGTGCCTCATGAAAGGCCAACTAGTTTTCATGATGTTAAAGGTTGCAATTAGTATGTAATGGCATGTGCCATATAGCAAGAAACCCAACGACATCCCGAACAAAGCTGGAAAAGGTGGCAGAAGTGGTGGTGCTATGGGGGAATATTTCCCCAAGTCTCCAAGTCTTATAAATGTCCCTTTATAAGGGATATGGGTTTTTTTTTTTGTGGGGGGGGTGGGTGGAGGGGGAGAGTGGGGAGAGAATGCGTCCCTGTGGAATACTGTCAGTAAAACAAAAAAGTAAAATGATATGTGTAGACACCTAAAACTTGCACAACTAATAATCATCATTTATTCGCCTATTATATTAGACTAAGGTTTAATTAATATCCTCATTCTTCCAATCAGCCTATTAATCAAATTAAAGATTTGACTAAAATCCTTTTCTTCTAGCCTAACCTATTAATTAAACTAAGGTTTGATTAAGTACCCTTTAGCCATTTAAGTGAATAAATCTTATTTATTAAATTAAAAACCCCTCTTTTGTTAGGGTTTCAAGAAGATCCGAAGCAAATATGAACTAACAATTATATGCAGATTTAAATATGAAAGGTAAAGAAATAAAACAGGACACAGATAACACAGAGATTTAACATGGTTCACCCAAAATGGGTTACGTCCACCATACATAGCCGTCCAATCTTTCTTATTATCCAGCAAAAATAGTACATCAACCTTACAATGCCTTAAGCATCCCAGCCGCTTATAACATGCGTTTTTAGGGCAACAAACAAAGTCAGCCTTTTTAGGGTTTTATTACAATGTCGGTTTTCATCAACGAAAAATGGCAAAAAGAAATTTCTCGGGGGCTGTCACCCTCGAACCCCTGCTTTTCTTGGGGGCTGCTGCCCCCGAACCCCTGCCTGAGGCCCAGCCCGGCCCCGGACCCCGGCGAGGATATGTGCTAAGTGTACAGTACTTTGCTGATCAGTCGCCACATTTCAACAATCTCCCACTTGGAGACTGATCAGGCTCCACACCGAACAATCTCCCACTTGGAGACTAATACTACATGACACCACTGTACATGCAACATCCGCTGGATAAAACACTAGGACTTGACTGGTATAAATTCCACAATTATCAATCAAGAAGACCAATAGAAATTGATGAAGAAATCAGCTTCTCCTGTGGAACTGCCTTTGTGAACATATCAGCAGGATTCTCACTTGTGTGGATCTTCTCAAGCCGTAACTGACCTTCCTCCAAAACAGTCCAGATGAAGTGGTACCTGAGCTGAATGTGCTTTGTCCTTGAATGAAAAGAAGAGTTCTTTGCAAGATGAATGGCACTCTGGCTATCAGTATACAATGGGCTATCCTCTTGTGTCTGACCTAATTCCTTCAGAAAATATTGCAACCAAATCATCTCCTTGCTGGCTTCTGTAGCAGCAACATACTCAGCTTCAGTGGTTGAAAGTGCAACAACCTTTTACAGCCTAGAAATCCAACTGACTGCAGTTCCCCCTATAGTAAAAACATACCCTGTAGTACTCCTCTGTGAATCAATATCACCTGCCAGATCAAAGTCAACAAATCCACTCAAAGCAGCATTAGATCCTTTGAAACATAATGCCTTCGTAGTAGTTCCTTTCAAATACCGAAGAATCCATTTCACAACATTCCAATGTTCCATACCTAGATTACTCATAAACCTGCTCACAACTCCCACTGCATGTGCAATATCTGGCCTTGTGCATACCATTACATACATCAGACTGCCAACAGCTGATGAATACGGGATGTTAGACATTTTATTAACCTCTTCCTATGCCTTTGGGCACATCTCCTTAGTCAATTTGAAATGACTAGCCAAAGGTGTACTAACTGCTTTTGCATCCTGCATGTTAAATCTTTTCAACACCTTCTTTATATACTCACTTTGGGACAAATTCAAGGTTCTATTTTTCCTGTCCCATGTAATCCTCATACCGAGAATTTGCTTAGCTGCACCCAAATCCTTCATAGCAAATGACCTGGTTAATTTTTGTTTAAGATCATTTATATGTTGCATGTTAGACCCAGCAACAAGCATGTCATCAACATAAAGCAACAGGATAATATAACTGCCATTATCAAATCTCTTAAAAGATACACAATGATCAGAATGACATCTATGATAACTATGTTCAGCCATGAAACTATCAAAATTTAAATACCATTGTCGGGGTGCTTGCATTAGGCCATACAGACTTTTCTTCAACCTGCACACCAAGTTCTCCTTACCTTTGACCTCATATCCCTGTGGTTGCAACATGTAAATTTCCTCCTCCAAATCTCCATGGAGAAAAACTGTTTTGACATCTAATTGTTCAAGATGTAAATCATCTGCAGCCACAAGACTAAGTACAGTTCTAATTGAAGTCATTTTTACAACTGGAGAAAATATTTCATCATAATCTATACCCTTTTTCTGTGCAAAACCTTTTTACCGCAAGTTTGACCTTATATCTTTTCTGACCTCCTTCCTCCTCCTTCAGCCGATAAACCCATTTGTTAGGCAAGGCTCTTTTTTCTGCAGGTAAAGGGACTAAGTCCCAAGTCTTATTTTTCATCAAGGAGTCCATCTCCTCTTTCATGCCTAGCTCCCACTATTGTTTGGCATCTACCTGCATTGCTTCTTCATATTCTTCTGGTTCACCAGAATCCGTTAATAAAATAGAATACAAAGAAGGAGAAAATCTTTCAGGGGGTCTACTTGTCCTCGTAGAATGTCTAACACTTGTAGGAGTTTGTGGGACAATCTGTTGTTGCTGAGCATCAAGTACCTGTGGCATTTCATTTTCAGGAATCTCATCCAACACCACATATTCTTGTTTGTTATGTTCATGCTTCTTTTCCTGCATCTGTTCTTTATACATAACCTTCTCATTGAATATAACATCTCTACTTCTAATTATTTTCTTATTTTCAAAATCCCATAACCGATAGCCATATTCATCTATCCCATATCCAATGAAGGTACATTTCTGAGATTTAGCATCAAGCTTGGTTCTATTTTCTTTATCAACATGGACAAAAGCTTCGCAACCAAAAGTTTTTAGAAAAGAATAATTTACCTTTTTACCAGTCCATGCCTCCTCTGGAATACCATCATCCAAAGGGGTTGAAGGTCCTCTATTTATCAAATAGACAGCAGTATGTATAGCTGTAAAGCAGAAAAATTGAACCCTAGTTGTTCTCCCCTCCCCAATCTCCAAGGAGAGAGAAGGGAGAGTCACTAGGGTTGATGGTTTTCCCTTAGGGGAGACTTTACATTCAAAAGAGGGGTTGAAACCCACAAGATCCAATCCCATGCAATGCAAGATTGGATTCTAAATGAGTTTCAAGGGTTGTGACATCAAGGATACCCTCTTTTGTAAAGAATGTAGATAGAAAGATTGAACTAGGAATGCATGTAAAGTAGGAAAGATTCGCTTATAAACAGAGATAGGGATATGGGATGAAGTTGCGGACCTGGAATTAGCAGTAAAATGTCGAGACGGTGTTGTTCTGCAAATTTGAGCGAAAGTTGACAGGACGATGGCGCCCAGCGTGCACACGGTCCTCCGAAAAATCCGCAAAACGAAGGGGGATCTGTTCGTCTCTGCACAAGGATTCCAGATCTTCAATTATAGCTGTGTACCTGCAACCTACACACAGAAAAGAGAAGACGATTGGGGGGTTAGGGATGAGGGGTTTGCCTTTAGGTCAAACCCCGGTTTTGGAATTAACCAAGAAATGAGAATGTTGTAAATGTAAATGTTTGTAATGTAAACAAGTACTGATACCTTGTTGTAAGAATGTTTGTATTCTTACATGCGAAGGTGTAATGTATGTAGTATGTTGTATGTTGTATGTGATCTCCTCTTCAATGGTTGAATCTTTGTCTTGAATGCAACACTTAGCCTTGAATGGAGACTTAGAATGCTCAATTGCTTAAAGGAATGCTTGAATGCTTGAATGCTTGAATGTTTGAATATCGCTTTCGCCTTTTGTTCTTGCTTATTTCCTTTTTTCGACCTCCTCAAATGGGAGAGGAAATGTAGTTTATATATTTGTCAATTAGGGTTGATAGACTGATTTTTCCGACCTTAGGCTGACCAGGAAACATTATTTCCCGAATTGCAAACTTAAAGACCCGATGCCCAAAAGAGACCGAGCCCAAAATAGGGCCAGGGACCAGGGCGCTGGGCGCCATGGTCTTGGGGGACCAAGGCGCTGGGCGCCCTAGTCCTGAAGGACCAGGGCGTTGGGCGCCATGGTCCCACCTCCAGGGATAGCAGGGTGCAAGGAGGGATCAGGCCAGGGTGCTGAAAAATGCAGTTTTTGATGTCATGAACAAGTTTCAGGGTCTCCATCCAGGTTCCGTGTTGCGTCACCATCGTGAAGACCTAAATGCGGTTGAAATTGCAAGTGTCACAATTTTAGGACGCTACAACAGCATCTGCCCAAAAATGTAAGGGCAATCCAGCATGCAATCTCATGCTCCTCGCACGTTCCATGATGGTCCTAATCATTCTCTCTGACACACCATTTTCCTGTGGAGTTCCTGGAACTGTCTTCTGCTTTCGAATCCCATTTAAGGAACAGTAATCTGCAAATCCTTTGTTGCAATACTCACCTCCATTATCCGATCTGAGACACTTCAACTTTTTTCCTATCTCATTCTCAACCAAAGCTTTCCATTTCTTAAAAGTTTCAAAAACATCTGATTTTTGTTTTAGGAAATATACCCATGTTTTTCTGGTTGAGTCATCAATAAAAATAACATAATAATAAGAGCCACCAAGAGATGATACCTGAGCCGGTCCCCATACATCTGAATGTACAAGCTCTAACTTCTCACTCTTCTTCTCTTTCCCAACCTTGAGAAATCTGACTCTTTTCTGTTTACCATAAACACAGTTTTCACAGAACTCTAAATCAATCTTCTTTAGTCCTGGCAATAGATTTTTGGAGTGAAGGATTTTCATCCCTTTCTCACTCATGTGCCCAAGCCTATGGTGCCACATTATCAAATCTGTTCTTACAACATTTATTGTTGTTGTCCCTGCAATAACTTTATCTGTAGCAGCTAAGGTAGAGTAAGTGTTACTAGTACATAGATATAATGTTCCTACCTTCGCACCTTTAGCTACTACTAATGATCCTTTAGTGGCCTTCCACATACTGTCTGAGAAGGTAACTATGCAACCTTCACTACCTAGTTGCCTTGCAGAAATTAAATTTCTTCTTAAATTAGGAACATATCTTACCTCCTGTAGAAACCAGTCATTACCATTCTGCAACTTGATCTTTATCTTTCCTTTTCCAACAATTTGACAGGGCTCATCATCACCCAAATATACCTGTCCAAAATCACCTTGAACATAATCTAGAAAATATTTTCTATGGGGTGTAGCATGAAATGAAGCCCCAGAATCTATTACCCAGGAATCATTAACATTATCCAAACATAAGATTAGAGCATCTTGTAAAGTATTACTTGTAATATTAGCTTCCTTATTGTCATTTTCATTTTTGTCTCCTTCTTTGTTTTTTCGAGACCAACAGTCTTTCTTTAGATGACCAGGCTTTCCGTAGTACCAGCAATCTTTCTTTCCTCTAGATTGAGAGCATCCTTTCTTTGACTTCCCTCGTGACTTCTCATTCCCAGGGCCTTTTCCTCTTTCCTTTGATCTTCCTCTGTTCTCCACATTCAAAACACTACCTGATGATGTTGGAGTCTCACCTATGCTTTTCCTTCGCATTTCCTCGCTTAGGATAACACCAACAATATCATCAAATACCAAAGTATTTTTACTAGAGACAGAGTTACTTACAGCCATAACCAAGCTATTCCAGCTTTCTGGCAAAGAACATAAAATCAAGAGAGCCCTAACCTCTTCTGCAAAGGTAATTTTTACCGAAGACAATTGACTGGTAATTGTATTAAATTCATTTAAGTGCTCCGCTACAGATCCTCCCTCACTCATTTTCAAATTAAACAAACGCTTCATAAGAAATGCCTTATTCGAAGCCGAGGGTTTCTCATACAACTTAGCCAATGTTGCCATCAAATCTACAGTCGTTTTTGCTTCTGTTATATTGAATGCTACAGACGATGCAAGGCACAATCGAATGGATCCCAGTGCCTTTCTATCTAAAATGTCCCACTCTTCATCTGATATTGTGGTTGGTTTCTTTGCCTTTCCTTCCAATGGCCGCCACAAATCCTTTTGATACAGGTAATCCTCCATCTGCATTTTCCATAACTGATAATTCTAGCCGTTAAACTTTTCGACCTTGAATTTGGAATCCTCCATTGCTCCCACTCAAATCTGAAAGTCCTGCCAATATACAGAAAACCTCGCTCTGATACCAATTGTTAGGGTTTCAAGCAGATCCGAAGCAAATATGAACTAACAATTATATGCAGATTTAAATACGAAAGATAAAGAAATAAAACAGGACACAAATAACACAGAGATTTAACGTGGTTCACCCAGAATAGGTTACGTCCACCATACACAGCCGTCCAATCTTTCTTATTATCCAGCAAAAACAGTACATCAACCTTACAATGCCTTAAGCATCCGAGCCGCTTATAACATGCGTTTTTAGGGCAACAAACAAAGTCGGCCTTTTTAGGGTTTTATTACAATGTCGGTTTTCATCAACGAAAAACGGCAAAAAAATTTTTCTCAGGGGCTGCCGCCCCCGAACCCCTGCCCGGGGCCCAGCCCGACCCCAGACCCTGGCGAGGATATGTGCTGAGTGTACAGTACTTTGCTGATCAGTCGCCACATTTCAACATCTTTCCCTTTTAATTGAATTTACATTTGATTAAAATCTCTTTGCATCTAAATAAATCATTATTTATTTGTGAATAGTCCCCCCACTTGCAAAATCCTAAAAATGCAAGTTGCACCTCTTTTGGCTAAAATGAATCTTTTATTTTATCTAAAAATGCCTATTTCCCTCCACTTGCATTCTCCTACATTTTCCATTAGCATGCTAATATTCTTCTAGAACCCCTCTAACCCCTCATTAATTAGCCCAATTCTTCTAATCATGTCACATCACTAAATTTGGGGGAGTCACTTCTCCAAATTTGGGGAAAATCTTAAAAATGTGTTGAAGACTTTATCTTCTTCAACAAGTTAACTTGTTGAGTCTTCCAAAATGGTAAGGCTCTTACAAATTAGCCCCTAAAGTCTTGTAAGGCATTTAATGCCTCTTACAAGACATCACCCTAGCCCTTGATGGTTGTCCCTTTAGGCATCCCTCAACTTTGCACAAGAGTTTACCTCTTGGACAATAACATGCTCCCTTGGATAATAGCATTATTCAATGATGTCATCCCTTGAGGTTATCCCTAATGCTTACTTAGCATCTAATGCTTGCTTAACATCCTCTCAAGCCATCTCAAGGTGGCATTTGTCAACTTGGGATTGGATTGAATTCCCCTCATGGATTGATAACTTTCCATCCTAGCCCTTGTTAATATTGCTCAATCTTGGCCATCAATTTATCTATTTTCTCTATAAATAGAGCCCATTTCTTCAATCTTAGGATCCATCATCTTTTGCATCCATATTATAGTTATTTTGTTGTGCAGGTTATCAAGGAGCTCCAATTGTTCAGTCTCAAGCATCTAGGGCATCCTAATTGCATCATAGTTTATATTATATCATATTTTAGATGATCATTTAGCTTAATTTCATATCAATTCCATAGCATTATCATATCTCATCTTCATCTTAGCTTAATTACATCACTTAATCTTTCAATTTGGAAGTATACCTCCATCTTTCATATCATCTATCATAGTTCTTCATCCATATCATATCAATAGTTTTTCCTCTAATCACTAGGATCTTAGTTGCATCCATTTTGATCCTAGATCGTTCTTCAATCTCATTCTTTAGGTTGTCATCTTAAAGATCAAGTGCTCTTCCAAGTGAGGGCCACCTTGAATTGTAAGACAGTTTTGAGCAATTTGATTTGATGAACATGTTTTCTTCATTTAGATTTCTTGATATAATATTTCATGGGTGCATTTGATGTTTTCTTGTTGTCTTGCAAGCTCCCAACAAATTAGGTGCACAATATGAATGTTTTTAAAATTATATATACACTTTTCTTTTCTTTTTTCTCTTTTTAATAAAATTGTGCCATGTTCTTAAATAATTAAGAGAGAGAATTTACATGGAACATCAATCCAGTACATAGTTCTTGACTCTCTAACTAATAATGGATGACTCAATACATGATAGAGTGTGATATGAAACCTTGGTTAGAAAAACATACACAATTAAAATTAAAAAACACTCATATCATCAACCCAATTATCAGAACTCACATTTTACCATTAAACAATTGGAATGGAATTGGAAATGCAATGTATATCAGTTACTTTGTTTTTGGGTCTACCTCATACTCCTTGAAGGAGGCACCTAATTGTGCTACTAACAAGCCATACATACTTTACTCTCTATAAGATTTGAACTCATGACCTCTCTTTCAAGAATACAAACTATGCACCACTAGATCAACTCAAACATACATTCAAAACAACCAATAGACCAAGCTCTCCACCACTAGATGAAACTCCCCACCCATAAAATTGGAATCAAAACCACATTATATTCCAAATTGAAATTAATAAATAAATACAGTTAAATATACATTCAGCTTTGGTAGGCAGACGGCAATATGCTTACGTTGTGATGAACTCTTAATGATGAAAGAGGCCCCACCGTGAAGCCAGCTGGTCAACGTTCCAGCTGTTAACGGCCAGCAGCTACGACAAGCATGCGCTCTAAAAGCTTTTAGAGTCGGCGTTTTGCTTTAAAAAATTCCTTCAATACTATTCGATTTACCATCATCCTTATCATTACGCTGGGAGGGCTATCGATTCTTATTTATCATTAACTAATCAGTGTTCCAAAAAACTACTCGATTATACAGTCCATATAGCTGAACAAAATACTTTGGGCCAAAAACTCTCAGATCTTTTGCAATTCACGACAAAATTTAGCTCAGTATAACTATTTGGGATAATATAGTTAATGATGTTAATATGATCTATTATGCAGATAATTTACTGTTTCTAGTTTAGATTGTAAGTTTCGAATTCATCATCAATATCGCATTCTATGATTCATCATCAATAAAATTTCGTTACTAAATGAAAAAAATCAGAATCGTATTAAAAAGATAGAATCAGACATGATGAAACAGTAAAATTGTTGGCAAAAGGAGTAGAAGAAAATTCAGATTGTATATCCAATATCTATACAATTTACAGACAATACAAAATCGGAAAACTTTTTACAGTATTCTCACTTTCCTCCGATGCAGCCCATCTTCCCAAGCAAACAATTAACCCCCAAACCACATATTTCCACAATCGTTGCAGAAACAATTGGCCATATACCCAAATTCACTGATCTATACAACAGCCCACCAAAAACAAACCCTTTTTCTGATCAAAGTACCCAAAACATGCCATCTCCATTAAAGCAACTCAAACCAAAAAAAGGTCACAGCTTTATGGGACGAGAGGACCAATAATGATCAAGACCCAAAACTCACAACATTAAATTCTTGAACCCAAAACTGTACAAGGGAAACGAATCCGAGGCTTTAGCCTGAGAACCGCAGTCCATTTCATTAGAAAAAAACTCAAAAAGATCATGGATCCTGAGGCTTTCATCTCCCCCCAACACACGCAAAAGCTGATTAAAGAGGCTCACCTCACAGGGAATTGTAAGTCCGCGCCCCTGGTGATCGAATCCGAACTCCTCCTCGGCCTTATCCAGCAGACTCCGAAAAAATGGGTGCGTGAGATAAGCTGTGGGAATAATGAATCGCGTCCGATCTTCTCCCTTTCGCCCCACATACACCGCCAAATAACCTTCTGGCACGTCTGGTGGCGGCGCCGCCGGTCGCCTGCAGCATTCTTCCTCAGAGTCGTATGAGAAGGAGGACGAGTGTTTCGACCTGGGCGACAGGCTGCAGCCGGTAGTACTGGGGGAATCCTGAGCTCGGGTCTTCCATTTTTTCACGAATTGTCTCAGTTTCACAATCTGCCCAATTCGATTCATCTTCTTCATCTTCAAAATTCAGACCAGAAAATTTGGGATAGTAAAATATAAGCAAGGCAGGTGGAGATAACAGGAAAATGTACGTTGGAGATCACACAAAAGCTATGTAACTAACGTTGGTTCCTTCATTTAAAGGATTTTGTGTTACGTTGGATTTGACGGCCATTCTCATCGCCTCGATGTTTTTTCACAGAGTTTTGCTTTTATCTTTTAACCTTTCCCGTCGTTTTTGAGGCATAAATGTTATGTCAATGATTTCTTTATTTTAATTTTATTTAGTTTTTGTTTTATTTTTATGTATTTGTCTGTTTGGAGGGCTAATGTGTGAACGGAGGCACCACATTTTAAGGTCAAGCACGCCAATTAGGACATTTCTTTTTTTATTTATATTATTTGTATAAAAAATTGCTTGTATTTATAAAAATAAAATAATAAATATATATTATGTATTAGATGTACATATAATTATAATTTTTGTAATAGCATATTAAAAAATTTCTTTTCATATGATTATATTATTTTTATTTTAATTATATCCAAAGGCCTTATACAATGGGAACACGAGGTTTTAAAATGTCTACATAAAATCTAGTTTTTTTGATACAAATTAATATAAAATAAGAATATAGTGATATAATAATATAATAATAATAATTTAGTCTTTAAGTATTTTTTTGTGTTTGTAAAGAATAAAAATATAATAATAATAATAAATCTTCTCTTTCGTATAATTATTATTTTTAATTTAATTATATATGCAAAGACTTTATACAATGAGAGCATGAGGTTTTAAAATGTCTACATAAAATCTTGTTTTTTCTCAAGGAGAAGGATAAGAATGAATATAAAATAAAAATATAATGATATAATAATATAACAATAATTTAGTCTTTAATTGTTTCTTTGTTTTTGTAAAGAGTTTAAAAGAAACATAAAAATATAATAATAATATTAAAAATTAATCTTAGTAATTTTTAGTTTTGTAATGAGTTTAATAGGAATATAAAAATATAATAATAAGAATATATTGAAATATAAATATATAATAGTAAAATAATAATGTTATCTTTGGTGTCTTTTATATAGATTTTTCGAAATGTAGGTATGCTAATTTGATTTTACAAAAAAAAAAAAAGATAAATATGATTATAAAACCATTGAACTTAGATCTTGGTGGGGAGGAAAGGGGGAGAGTCACGGGGAGAGTGTGAGGAATTAATCATTAGTTATTCAAATAAATTTTAAAGTGGATATAATATTAGGTCAACTTATAAAGTGTAGCACTACTTTTTGTGCCCTTGCCTTAGTGAGTCTCCTCCTAACTCTCTTCCAAGTATATTTTTGGCCTTTCTATTGCAAAACTGAAGTCATGTGTTTATATGGTGATCTAGACCTCTATCCTGCGACTAAGTGCACCTCATTCACCCTGCTTTTGGGTGGACAAGGATTCTTGGCCCAAGTTTGGGTCCATTTTGAATATGTTGGTGTCCAATTCCTGCTAGTTGGTTCCCTATCTTGATACTTCAATATTAGCTATTGGAGATCGACCTAATTTACAAAATATTTTGAGAACCTTATATAAAAGATTCCTTTCTTATTCATTTTCACATCCATAATCATCCATCCATCAATCCTACATCATCCACAATCATTTCATCTTCAAGCATTAAGGCGATATTTCATCCCACCATATCCTTCAAGCATTCTTCATATCTAAGAATTATGGAGTAGCAAGTTGTAGCAATCTTCATGCAAACATGTTCTTATGATTGATCACATTCAAAGAGCATTGCATCATCAACCATCATCAACTACAAAAAGCTTGAGGTATAACATTCAGCATTCTACTTTAGATATTTCCTTTCAATTTATCAATTTCATTCAAGGGTTAATTCCAACTTGAGGTTTGACTTAGGTGAACCTGTCAAACAACACAATTTTTCTCCTTTGTATGTATAGCTGATAGGATTCAAAGATAACAAATATAGATTCAAAAAGAGTAGACAAAGACACACAAAACTAGCTTTTACAGAGGCAAAAAAGAAAAGACAAGGTCGCCCAAGCACCATTGTCTAACACTTTTCTAACGAAACTTCAAGGAAACACTCAAAACAACATCCTGAGCCTGAAAATGTATATATTCTCTGCATTTTATGTTATTGGACAAGGGCACCCAAGCACCATTGTCTCACATTTTTTAGTCTAGATTTCAAACATAGGTTCCTCTTTACTTCCCATTTCTAAATCCATACCTTATGTCTGCATATCCGATCTAAAACTATATGTGCATGTTGATTATCATAAATTTCACATCTCTAATCCTAGGTCTTGCACTCAATTTACATAATTTCCATAGCTCATTTTTAGCTTAATTAAGGGGAGCGGAATCCAATCTACATTCAACCATCTTTCTTATAGACTTGAGGTTGAATCTATTGATTTTTTTCTCCTTTAATGTTAATGTTGGTTGGAAGTGGGTTAAATCCTTGTTTAAATATCTAAACTAGTGCACCCTATTTTCACCACCATACATAAAGTTGAGTTATTTATGTGAGTTTTTTGATGAATTAGATCTATATATTAAAATGAAGTTAAAAATAATTACCAATCCTCAAAAATCGTAGGTGTCATGGAATTATGTCCTAAAACCAAACTAGCAAGCTATGAAACAAAATATCAAATAAGTGGCCCCAAAACGGAAAAATCCACATTAATCATGACCCCAAAAAAGAAATGATCATCTAAATTACATTTTCTACTATAAAAACATAAAATAAAATAAAACTAAATAGAAATTACTATAAAATAACATTGGTAGGGGTATCTTGATCATTAGGGTTACTTAACCTTTCAAAAGAAATTATTTACTTCTTCCACTATCACTCAACCAATGGGAGGAATTCCTTCTCCTCATTGGGGATATCTTGTGGTAAATAATTCTTCCACTGTCACTCAACCAATGGGACGAATTCCTTCTCCTCCTTGGGGATATCTTGTGGTTAATAATTCTCCACATTGGGTTTTGCATTTGAGAACTTATTAGCAAATAGATGACACATACCAAGAAAGAAAAATTTCTCTAAGCATTAGGGAACCCACACATGCTTTTGAGAGGGTGCTAGAGAAGCTTGGTGAGCAAGTTGAAACCATATAAAGGAGTCCAACCCAAAAATTACCTAGATGGAAGCAAAGAGTAGCCTCTCTAGTGGTTGTGATAGTATTCTAAGTGGTCACATTGCTACCTCTAATGGGAGGATCTATCATAAGAAGAAAAAGAGTTTGGGACCTTTGCAATATTAAAAGGAGCATTCTCCAAATGATCAAGAAATTTCTAAAGTTTCTACACTTTTAAAGTTTCCACACTTTAAAAGGAGTATTCCCCAAATGAAAAAGAAATAAAATAACTCTAATTTTCTAATACGATAGGGTAAATAAATGTAAATTTCAATAGCAACCAAATTACTCTTCATTAGTTGTTCATCTAGAATAATTACAAAATTATGTAAACAAAATTTACAAAGAGGATTAGGGTACATAACTTCAGATGTTGCAAATGACTAGAATGTATTATAACATGCTATGATATAATGCTAACCTCCACTATTATATTTGAGACTATGCTCAATATGTTCATATAAAATAAATGACACGTTCTTTGTTTTAGGTTCAAAACCATTCTTTTGGTTCTAGCATGCGCATCTATAGGTTTGACTCTTTTTCCTATGGTTCTAACCTTATTTATGGCCTTAATTTTCAAACTCTTGATTTTTACAATTTTGTTCCCTTGTGCTATTTAAAATAGTAGTGTTTATAAGCATTAATGAAGCTTGTGCTACTCAAGAGGAAGGAGATTATTTTCCCACCTCATTCCTAACTCAAATACTTAGATGTCAATGGGCCCTTGGTTTGTTGGTGAAGTTGAATATTTCTTAATGAGCTCATCAAGGATCAAGTCTCGTCGTGTGCAAGGCCTTGACATCATAAGGGATAATGTTGGGATCATGCTCTAGGCAAATTTGGTAGAATGCACACCCCTCAATCCTTGGCTCTTAGTCAAAGAGGTTTAACCTCTAAGGCTCATTCTCCCATATCAAGTAGCTAATATGAATTTGTGGATGAAGATCCCTCTATCAATTTTTTTTTTAGCTTGATTCAATGCTTTGGAACAAGTTGGAGCACATGTTGAGTAGACACAAAAATGCTCATATCTTTCCTTGTGATTTTAGATGATAATATATTTCTCTTGGATGCTCAAATAATTAATAGTCAATGATCTAGAATGAATTAGAAATTTATCTTCTTATACAACACCCTAGTGTAATAGTTTTCTATTTTATGCTTTATTTGATAGGCAATGTCTAATTAAAATCGAGGTAATGTGGGTCCATTCTTAAATTTGTATTTAGAAATTCGGGTGGTCAAAATTGCCTATGTGATTTTGAACTAAGGTAAGAAATATTACATAGAAAAGTTAGGTCTTAACCACTAAGGAACAAGGATGCAAAATTAGGTAAGGAACAAAACAAATGCATAATTTTACATGGAAATATGCCATTTAAACAATAGATTATCATGTTAAGAATATAAGTCTTAATAGATCTAAAACAAATAGAAAAAAGTACTAAAAATGTACTTCTAACTTTTATAAATATATTTTTAACTCTATATATGCATATACACATAAATATATATACATACATATATATATATATGAATCAATTTATAGATCACATAATATATTTCTAAACATGATTGTGTGAATTTGATGAGAAATATCACACAGATACATCCAAAACACCTCATGCCAATTTATGAACTTTGAATTTTTTTGGGTCCACAATTGTTATCTTATCCTTGTCTTATCCTTGTAAGACATTTCTTAAACTACTTTTCAAAGTCTTATTCAAAGCAACAATACTAAATTAATAAAAAACTACATTGAATTCTCTACACGCTATGAATCTTGACTAAAAATATTTTTCCCAACCAATTTGTGATCCTGAGTAAAGCTCACGCAAGCGTCTATTATTACTTCCTCCCAATAAAATGTTGATCTTCCCAGGAGATCACTTACAAAATTTCACATGATATTCTTTTTATTACAAATATTTCTTTGTGTATTGGGACTCATAGAACCCTAACACTTGGGATACCGTTTGTTTGGTTGCCATTTTAGACACCCATAGGACCGAGACCAATAAAGTTGCAATGATGAAAGCTTAAACCATTAAAAAAAAAAAAAAAAAAAATTATTACTCGACTAGGCAGGACAGGCCGTCAAATTTAACACAATACCTGATTCTCAATCATTTGCGCACCGAAAAAATACCGTAGGAGAAAAGATTTTATAAGAGAATTTGCGAGGAAAAGAGTAGGTAACGACCATTGGACCGGCCACGCATAAATGTCAAGTGTGATAGGGCGTAAAAAGTAACGTCGTACGGACTAGTCAAAAGTGATTTTTTTTTGTAAAGCAGTGGGGAATATAAGTTGCATTCATGCCCCACCTTGTACCGCATTCAATTACTTAATCATCGGATTTTTTATTTTTTTTGAATGGTGGGAATTCAATTATGCTGCGGACTTTGCAGCCGTCATTTCGTATTTGCTACTTTAACCACTCATTTTCTTCCCCGTCCACTTCATTGAATTTTTTCTCTGGTTTTTTAACCACTCTTTTTTATTAACTGAGGGGTCTACATGGTCAAATCGATGTGGAAAGGGTTGAATATGACGAAGCAACGTCTCTTTGATGTTTATTTATTTTATTATTATTATTAGTTTATTGGAACCAAAAGCAAATTATAAAAGATTTTAATATTTGAGAGTGAAACAAAAGCCATGTCATATGTATGTATAAAATAGGGAATGCAAAACAAAAGAAAAGGACTGCAATACGGACACGGATTACTCGTCCTTCGTCCCGTCCCAACTCCCGAGGTTTTAGTATATTAATATTGTATTGTGTTAGTGGGACAAAGTTCAATTAAATCTGTTCCATAGATTCATTGTCTTATTATCATATTTTTTATAATTTTTTTTTTATATTTGTCTTGTAAAATACAATTATTACATAGAAAGATGTTAACAATGACATAAGAAAATTTTATATGGTGGATTTGGGAGGCGGCTAATCTGATTTCAAAAGGGTTCACTAAGTTCGGTGTTATGTAGAAATGGTGACTTTTTGGTGGTTATCTTGGTGTTATGCAGAAATCGTGACTTTTTGGTGCAAGTTTAACCACAGGGGTAGATTTGTATAATTTAATTTTTTAGTCTTTAAAAAAATTAATATTAACTTTGACAATCATTTACATAGTAAATTATTAGAAATATGATATAAATAAATACTATTTTCAAAATATTTATTTAATTATATTTATCTTTAAAAATATTATGTAAAAATATTTAAAAATATTATTTTTAAAATATCTATTTCACTTTACTCATATTTGATAATACTTGTATATATATTTAAAAGAAATATTATTATTATATACATTATTGTTTTGTAAAAGACCATAATTACATCTAAAGATGTTAACAATGGCATAAGAAAATTTTATATAATTAATGTTAACTTTGACAATCATTTACATAGTAAATTATTAGAAATATAATATCAAGAAATATTATTTTCAAAATGTTTATTTAAGTATATTTATCTTTAAAAATCTAATGCAAAAAATATTTAAAAATATTATTTTCAAAATATCTATTTCACTTTATTTATATTTGATAATACTTGTATATATATTTAAAAGAAATATTATTATTATATACATTATTGTCTTGTAAAAGAAGATAATTACATCTAAAGATGTTAACTATGGCATAAGAAAATTTTATAGGGTTAATTTAATTTTTTAGTCTTTTAATTGCTTATTATTTTCTTGTAATTTTTTTAACTTGATCAATTAAAAATAATAATATTAAAATTGACAATCATTTACATAGTAAATTATTATATAATTAATATGTTTATTTTTAAGAAAATAATATCTTAATGATATCAATAAATATTATTTTTCAAATGTTTATTTCAATATATTTATCTTTAAAACTAAAAAATATAATTTCACTACATTCATATTTGATAGTGTTTGTATATATATATTTAAAAGAAATATTATTATATACATTATTGTCTTGTAAAAGACAATAATTACATCAAAGATGTTAACAATGGCATAAGAAAATTTTATATGGTGGATCTGTATAATTTAATCTTTTAGTCTTTTCTTTGGCTGCTTGTTATTTTCATGTAATCTTTTTTAGCTTGATCAATAAAAATAATAATATTAAATTTGATAATCATTTACATAGTAAATTATTATTTAATTAATATGTTCATCCTTAGAAAAAAATATTTTGATGATATCAAGAAATATTATTTTCAAAATGGAATTCTTTGAGGGAGATAATTGGTGGATGGCGTTCACGCGGGGGCTGCGCAGGAGGTTGAGCTAGGGTTTCATGGCCCTAGCTGCAGGTGGTCCTGGTGTGGGTTCGCGCGGGGGCGGGGGCGGGGGGGGGGGGGGGGGTGGGAGGGGGGGGAAGTGCTAGGTTTCGGGGGAAGACGGAGGAGGAAGGAGGTGCGAGGGATCGGTGGTGGCTGTGGGGGTGGTCGTCGGGAGGCGGGAGGGCTGTGCGGGGGTGGGGTTCTGCTGTTGCGGCCGAAGCTTTCCCTGGGGTTTGGGGTTTGAGGTGGGTCGTTCCTTGGTGGTGCGGGTGAGGGGAGTGATCTTGGGTGCTGGGCCTCGTGGGGAGACCTTGGGGTGTGGGCCCTCGGTCGTATCCTTGGTTTTTTTAATTTTTGTGTGCCCGATGGTGATGTTGGGGGGCGAAGCCTCGCAGACGGTTCCAGCTATGGATTTCCGTGCTGGGGTGGGTTCAAAACCCCCTTTTCAGAATGTAAAGACGTTTAACAATAACCTATTCTCTTCCAATTTGGGCTTTGGGAGTGTTGGTAGCTCACGCATGGGGAAAATTAATGGTTGCCTAGAGAGATGCAGTGAGAGGCCGAAGTTGATTATCCCTCCGGAGATCATAGCTGATGACATTGAATACTTTTCAAATCACTCGCTATGCTGCAATTTCTTGGGAATGAGGGTTTCATTGCAGTTTTTGGAAAACTGGGTGTAGCGGATATGGGCACCGGGAGGGGAAATGGAGATTATGCTGCTAGCAAATAACTATTTCATGGTTACGTTCAACTGCATGGAGGATCGCAATAGGGTCTTTG
The DNA here is from genome assembly GCF_030272615.1 of Cryptomeria japonica. Taxonomy (NCBI): domain Eukaryota; kingdom Viridiplantae; phylum Streptophyta; class Pinopsida; order Cupressales; family Cupressaceae; genus Cryptomeria; species Cryptomeria japonica. Next base: position 218,445,018 of record NC_081406.1, on the reverse strand, counting down.
AAGGAGGTCCGTATTTTTACAACCAGGTGGGATTATACATCAAACCTTGGCATGCGGGGTTTAATCCTTCAGAGGAGCTCCCAAATAGAGTTCTGGTGTGGGTTCGGTTACCACATCTTATGGTGGAATGTTGTCGAGAGGATGTGCTACAGATGCTTGCGGCTCTGCTTGGGAGACCAGTGGGATCCTCGTCGCAAACTCTGGGGAGAAAGGTAATGACCTATGCACGTATCTGTGTTGAAATAGATCTTAGTAAACCCTTGCCAGATGTTATAGATATGTGTGTAGGATCTTATTCATGGGTTCAACAGCTAGATTAAGAGACTTTACCATTTCGTTGCCGTCTGTGTCATGAGTATGGTCATCTACAACATAAGTGCCCTAGATACAAACCAGTAGTGAGACAACCTCAGCAGTCAGAACTGAGCCTTGATAGGGCTGAGAAAGGGAAAGTTGTCATGTCGGGTGTGGTAGAGGGTGTTGATGGTTTTGTCCCAATTAAGACAAAGAACAGGAATAGAGGACAAAAGAGACCCTTACAGGAGAGACGGGAGGAGGATACCTTTAACAGATTTGAGGCCCTGGATGACTTGAGCCATCAGGAAGTTAACCCGGGGTTTACCCCTCTAGATCAGGATGCATCAGGAGGGGTGCTGGAAAATGTGATGGAGGAATCTTCCCAGGCCTTGCTAGTGGTTGGAAGCCAGCAGATGGAGATGGAACAGATAGTAGGGGCTTAGTTGGGCCTGGCTCCTATTATTGAGGGGAACTTAGCTGAGGGGGAGGGTTCTCCGATAGCTTCAAAATTGGAACTGGTTGGGGCTAAAAGTAATAAGTCAGCCATTCACTTGGGTCTATATCAGAGAGATATTAAGAAAAGTGCTTCAGAGAAGAGCTCAAAGGTTGGTAGAAAGAAGGATCTGGAGAAGATCAAATTGATGGGTGAGAATTTGGTTGAGTCAAGGTCAGTGAAGACTTTGGACTCGCACTTTTCCAACCCACCTAAATGATTGTACTCTCATGGAATGTAAGGGGCTTGAACAGCGGCCCTAGACAAAAAGTTGTTCGGGATATGATTAGGAATCACTCACCTGATGTCCTTTTCTTGCAAGAAACTAAACTTATTGTGGATAGTATGATGGGTCTCGTACCAAAGTTGCGGGGGCGAGGTGAGAGTCAGTGTGTTGGGGCAGCTGGTTCCTCGGGAGGGGTGGCCTGTCTGTGGAACCCTTTAAGGTTCCGCCCTATCTGGTGAGTTGCTTCCAGATCCTCTTTAACCGGGGTGCTGGCTAGTCTTGAGACTGGGGAATTCATCTTGTTTTTGAATATCTATGCTCCTACTAATTTTCAGGGTAAGCAAAGCTTATGGTCACGTGTGTCAGGTATGCGTAGGTTGGCCCCTCTTTATCCTTGGATTATGGAAAGAGACTTCAATGCCATCCTAGAGTTGAGTGAAAAGAAGGGGGGCGTAATGCGGTTGGAACCTTCTTCTTTCCTTTTCCAGGATAGTATTTCCTTGCTGCAGCTTGTTGACATCAAGCCTAGCAATGGTTTGTTCACTTGGAACAATAGGAGGGTGGGATAGAATTGGATTGCTGAACGATTGGATCATTTTCTAGTTTCCTATTTTTGGATCGGCGGGGGGTGGTCCACAAGTTCTGAGATTCTTGACTGGAGAGGGTCGGATCATTGGCCCATCAAGCTGGTTTCATCTTCAGCTCGGGTTGCCCGTTCGCCTTCATTCAAATTCCAACTTATGTGGCTTCGGGACCCGTCATTGTAGGTTCTTGTTGCGGACTAGTGGAGGAAAGGGAGACCGGCCTTTGGCACTGCCATGTACTCTTTTGCCAAGCAGCTACAATTTGTTAAGCTTCAGCTTAAACAGTGGAACCGTCAAGGTTTTTCGGGAACATTTTTCATGAGAAGAAAGCTGCTCAAGTTGAACTAAATGAGATCACCAGTAAAATTAGGGAGCATGGGTTGTCTAAGGAACTACTTAGAGAGGAAGACAGGGCTATCAAGGTGGTTGAGGAATGGGAGCTTCGAGAAGAAATATAATGGAAGCAAAGAGCTCGTATTGACTGGCTGAAGGAGTGGGACAAGAACACTGCTTTCTTCTTCAGCTCAGTGAAAGCAAGAAGACACGAAAATTTCATTCCTGTACTAGTTAATGACAGAGGTGAGCAGTGCTTATCCTTGTAGGAGATGTCGAGGGAGTCTCTCCAGTTTTTCCAGTCCCTCTTTAGGGAGGACTCTCAGGGGGAAACAGTGGAGGAGAATCAGATTTTGGATTGTATCCCTTCTCTTGTCTCGAGGGAGATGAATGAGAAGCTTTTGTGTCCTATTTTACTGGAAGAACTTGAGAGGATTGTATTCCACATGAGGAAAGGAAAGGCTCCTGGACCGGATGGGTTCCCGGTTGAGTTCTTTCAAGAGTTCTGGGATATAATTAAGATGGATTTATTGGAAGTAGTCCAGAAGTCCCAGAGGAATAAACAGATGCTTAGGGCATTGAATGCGACATTCATTGCCCTAATCCCCAAGTGCGAAGGGGTCGATCGGTTAGGCCAGTTCCGCTCGATCTCCCTCTGCAATGTGATTTATATGATCATCTCTAAGCTGATAGCAGATAGATTGAAGAAGTGTTTGGGGAAGGTTATTTCTGAGGAGCAGAGTGGGTTTGTGGAAGGGCGCCAAATCCTAGATGGGGTGGTCATCGCTACAGAGACCATTCATTCTATGGCAACATCTAAGGAAAAAGCTATGTTTATCAAGCTGGATATGGCTAAGGCGTACAATAGAGTTCAGTGGTCCTTCCTTTAGAAGATCCTCAGGGCTTTTGGTTTTGCGGATGAATGGATCCAGTGGGTATTGAGTTGTGTTACGTCCACCTCTTTCTCTGTGCTCATCAATGGAGACCATATTGAGCTATTTGGTGCTTCTAGGGGTCTCCACCAGGGAGATCCTCTCTCCCCTTATTTATTCATTCTTCTTGCTGAGGGTCTGGGGAGGCTGATTAAGCATAATGTGGGTCGGGGTTCTATTCAGGGTTGGAGATGGGGGAATGACTTGCAGCCGCAGTCTCACCTGCAGTTTGTGGATGATACAACCCTGATGGGGCTTGCTCGGATCAATGAAGCTTCAAATCTGCGTAAGGTCCTGGATGTTTATCTTGTAGCATCTGGCTAGATGATCAATGAGGATAAATCTTCCATCCTCTTTTTTAACACTCCTGAGTCTATTCAAAGGAGGATTTCTCTTATCTTGAGATTCCAAGTCGGCTCCCTGCCCCTGACGTATTTGGGTATTCCTATTCTCTTGGCAACCCCCCTAGGTAGTCATGGCAGGGGATCTTGGAAAAATTCCACTCCAAGGTTGAACACTGGACTCATAGATGGTTATCCTTTGTGGGGAGGGTTCTTCTGATTCAGTCGGTGGTTTAGGCTTTGCCGACCTATCGATGTATGCTTCAGGTGGCTCCTAAGTGGTTCTTGAAGGGTTTGGACTCTCTGGCTAGTAAATTCTTATGGGCTGGTAATCTCACCTCCTCCAAATGGAGTCTGGTCAATTAGGACCTGGTGTGTAGGCCGAAGCAGGTTGGGGGGCTCAGGTTAAGGTAGTCTATTCTTTTTGGGGAAGCACATGCTGCTAAATTGTACTAGAGGTGGTGTGTTGAGTAGGACCGTGGCTGGGCCAGGATTTTGGCCAACAAATATATGCAGAGGATCCTGAAGGAGGAAATCCCCAGATATCCTCTTGCAGTAAAGGGCTCATCGATCTGGTACACTCTCAAGAGGGGGGCTTCTCTCATTAAGGCAGGGCTGTTCTGGATCTGTAGAAGGGGGGAAGAGGTTCTTTTCTGGAATGATTCATGGGATGGATACCCTCCCATTCTTGATCAGTTTCCTAATCTTGGAAACCTAGGCCAGAGGTTCTTGGAAGTTGGATGGTCAAGGGTGAGTGACTTTAAGGCTATCTACAGGTGTGGTCGGTTAGAATTGGATCGATGGAAGACTCCTAATGAATGGCTAGTGGTTGGGATGAAGGAAGAGTGTGCAGAGTTGTAGGGCATTTTGGCGAATAGACACTGCAGCTCCCTGAAGGGTAGGGATGGGCTTGCTTGGTCTCCAAATCCTAAGGGTGTTTTTTCTGTGGCTAGTGGTTACTGGGAATTGTTGAGCCAAAGACTGGAGGGAGGAGAAGTGAACTGGTGGAAACAGGTGTGGAATAAGGCTTCTTAGCGGAAGTGTAACTGCTTTGCCTGGACTTTGGCTTGGAATAGATGTCTAACTTGGGACAATATCCTTAAGCAGGGATTCTCGGGGCCTTCTATCTATGTTTTATGTGGTAACGGAGAGGAAGATTCCTCACACCTATTTTTCAGGTGCTCCTTCTCTATGCTAATCTGACACTATTGGTGGGGGGTGTGGAAGCATCCTTGTGTCCATGCAAATTCTCTAGTGGAGTTTTGGAGCAGTTTGGGCAGACCTCCTATTTCGTCCTCCTTCCTCCAGAAGGTCTAGTATATTGGCCCCATTTTCATTATGTGGGAGATCTAGCTCGAAAGGAATAGGAGGATCTTTCAGGAGGCCAAACTGTTTGTTCAACAAGTTTGGAATAGGATCATTGTTATGATTCGGGAGACTGTGGAAGTTAAATGTGAGGTGAATTTCCTGTTGGGTAGAGATGAGGCGGATATTGTGAGTAGGCGTGGCTTGCAGGAGTTGTCTCCTGACTCTGCTTGTGTCAGGAAAGGTAGACGGACTACGAGGAAGGTGCAAAGGGTTGGAAGGTGGACACCCCCTCAGGATGAGTATATCAAGATCAACACTGACGGCTCATCTAGGGGCAACCCAGGCCCTGCAGGTGTTGGGGGTTGTAGCGTCGTAAATTGTACGCACTTGCTAGGGTGGTACAATTTCACACCTAGTTTAGCACCCGCCTTGGCGCATTTTGCATTTTGCATTGCATTTCCCCTTTAGCACTTAATTAATTAAATTAATTAGGTCTAAGGTCCTATTTTATCATCTCCCATATCATAAAGTTGGGCCCTTTTCATTAAAGTGTGCCCCTTTCATTTTATTCCTCCAATACATCACTTAATAAAAAACCCTAATTAGGCCCTATTTTGAACTTGGGGGCTTGATTTCGGGGGTCAAAACATCTCGAAATCACCTGTAACTTTGGGATTCTCTCTAAAATCAGCATATCCGACAGCCCTGAAAATTTGGTGAAAAGTTGTCGGGACCATGGCGCTCGGCGTGCACATGAATTGATGAATGCTTGATGGATGGATGTTGAATGTTGTTGAAGTCTTCAAAGATCTACTCTTTTGCTGCATAGAAGGCCCCTGAAACCAAAATTCGGATCCTTTCAAATGAAGAAAGAGAGCTCTTATATATGAAACCCTAGGTCTTAATTTCAACTTTTGGCCGACCTAGAGATTGAATCTCCCACCAATTTCTTGGGGTTAAGCTTTATTTTATGATTGGATCGCGCTCCTAAAATTTCGGGAAAAGTTGTCGGGACCATGGCGCTCGGCGTGCACATGGTCCCGGACATTTTTCCCGAAATTTTAGGAGCGCGATCCAATCATAAAATAAAGCTTAACCCCAAGAAATTGGCGGGAGATTCAATCTCTAGGTCGGCCAAAAGTTGAAATTAAGACCTAGGGTTTCATATATAAGAGCTCTCTTTCTTCATTTGAAAGGATCCGAATTTTGGTTTCAGGGGCCTTCTATGCAGCAAAAGAGCAGATCTTTGAAGACTTCAACAACATTCAACATCCATCCATCAAGCATTCATCAATTTCATTCATCCATTTAGGGCTTTGAAGACATTGAAGAGCAATAAGGGATCATCGATTGAAGATTGGCTTGTACCCCTCCCTTGGGGTTGGGTATGATTTCATGTTATTTTCATGTCTTTGCATAAGCCTCACTATGTCATTTGTATTCATGCTTTAGATCACTTTGCATCTTGATTTGGAGCATTTACATTATCATTTACAAGCAATTAGGGTTTACTTTCTAGGTTGCTCTAGTTTGCTTACTTGCATTTTAGGATCTTGCACACACACAAGGTCTGCACACACTACTTTTACAATACAACTTGGCTATTTGTGGAGGTGGAAATCACCAAAGCGGGGGTTTGACTAAGGCAAAACCCTATATAGCCACCTACAACCCTTTTCAGATATAAGTGCAGATTTTCGAATTCAAAGGACGCCGCAAGTTGCAGATCCGGCGGAAGCGGACCGAGATAGAATACCACACCAAATTCCAGCCCAGAAAGCTAGGAAAGGGGCGTGGGGTGCCCTGGTCCTGCCAGGACAGGGGCGTTGGGCGCCCTGGTCCCTGGGATAGGGCCGCTGGGCGCCTTGGTCCTTCTATCAGACAGCAAGTTTCAGACAACTTTTCAGGTTACCAAATAGTAGTTTTAGGAGCAGTGTCAGGAGCAGAATCGGGACAGTGGTGCCCGCACCCCCGTCCCAAACATTTACACTCAGATTTTAACTTCAGGTATGTATCTGTATTCTTGTCTTGTTCTTGTGTTTACAACTTTTCATCACTTAATCTCAATCTTGCACTCTTGTTACTAGTTCATACTTGCACTCTAGGGCTAGTAGTTAAACTTGCATCATTCTATCTATCATTTGCAACAAAGGAATAGAAATCCTAATAGGTAGCCCATGGCTCTCTCTTCCACAAAAAGAAGTAGCCAATTGTGTGATACCTCTAGGCTCTTTCGTATTCCACAATGTGTGTCAAAAGGTAGGATTAGGACATGTTAGCCTAGTCTCGCTTTTTTACCCTACACATTTTGGTGAACCCGACGTGAATTCCAATCTTCTCTAATTCTGATTTTTGTTTTCAAATTTGAGTGTTTATGCTATTTCAAATTCAAATTTGTATTTACAAGTTTTAATTTCTTGCAAGATTAAAAAATTTAGAGGAAATTTTTGCTAAAACCCTAATTTTTCAATTCAAAATTGAACTTGTGGATAGCTTAATTGGGATCACTAATTTCAAATCTGATTTAGGAACTCATTTGAATCATAAATTTCATTTTCTAAATCTACATTCTAAGTGCTTGCATTGGTTAAAATTAAACATTTCCTTCTATTTTGCATGTGTTATCATTTGAAAGAGGAAAATTGTTGTCATGATGCATTCATTTCATAGATGTGATAATGGGTTAGCTTCCTTTGTTTCAATTTTTCCTTCTCCTAAAGAACCTCCCCCCATCTATAACAACATTTTAGTGCCTGAAAGAGTTGCTACCAATCCCTTTTAGGCTCTCCCATGCTCTAAGGATGAAGAGTTTAAGAGTGATCTTGACAATTCTCCTAAAATGTGCCCTTCCTATTTAGCTATCCTAGAGGAAGAGAATGATATCATAAACACCTTTCTTAATGTTACTTCACCTTCCCTACATGATGCCTCTTTAAGTGAAAAGGTATTGATGGACATTGACTTATTTTCTCCTAAAGTTGGTCCTTCTAATGGGGGCATGTTTGTGCAACAAGAGGTTATGAACACTTCTTTCAAAGATGTCCTTCCTAAGCATGAATCTTTGGAGAAATATGTTCATGTTCCTCCTAAAAAACACTCCCTTCATGAGGATCCTTTTGTGCAAGAAGATGACATTATCCCTACATTTCCTAGTGATGGCATTTCCTTTTCCAACAAAATTCCCACTAGAGATGATGAATTAATGATAAATGCTTACCCTTCTCCTAAAGTTTGTCTTAACCATAAGCATCCCTTAGAGAAAGAAGATGAAATAATAAGTAATTTCCTTAATTCTCTCTCCCCTAAAGATCATATTGAACATATTTTGAGGAAAGAGGACGAGTTTAACACATCTATTGATCCTCTCCCTCCTAAGGATGAGGAATTAATAAACAATGTTATCTCCTCTCCCGAAATTGACAATACTTCAAACATTCCTTTCAACAACCTCACTATTTGGGATGAACCATTAGAAGAAGGTATAGATTATTCTCTACCCCTAGCCAAAGGGGATGAAATCAAGATTGAAAACTCCCTTGATAGTTTCTCACCTTCCTTGAATCTCAAATATTCTCCCTCTCCTCAACTTGGTTCTACTCATAAGGAAACCCTAGTTCAAGGCAAGATGGTTAACATCTCTTTCAAAGATCTCCCTCTCAAAATTGAGACTTTAGAGAGTAATGTTGATCCTTCTCCTAGAGAGTTTATTCCCCATGTAGATCATTTGATGATAGAGGATGATATGACCTTTCCTCTTCCTACTAGAACATCAATGCCTACCCCTTGTCTCTCTCCTAAAATTGAGTTAATCCGTGATGAGATTTTAGTGCAAGAGAAGACTATCAATAATTCTTCCAACACTTTTGTTCATTCCTCTAAACTGTCCTCAATTAATTTGATACATGTGAATGAAACACCTAATAAACCTCTCTTCACTGTCCAAGGTGCTTGTCCTTCTCAAGATTCTCAACCTTTAAATAAGCCTATCTTAGTGGTTCAAGGTGGTTATGCTAATGATTCTTTTTGCACTCCTAAGAAACCTATTATTACTGTGCAAGGAGGTTATTCTACTAAGAGCCCTTATGAGTATGCTAAGCAACTGACTAGAGAGAGTTATAATGCGGTTGCTCATACCTATAACACAAGAAATAATAGGCAACCTAATCCTCCTCCAGTTATCCCAACTTCACTTCCTCCTTCCCAACCAATTCTTCCGCAAGCTCCATGTATTTCACAAGTTCTTGGTAAGGAATATGATCTCATAGAACAACTTAAAGCTACCCCTGCTAAGATATCCCTTTGGGATTTGATCCAAACTTCTTCCGCTCATCATGGAATGTTACAAGATGCCTTGAAAGATTTGAATGTTCCTCCACCTAATACATCTAGTAATATAGTGTCTTTGGTTAACTCTGTGATGAATCCTAAAGCTCAAATTCTGTTTACTCAAGATGAGTTGCCTACTAGTGAAATTCAACATCAATATGATCCCTTGATGATTGTGGTTATCATAAATGACACTGCTATAAGACGAACACTGGTAGATAATGGTTCTGGCCTTAATGTGTGTAGCATTAATCTATTGCATAAGATGAATGTGGATACATCCCTTATTGAGCCTGACTCTTGTCCCATTCGAGGCTTTGATAATGTGGCTAAGTCTTCATTAGGTATTATCACCTTACCCATCATAGTGGGACCTGTTACTTTGCCTACTCCTATCCATGTTATGTCGGGAAATCTAACATACAACTTGTTATTAGGGAGACCTTGGATTCACAGTATGCAAGCTGTCCCCTCTACATTGCATAGACAAGTTAAATTCATTTATAATAATAAGACATATACCTTGATAGGTGATACTAATTTTCAAGCTTGTTTGCAAACATCTACTTCCAAAGGGAGTTCTTCTAAGCCTTCCTCTTCTAGTGATGACTCGTTAAACAAGATACCTATGGATGAATCATCACCCTCTGATAATCAAAATTCTTTGGATGAGTCTGAAGTTCCTGAAGAAGATTCTTCTCAACTTGAATCTACACATGAAAAGGCTTTTGATCCTGAGAAGGTTCTCGCAGAAGACAATTGGGGATCTCTTGATTTTAATCCCACCTTTGTAGGTGAGTATAGGGTTCCTCCTAGAGAGCTTAAAGTTAAAAAGAAGGAAGAAACTAGAGATCAATCAGTCTTACCTGAACCTATGAGCAATAATTTTGTGGCCGCTTCTCAAACTTCTTCTCCTCACACCTCTAATTCTGAAGAATTTGATTCTGTCTTATGAAAAACCACCTTTTCTTTCTGAAATGGCTAATCGTTATGGTCGTGGTTTTCATATTTTGGCTAAGAGTGGCTATAATGGAAATGGTTGTGGGGCAAATGAACAAGGAATTAAAGTTCCTTTAGAACATAACATGCATGAATATTCATTTGGACTTGGATATAATCTTTCTAAGCCCACCAAAGCATCTAAAAGACCATCTCAATGTGAATGCTATATTTAGTAGTGATGATGATCTCACTTCAACTAAATCATCTTCTACTTCTATCAGCTCTCATTCCCCTCATAAGGAAATATTGGCGATGAACAAATCTTTTTATGACTCCCCTCAAATTTCTAAATCCACTTATGAATCTTTATCTCCTATTCATCATAAAGTCCTTTCTTCTAGGGATAAGGCTCTAATAAATTACACTCATCCCTCTTCTAAGATTTCTTGTGACTTTTCTTCTTCAATTTTTATCACTTTATACATGTTTTTGATCTCACTTATAGTTGAGCATTCATCATGTCATATTCAAATACCTGATTCAATCTATGATGTCTTTAAATAACATCAATGGCTATTATGTTGCTCATCATTATGTGACATTGGTAGCTCATTTACTGGGGGCTCATTGTCATTCATGATGGTACAATTTCAAGTGCAATCATATTTTTGAAGCAACATAATAGCCTAATTTTCTATGTTATCTCTTGTTCCTATGGGGACAAGAGTGATTTCATACATCTCTTCTTTTTATGATTAAAATTTCCCTTTGGGGTAATAGTGTGGAAATCTTTTTCCTCTTTTCCTAGATATGGGAGAAGATGTGTATTCTCTTTCTTACCTTACCCACTTCTTGTGAGGAGCATTTTACATACACTAATGTCTTGCTTGCATGAACTCATGTGAGTATGTAGTACATTTTGCTTATGTCTAAATCTCTCCCTAGAAGATTGTGTAAGTCCTTCTCATTGTCCTTATCCTTGGGAGGCAATGACCTTTTCTTATTTTTATCTAAGGATCCAATTTTTCCTATTTTCGTGGATGGTGTGAACTTTATTACTTGATGTTATTCCTTGTATGCATTTGTTGTTGTTTGTTCAAGGATTCTCTCTTACAAGAGGTGTAAGTCCTTGACTACAACCTCTTTTGCACTTGGTAAGATACATCCATAATGAATTCACTCTCCCAATTGGGTTAAAAAGAGCGTCATCCTTCATTAAGAATCATTTTCACCTCGCAAAAGAAGGAAGTACTGCATTCTTATTCTCTTCTTTGTCTTATTCTAGAAAATGTTATATTTGTCCTCTCGGAGATAGGTGTCTTTTGTACAAAGATCTCTTCTCCTCTAAGGATCTCCTTGTTCTACTTTACTTATGACATAAACATTGCACTTTTTGAGCAGTGGGTCATTCTCGGAACCAGAGCACAGACTCTTAGAGCGAGATGTCTCCATTTTTCTTTTATGCAAGGTGATTATTCTCGGAACCAGAGCACAGACTCTTAGAGCGAGATGTCATGCTTTTGTACTATACATATATAGGTTGTAGCATACTCGGGCATAGACTCCTATGAGGTGCTTCTAACCTCCCTTACACACACATGCACGAGGTTGAGTGGAACTAGCGGCATAAGGCTAGACTTTCTCACTCTCCTCCCTTACATGGATCACCTAGACAGACTCTAGGGGCTAGTTTTCCATGTCCTTTTTCCCATGGATCACCTAGACAAGATCTAGGGGCGAGAAGTCCATGTTTTCTCTCTCACTATTCTTCTCATGGATCACAAATGTGTGTATTCATGCTTTTTTTTTAATTTTCTTCTCTTTGCATTTTGTTTCCATTTACATCCTTCATCTTGTGTTAGAGAACTCTCAAATCCTCACACTCTTTGTTGTGTTGAAATTGAGATTTAGTCCTCTTTCTTACCAAATGATTCTCCATTAGTTTTTGATCTCATATCAAATCTTCTTGTGAGCATTTGTTATCAATATTCTTTAACAATTCGAAGTGGTAAACATGATACCCTGTTTCAACTCACTAAAATTAGCAAGCCGAAATAGGGGGGGGCATATAGCTACCCTTGAATTTTCATCACCTTCCTTAGTAAGCATTAGGTGATTTTGTGATCTAACGTGTGTTTTGTAGGGTGCGGTTCCTAACTGTGTACTGCAGATACCGCTGGGGGCTTCGTTCGACCGACTTATGGATATATCCTTTTTCAAATAATGTTTACTTTTCTGTACTTTAGATTGCATATGCACGTAGTGTTCATATGATCGCTAAAGTGGGGGCTAAATGTAGCGTCGTAAATTGTACGCACTTTCTAGGGTGGTACAATTTCACACCTAGTTTAGCACCCGCCTTGGCGCATTTTACATTTTGCATTGCATTTCCCCTTTAGCACTTAATTAATTAAATTAATTAGGTCTAAGGTCCTTTTTATCATCTCCCATATCATAAAGTTGGGCCCTTTTCATTAAAGTGTGCCCCTTTCATTGTATTCCTCCAATACATCACTTAATCAAAAACCCTAATTAGGCCCTATTTTGAACTTGGGGGCTTGATTTCGGGGGTCAAAACATCTCGAAATCACCTGTAACTTCGGGATTCGCTCTAAAATCAGCATATCCGACAGCCTTGAAAATTTGGTGAAAAGTTCTCGGGACCATGGCGCCCGGCGTGCACATGGTCTTGGACATTTTTCCCGAAATTTTAGGAGCGCGATCCAATCATAAAATAAAGCTTAACCCCAAGAAATTGGTGGGAGATTCAATCTCTAGGTCGGCCAAAAGTTGAAATTAAGACCTAGGGTTTCATATATAAGAGCTCTCTTTCTTCATTTGAAAGGATCCGAATTTTGGTTTCAGGGGCCTTCTATGCAGCAAAAGAGCAGATCTTTGAAGACTTCAACAACATTCAACATCCATCCATCAAGCATTCATCAATTTCATTCATCCATTTAGGGCTTTGAAGACATTGAAGAGCAATAATGGATCACCGACTGAAGATTGGCTTGTACCCCTCCCTTGGGGTTGGGTATGATTTCATGTTATTTTCATGTCTTTGCATAAGCCTCACTATGTCATTTGTATTCATGCTTTAGATCACTTTGCATCTTGATTTGGAGCATTTACATTATCATTTACAAGCAATTAGGGTTTACTTTCTAGGTTGCTCTAGTTTGCTTACTTGCATTTTAGGATCTTGCACACACACAAGGTCTGCACACACTACTTTTACAATACAACTTGGCTATTCGTGGAGGTGGAAATCACCAAAGCGGGGGTTTGACTAAGGCAAAACCCTATATAGCCACCTACAACCCTTTTCAGATATAAGTGTAGATTTTCGAATTCAAAGGACGCCGCAAGTTGCAGATCCGGTGGAAGCGGACCGAGACAGAATACCACACCAAATTCCAGCCCAGAAAGCTAGGACAGGGGCGTGGGGCGCCCTAGTCCTGCCAGGACAGGGGCATTGGGTGCCCTGGTCCCTGGGATAGGGGCGCTGGGCGCCCTGGTCCTTCTGTCAGACAGCAAGTTTCAGATAGCTTTTCAGGTTACCAAATAGCAGTTTCAGGAGCAGTGTCAGGAGCAGAATCAGGACAGTGGTGCCCGCGCCACCGTCCTGAACATTTACACTCAGATTTTAACTCCGGGTATGTATCTACATTCTTGTCTTGTTCTTGTGTTTACAACTTTTCATCACTTAATCTCAATCTTGCACTGTTGTTACTAGTTCATACTTGTACTCTAGGGCTAGTAGTTGAACTTGCATCATTCTATCTATCATTTGCAACAAAGGAATAGAAATCCTAATAAGTAGCCCGTGGCTCTCTCTTCCACAAAAAGAAGTAGCCAATTGTGTGATACCTCTAGGCTCTTTCATATTCCACAATGTGTGTCAAAAGGTAGGATTAGGACATGTTAGCCTAGTCTCGCTTTTTTCCCCTACACAGGGGTGTTGGCAGGAATAACAGGGGGGAGGTTGTTTTCCTCTTTTTGGTGCATAAAGGGTATCAGTCTAATAATATTATGGAGGGTTTTGCGATTATTTATGCACTTGAGCGGGCTTTGGTGATGGGTTTTAGGAAGGTGATTTGTGAATCGGATTCACAGATTGTTGTTAACTTGTTATCTGATCAGAAGGAGAGTGGGATACAGTGGCAGTTGGCAAGGATTGTTCAGTAGATTCTTCAAATTAGCTCTTTAATGGAGCAGGTGTCCTTCATCCATATTCCCCATGAATGGAATGGTGTGGCAGACTGTTTGGCCAAGTGGGCATCGGAGCATGATAATGAGTGGAAAGTGGAAGGCTGGGAGCATCTCTCTGGGGATTACTGTCAAGAATTGCAGATGATTCTCACTGAGGACATGGGTGGCCTTGAAGTTGGTTGTCCTTCTCGGGGGCCTTAGGGCTCTGATTCTTTTTGTAATGCTTGATTCTGATTCTCAATAAAGTTTTTACCCTTTTGCCTAAAAAAAAATATTATTTTCAAAATGTTTATTTCAACATAGTTATCTTTAAAAAAATATTAGATATGTAAAAAATTATTTATAAAATAGTAAAAAATATTATTTTTGAAATATTTATTTCACTTCAGTCATATTCGATAATACTTGTATATATATTTAAAAGAAATATTATTCTAAACATTATTAATAAGTTATATAGTAATAGTGATGTTATTTAATAACTAAAAAAAATTGTCCCTTCATTGTTCCTAGATTTGATGTAAAAAACTAGAGACAAATTCAAATCAAATCAAATCCATAAGTAATTAAGGGACAAACTAATGGATTATGGAAATCTATGAAATTAACTAAAAAAATATTAAATAAAATGTATATGTGTGTGTGTGAGAGAGTGAGTGAGTGAGTGAGTGAGTGAGTGAGTGAGTGAGTGAGAGAGAACAATTTTACTTTTATTTTATTTATATAATTTTTTTAAGAATATACAAATTTGATTATAGATATATAGATTTTAAAATATACAACATATAAGCTTTATATAATATACATGTTTTTTCTATATTAATATGAATTTATTTTAAAAATCTGATGTTATTTTAAAGGATATTTATAAGATATAAAAGTATTACTTAATTTTATTTATTTATTTATATAATTTATCTACTTTAATACATTTGTATTTGTAGAGAATTAAATTTATAATATTTTTGATAGAAAATTTTAAAAAATTAGTTTGGTCTGAGTAAGGGAGTTCACAAAAAAAGAGGTTTCTTCCCAAGGTCTAAACATCATTCTTGACAAAAATTTAACCAAATTGACAATAATAAAGAAGACAAAAACTGATTTAATTTATCACAAAAGAGGAATCAATATCACAAAGCAAGAGAATAGGAGCGAAATGGCGGTGCTCGAAGGCAGCTGGATCGGCAGTGGCGATAGGAGTTGGTCTACCAATGTGCGAAGTTCTAGCACTCAGGCCACGAAGGTTGGTTCATGGAGCGATGAAGCAGATATTGCCTTTCCCATCGAAATAGTTAGATTGCAATCAGCTCAGAAACCAGTTAATGCTGGGAAAGAAGACATGTTCCAGGGTAACAGATATTCCAGACTGCGGATGAACTATGGAAATCCATATTCAAGTGGTAACCAGTGCCCTATTGACCCGCATAAATGGAAGGAAAATGGTTGTATTTGGAATAAAAAAGGCTGGTTTTGTAAACCTAAGCATCCTGCTTCCAAGGCCCCCAAAACTGATATCCATTGCCTGAATCTAGCATCCCCAGTGTGGCAATTGAGAGCGGCAACCCTCATTCTAAACCTACTCTGGTCCCTCCGAAAGCTCATGGTAATTTCCAAATGTATAATGGGTGCTTTGGGCAAGATAACTCAAGGGCGGACCATGCCAGGTCTTGGAGATCTAACTTTTGTCCTAAAATTCAGAACCCTTGGTCAAACCGAGAGAGATACCTTGACTTCCGAAGACGGACCTTCCTCCCTCAACAACTCCGTCATCCTAAACCGGTAAGAAAAACCTCAAGACCTACCATCTTTTTGGATGAAAATAAAATTAATTCTGCTTGGTCGAGTTTGCTTGAGTTTTGCCTTTTCATCAAGTGGGGTGGTGGAAAATGGGTTAATGACAACTTTGAATCGTGGTGTAGAGCACAATGGGGAAAGGAAATTAACATTAATATTCTCCCAAATGATTTCTTTATGATTGAATTTATGAGAAATGAGGAGAAATGGCAAGCTAAAAATAAAGGTCCATATATCTTGGATGGCATTGAAGTTCACATCATTGATTGGCAGCCCAATTTCAATCCCCATACGCATGTATTACTGATAGCAAGGTATGGATAAGATTTTACAATTGTCCCTTGGATTATTGGCACATTGATGTCATTAAGGATATATGAAAAAACCTTGGCACCTTTGTATCAGTTGATGACATTTTGGAGGATAAATTATGGGGAAGCTTCGTCAAAATTTGCATTAGCACAGATCGAATCACCAAGATCCCCGATGAAGTCAAAATTATTAGTGCTGGGTAGATCTGAATCCAAAAGATTGATAGAGAAGATCAGTTACCTTTTTTTCCTAAATGCTTCTCCTTGGATCACACCGACATTAGTTGTGATGTTTCATCTTCGATACAATGAAGTTATTCTTGTATGCAATTTCCTATTGAAGAAAAGCTGCAACTGGAACCTCCTAGCTCCACTGATACTGGGGAAGGCTTTTGCAATGAAACTAATGATAATGAGAATGTTCCATTGATAGAGGCAACTCCTTTGAACATAGCTCCTCCCTCCTCTAGAAAAAGCGAGAGCCAATAAGATCTTCTCATGCTTCTGGAAAAGACTAAAACCTTACTGGCAGATATTGAATCCAAATTAGCAGATTCACTTCCACCCTCTCCTCTTGTGCCTAGGAATCAACTGGTAATTGAAGACTGCAATTTTCACACTCAGGGTATGGAGGCTAGTACTCTGGGGGAGATGGGTGGGAATATTTTCTCCTCGATAGGTATTGAATTGGAAGATGGTGAAATTGAATCTTCCTCCTAAGAGGGTGATGAAGACTTTGAACCCGAGTCTGAGCTTATAGTGGAGGTTACTACAAAAGGTTTTGGGAAGTCATATTCAACTATTGACAAACCAAATTTTAAGCCAAAAGGTGTATGGGTGCACAAATAAAAATAAATTATGCTAGCAGTGGCTGGTGCTGCCAGTGGTCAAACCAAACTTAATTTAGGGAAGGGAAATGCCCTTCCCCGGGAGAAATGAAACTCTTATCTTGGAATGTCAAGGGCATCAATGCCCTTGACAAATGGCGCTTGATTAAGCACCAGATTGATGACACCAAAGGGGATATTTGGCTACTACAAGAAACTAAGTGAAGTAAGGCTGAGACTGATGCTAAAATGAGAGTTTGGAAACAGTGGAATGGGCTATTTAGGCAATCAGATGGAGCCTTTGGTGGCTTGGGAATCATTTGGAATCCCATGATTGTTAGGATCTCTCTTGTTGGGGAAGATAAGTATTGGCAACATTGCCTGGTAACTATTCTTGGTCAGAATAAGAATTTCAATCTTTTCAATGTGTATGGACCATCTTCTGCTGGTGATAAACGTGCTCTCTGGGATCTCTTAACCATCAGACTAAACAGTATTACCGATGGCAGTTGTGTGGTAGCCGGGGACTTCAATGCAATCCTTTTCGGCATTGAGAAAAGTGGGGGTATTCAGAGGACTGGTATGTCCCAGAAGGACTTTTTTGGAATTTGTTGAGAAGAATCACCTTCTAGACATTATTCCTAAAAATGGAGTTTTCACATGGACGAACAAGAGAGTGGGTTTTACTAATATTGCTGAATGGCTTGACCGGTTTCTTGTTACTGGTGAGTGGCTAGGACAAAATCTATCTTTAGAGTCTTCTATTCTCTCGCTTATTGGATCAAATCATTACCCGATCTATCTGGAGGTCGCTTTGGGATAAGCAGAGGGAGGTACTCCTTTCTGGCTTAAGAAAATGTGGTTTTGAGTGCTTGAGCTATATGATCTTATATCTGTTTGGTGGAATGAACCAGTTCTTGAGAACCATTTGAGATTTTTCATTCTCAATAAGAAGCTCAAGTATATTAAGGTTAAGATCAAAGAATGGAATAAGAGCCATTTCAAGAATATTCATATGGAGAAATTAAGAATTAAGGTTGAGTTGAAAGAAATAACCAACTCTGTTATTACTTAAGGAATGAATGAGGATTTATTTATCAAAGAAAATACTCTCAAATCTGATCTAAATGAAATTCTTCGGAGTGAGGAAATCCACTGACGTCAAAAATCAAGGGAGTTATGGCTAAAGGAAGGTGACAAAAACACCAAATTCTTCCACTGATCGGCCTTTGCCATTCAAAATAGAAACATAATATCGGAGATTATGAGACTGGATGGAGTCACTGTCAGGAAATATGAGGACATTGCGTAAGAAGATGTAAGATTCTTTGATTCCTTGTTGAATGGCGATCACCAGATTGAGCATGAAGCAAGAGCCAGAATTCTTAACTCAATCCCATCTGTAATATCTGATAGTCAAAATTCAACTCTCTGTACTCCTATTTCAATTGATGAAGTAAGGAAAACTACCTTTCAGCTAAAACCTGATAAGACTCCTAGCCCTGATGGCTTCCCTGTTGCCTTTTTCCATCATTTCTGGGATATCATCACTGGAGATCTACATCTTACTGTAGAAGATTCAAGAAAAAAAATGACTATGTTAGGTGCTATTAATCACACCTTTTTGACTCTAATCCCAAAGAAGCAAAACCCTCAATAGATGAGTGATTTTAGGCCCATTGCTCTATGCAACACAATATACAAGATTGTAACAAAGATCATAGCCAACAGATTGAAGCCCCTCCTTAAACACATCATATCAGATGAACAAAGTGGTTTTGCCCCTGGAAGATCCATTGCGGAAGGCATTATCATTGCTCATGAAACACTTCACACGGCCAGGAAAACCAAGGATTCCTATATGATTTTAAAACTGGATATTCTGAAAGCTTATGATATGGTGGACAGGGATTTCTTATTTGATGTTCTTAATAAATTTGGCTTTTGCAAGGAATGGATCACATGGGTCATGAGTTGTCTATCCTCCCTCAAATTCTCTGTTTTGGTTAATGGCTCATCTCATGGATTCTTTTCCTCGACATGAGGAATTTGACAAGGTGATCCAATATCACCATTTCGATCAATCGAAGCTCTTCAGCTAGATGATCGTTGGATTGGAGTCAATGTGGCAACAGGGGTTGAAAAAATGACTCATTTGCAGTTTGCCGATGATACCATTCTGTTTGGTTCAACTTCCAGGAGGGAGGAAAGAACAATTAAATCATGCCCCGATGATTACTGCATGGCTTCCAGGCAGAAAATCAATTGGCACAAATCTGAAGTGTTTTTTGTCAATACTTCGATTAACTTGCAAGGTGTATTGTCAAGGATTCGTAATCTCAAAGTTGCAAACTTCCAAGGAACCCCCCTCTTCATTGGCAGTAACATAACTCACTATTGGAAGCATCTTATTGATAAGTGCAAATCCAAGCTTGCAATTTGGAAAGGCAAGTGGTTATCCTTTGCTAGTAAACTCACTATGATAAAATCGGTCCTGTCTGCGATACCGGTTTTTTCTATGGCTTGCCTGAGATTACTTGATGGCAATTGAAGATGAATTGATCTCTCTAATGAGAAAGTTCCTTTGGAATGGTTCAAATGACAAAGGGAAATTTCCTTTGGTAGCTTGGAAAAAGATCTGCCAACCAAAAAAGGCAAGGGGTGCTAGCATTCACCAAATCTCAATTATGAATTTAGCTATGGGTGCAAAATTGGTTTGGGAAATTTGTAGTGGTGGGAAGCAAAAATGGGCAAGGTTTTTGAAACATAAATATCTAGACTCCATGGAGCCAAAAAGGATTCTCACTATAAACAACCCTCCCAGAGGCTCGACCATCTGGAATTTTATTGTGGATAGTAGGGAAATCATAAGTGATCAGGTTACCTGGGATGTCAGGAATGGTAGGGATGCCTCCTTTTGGATTGACTCTTGGGTTGGTGAAGATGCCTTATGTCTCAATCCCTCACTGCAACCTATTATGGTAGAAACCTGTCACCTTTGGGGGCATAAAATCTATGATTATGGTTATCCTATCCAAGAAAATGGTATTGCTAAGTGGAAATGGAACTCCTTGGATCCCTTGGACTTGGATTAGCATCAGAAAAACTTGTTTGTAGACATTCTTAGCAAAAGGATTATTTTCCCTTCCCCTGAAAAGGATATCATTAGGTGGTATGGTTCCTCTGATGGTAAATACAAAGTATGTTTTGGTTACAAATTGAAAGAAGCAGCCATAGACAAAAAAGATTGGCCTGTTAATATTTTTTGGCATTGACACCTCCTTCCCAAAGAAGGCTCTTTTGTCTGGTTGGCTTGTTAGAAAAAGATCTTAACTAAAGAAAGGTTCTATTCAATGGGTATCAATGGACCCAATAGATGCACTCTATGTCTAGAGCATGAAGAGACCGCGGATTATTTACTTCTCCACTGCAAATTCTCCAGCAACTGTTGGTGGCATTTCATGGGAAAATTGAGAATCTTCGGCCCCTTCCCATCAGGGCTAGATAAGTGGTTTTCGCAATGGCCTAAACCAGCAAGAAAGGCTTATTTTTTTGATTTGCTTAATATCCTACCATCGCTTCTAATTTGGGAAATTTGGAAAGAAAGGAATCGTAGAATCTTCCAGGGTAAAGAGATGAGCTTAATGTCTCTTTGTGGGAAAATTGAGATCCACCTGACTGAGATCCTGAATGAGGCTGCGCAATCCAAATCATTAAAGAAGAATTTGTATACAGACTGGGATTGTAAGATTAAGCTGGCTCTCCCAAATTTACTCATTCCACCACTTTTTGGCTTGGGTTCCTCGGTGGATCAAGTCAATCCAAGAGTGGGGGTGAAATGGGATGCGCTAGAACCTGGGTGGAGCAAGGTAAACTTTGATGGTGCTTTTGCAGGAAATCCAGGTCAAAGTGGTATTGATTGAATTTTGAGGGACTCCGATGGTCTCTATATAAAAGAAATCTCTGAAAAGATTGGAGTTGCTACTAACAATGAAGCTGAATTCAGAGCGGCTTTAAGAGGTCTTCAGTTAGGGAAGGAGCTTGGGGTCCAAAGAATTCATCTAGAGGGAGACTCATTAAATGTGGTTAATGCAATCCGCTGTAATAACATCCCTAGTTGGCACCTTAACTAGTGGCTTCAACTGATTCTGGTGTTGTTAGCCACCTTTGATGAATTTTGGGTTAGCCACATCTATAGGGAAGGTAATGGATAGGCTGATAGACTCTCTAAATTGGTGCTAGCCATTGGTGACCCCCTCGATCTTCCACCGGTGTTATGGCATGCTTATCCTGCCAAGCAATGATGGTTTCTAGTTTAGTTTGTTAGCAGTGGCTTCTACCGATTGCTTGCTCCTTACAGATGATGGTTCTTTGTTGGGCTGGTTGGTGATGTTGTATTGCCTCCACCAGTTGACATGGTATCCTCACTATCTCATTGGGGGGGGTGCTCTCCGGTTGGGTCTCTTTCCGGTTGCGTTCTCTTCTTCCGATTAATTTTCTCTCCATATTAATCACCGGTTGTGGTGCAAACCGATGCATTGCTCCCCGGTTGCCGCTTTACTCCTTCTCAACCTATTGGTCATGTTTTCCAGTGGATAGACTGACTGACTGACTTGATATCCTGTTAAGGTTTCTTCTTGTCACTGAGATGTGACACATTGCCCTCATCATTGATCTATGCCGGTTTGGGCCCCATGGCATTTGGAAATAAGTGTACTTTAATTAATATCTAGTTAAGACTAGATCCTTTCAAGATTTTCTCATAATCACTCGATGGTTAATGTCGGTCGATATTAAGTTGACGAGATTTGGCTCAGATGCTTTTTGGACACTAGCATTTCACGTGTGTGTGTATTCAATTGGCATGAACTACTTGCAGGGTGTCATATTCTCTAGTTTGATGTCTTTCTATTTAACAATGGAATGTCCTCTTTTTTCCATCAAACAATTTCTTTCTTTTCTCGGTGACTTGCTATGGAGACCCCAATTCTCCTCGAAGCTACTTGTCGCCAGATGGCTTTCCTGGGCGAAATCACGGACAAACGTCTACAGGAGGTCCTCTTCTCTCAACATCCTCTTATTCTCCACAACCTTAAGAGGATTCTGGGAAAGGAATTCCTTATGGCTTATCACAGGTATAGAGCCAATGCCGATATCCCGACGTTTTTCCTTGCAATGATATTATACATGGGTACTAGCAAGCAAAGAGAAAAACTGTTAACTCAAATGATGTTTAAACATCGCCTTTTGGGGGAGATTGATGCTATATTGGATAATATTGATGCCAATCTATGAATTTTGCTTCCCCAATACTATATGACCTTAGGCAACGGGGCGGAGGTGAGGAAGCTTGTGATTGTTAACTCCCTGGACTTTGATTCTCTTCAAGCAACCTGTCCTGTCATTACCAGGAACATTGAATTCCTACTTAAAGCGACTGGCATCCAAAACAACTTCACATCGAAATGGAGGGCAAAATTTCTTCATGATGAAGAGCTAGCGGGTGCTGATGATTTTGGGATTTTGGAGAATGTAGACTTGGTGGTTGGTAATGACTGGGGGTTTGGGCTTGGTGAGGAGTGGTTCCCAAATGACTATCGACTCCCTAGGAGAAGGCAGATTTGGCGGCTCACTCGAACTGTGGTACTGAATGCCCTATTGTCTTGGATGCAGCTCATGCTCCTATGGATAGTGCTTCTGAAGACTCCCTTTGACTCCAGTTGTCATTGTTTTCTCTAGTTTCTCTGATTTTGTTATTGTATATTTTTGTTTTAAAGCCTTTGTTATCTACCTTTAAGAGGTTGGTATCTGATGTCTAGTACTCATCCAGCCTTCATTGCTGGTTTTTCTTTGTTTAAGGAATAGAGCTAAGGTAGGGGGTTTTCTTCCTGGTTCTTTCCCCTACAGTTCTCACTGAATCAGGCCTTGTATTCTCTTTTTTTATTAATACAAGGGTGCTGCTCCTCTGCAGCTATTTACTTATTAAAAAAAAATTAAAGAAGACAAAAAATTGTTCATATTGACAACAACAAATAAATAACCATAACTAACCTTTTTTAAGATGTAACTAGGTTATTTTTTAACATTACCAAGGTCTGAGGATGAGCAAATTGAGTGGG
The DNA here is from genome assembly GCF_030272615.1 of Cryptomeria japonica. NCBI lineage: Eukaryota > Viridiplantae > Streptophyta > Pinopsida > Cupressales > Cupressaceae > Cryptomeria > Cryptomeria japonica. The sequence goes on along the minus strand of NC_081406.1, from coordinate 218,421,973 downwards.
AATACAAATTCAAATGGTTGCAAGGATGACAATGGTGATCCTGAGGATGAAGATGATGTGTTACCAGGGGATGTTATGGTCCTGTTGAGTGTGGGAGGAGGCCTTTGATTTGGGCCCTTCTTCTTTGTGCGGGTTGTTTGGTTGCCTGGGTTTTTGTCTAGCTTTTCTAGAAGCCCAAACGGTAGCAGCGATGTTACAGATGGTGAATTGGATACTAATGAAGATGAAGATGCATCTTCGAGAGTTGTTTTTGTTTTCTTTGGTGTTGGTGGAGGTTTTCACTCAGGACCTGTTACCCCTCATTTGGCTAGCTCTGGAAGGAACTATTTCTTCCCTGCTTTTGGTGCTAAGCGTGTGCCCTCTCCTTCTAAGTGAGCTTTTTTGGTTGAATACCCAATTTGGGTATCTGTTTCCTATGGGCTTTTTTGTGACCCCTGCTTTTATTCCCCTATTAGTGTTGGTGGTTTCTTTATGTGCCTTCCCTTGTAATGGTCTACATGAGACTGTTGCTGTGGTGGCGAGGGCATGGAGGAACCATTTTGAACTTGGTTGTGGTGCTAGGTTGTTCGACCAGGGCTATGCAAGTGTTCTGGCCATGTTTTCTTCGGTGGCAATGGCTTTCATCTCAAGGGGTAGGTTGACTCTGTCGTGGCTGGGAGATTGGTCTTCTTACATACCCCTTTTTGCTTTGGGGTAAAAGTACAAAGTTGTGTCACACTTTTATAAAGGAAATGGTCAATGTTGATTCAACTTTTTAAATTAAATCAATAGAAAGTGAAATATATGTTTTGAATTTTGAAATGATGTAAACTAATAAACTTTATATTCTTAAGTCTATTTTATGTATTTAATTTTAACAAAAATTTAAAAAATTATTTGAATGTAGTTTTTTATAAAGTAAACACAATAATTTAGTTGCTGAAAAATGTTGAAATTGATGTTACACAAGCCACCACACTTTATTTAGTAAATTTTATCATTCTAGGTCTTCTCAATCAATAAAAAGCTTTTCAAAGTATTTTATCATTCTGGGTCTTCTCTATCAGCAGAGTCACTTGAATTTCCCTTTACACAAGCTACTACAAGATATCTTCCAAGATGAAAACCATGCAACCAGAGACTCATTGATAGCTCAATAAAATTTAGGCAAGGTTGTCCCCAGCAAAGTCACCATTCTATTAGTTCCCAAATCAGATTGTCCAAGTCCTAGAGGAATTTCCACTAACACATGATCATACCTAGAAAAGGATTTGGCCAACAAACAAGACTCAATCACAATGACTGAGATCTCCTACACTTTCGGCTCTGCAAGACCAAGGTGGGTGAACCTACACAATGTCCTAGTAACTTTCAGCTTCAACTGCTCTTGACATTACATGCTACAATGGATCATCTCAATGAAAATATACCAAGGAAAGATGTATTAACTCCTGGTTATGGCTTTAACCTTGGTTTCTATGCATTTATGAACTTCATTGAGGAAAGGGGGAGGCTCTACACTAATCCTACTCCTAATGCAGAAAATAAAGAGATTTTGATACTGAAGAGATCCTGAAAAATTGAAAGCAACAAGCATGACTAGTTCCTTGTATGGGCAGTAGAGTCAGCCTTACAATATGACTTAACATTCAAATAAGGAAACATGCAACCTTTGAGCTTTGAATGTTAATGCATTACATCAACATTTTCCCTTTTGGTTTCACTAGCAACCATATTCAAGAATCTTAGATATACACAATACTATTTCTATACCTTGAAGAAGCAAATTAATCTCTTCCTTGAAGAGAAGCAAACAACAAGATATACACCTGACTTGCAGGGAAAAAACAAAAGATATTTGATCATTTCATTTCATAAAATAGAGCATACATAAGAGAGACAGCTGCAAATAAAACCTCAGAAACTATTTGTATTCAGGTTACAAACTATTTGAAACATCAAGAAACTACAGACTGGAAGAAAACTAAGTTGTCATGAAAAAACATGCACTATGCACATGGAAGGCTTGCTCCCAGAAAAATTACAATCAGAATCCTATCTTCTCACTGGTCCTGAATTTTGTTTAATAAGAACAAGGGAGAAAAACAAGTTACAGGCCAGGTGAGATACACTTGTCAAAATTTGATTGCATGGGACAAAATACACAATGAGGTGTCCCTCTTCCTACTCTGCATGCAATCCATCTGGAGGCAATCAATGCAAGCAACAATGAGAATAGCCTCTAGGATCTGGGACCATGAGCCTCAGGACAATCAATAGGGGTAGGTATCTCGAGCCACACAAAATTTTCCTTAAGTTCGTCCCCTGCTGCACCTTGACTGATCTCTGAATCCGGATTACTACATTTAGTAATCCACACCTTCTCAGTGTCCTTTCATCTTTTCGGTTAATAATCCCTTCACATGCCCAAAGTTATGAAATCTCATTGATAGATCTTCTGATTTCATGGAGCCGCTCAACTATATTCTGTTTGATCCTCATTCAATGCGAGCTCCCACTTAGGCTTTGTCATTGTGATACAATTTTATTTGGTCACAAAAATCTACCTGCAGTGTCAACACAACAATTCTCCATCGGTAGTGTCTCTCCCTTCGACAGATGGAATCTAGCCAATTTGCACAAGCCACGTCCTCAGAATACTCCCCTCTGTCCTCTGGTCAACCTTCGTCAACCCTCCATGTGGACAATATGACCATTGGGTTGTGCTCTGCAAATCACATAACACACGTGTTATGTACCCCTATGGTTCCATCATTTGGTCTTCAGTGTCGCGGGATAACAGGCTGCATCGTTCTCTCTTTGTCTTACTTATCCCACGATCTTTTCCTTATCCCTGTAGGAACGCGCGGGATAAGGAAAACCTTCTTTCTTTGCTTCATCTTTTTATCCCACCATACCATTTAAACTGGTAAGAATGTTGGCAGGATAAGCTTTCATTGGTCTCCTTTGTTATTTCTTATCTTGGAGAATCGAAGGATGCACCTCCCAGCTCTTGGGAATAAGCCTTCCATTGTATTCCCTTTTGTCTTCTTATCCCAAGCTTCTTTTCTTTGACCTTCGTGCCCCTCTAGGATAAATATTTCATTGCTCCTTTACTAATTTCCTTATCCCGGAGCCCAAGTGTCTATATGCATATTCTCACTGAAACCCAAAGTATTGCTCTATATACGCCCTCTATTCCTCCGAGATAACTTTTTCTTTGTTTCATCTTGCTCCTTATCCTGAGACAACCTTTGTTCTTGACAAATCATCGGGGGCAAAGAAAACCTTCATTGTTTCTTCATAAAATTATCCCAGGGCCTCTAAATGCTAACTAAAAATCTCCCTGGGACAACCTTTCTATGGTGATTTTACTCTTTGGAAGTTACCTCGAGATAAAACTTTATCCTATTGCAACTCTTAGTTAGGAGTTATCCCGGGCGATCTTTAGACGCTGTCATCTGCTCCTTGGGATAACTTTTCATCCCTTTGTTGCTTCACTTGCCTTGTTCCGTGTGACCCTTTGGTTGGTCACCTTACCTCATGGGATAACAAATGGTGTTACCGCCACTTGGTAAGAATGAACCATGGAGACTGGCCCGCCCATGACATGGAACCCTCCAGCCCGTAAAACCTAAGTGAGTTGACTGGCTAGACCGGTCAACTCAAAAATAGAATTTTGGAGCCCGAAAAGACTCCCTCCTATGCTACAAAATACATAGCCACCTATTGTTGCCTCAGCGGTCAATAACACGCTGCCCATATACTCAAGGCGATTAATAACACGACGTGTTATTGATGTGAGATGTTGATGTTAGGCATGGGGTCAATAACATATCATGTTATTGACGCTTCATATAATCCTCATGTTATATGACCATTGTATGATAACCTGCGTATTACCCTGCAAAGGGGATTCTGAGTGCAACAAACAAAATTTTGAGAACCTCAGATCCTCAAACGTAGACAAAATATTTAAAGTCCTAAAAGTGGCTCTAGCTCGGGGATGCATGCCCCCTACGGGCGTGGCAAGATCTGAGATCTATGGGGAGAAGACTGGGTGCCTACTCCATTGGGCATAGAGTCAAAAAAGGTCTTCTCTGCCCCAAACCTTTTTGGCTTGTACATAAAACCACATGTGATGGCCCAAGGCCACTTAAAAATATCAGCAAATGCTTTCCTCTATCATAAACATTGTTTTCCTTGGACTGCATTGAAGCCAATTTGAAAGTATAGTTGGGATGTCGCTGATCAAACATGTTGGCATCTCTTACCCAGCTACCAAACTGAATACTATCATTGCACCCATTGTCATTAAACATGTGAAACTTGTGCAATGATTGAAAATTTAAATTACTGTGTGATAAAAAGGTATTGTGTTCACTGAAAAACACACTTCCATGCTGAACATAACATTCATCATGATTCAAATCATTGTCATGCCCAAGAAAGGCACATCCCAGCTGAAAAAACAAAGGCTCATATTCTAACATAGAACTAGGATTATAGGCCTTATTCAAACTATTAGTTTTCTTATCTGAAAGAAAGTTCTCAAAACAGCATACCTTCATATTGTCTACACCAAGCAAACTATTATCAAGAAAAGAAAAAGGATCACTTGTGATCCTTTTGTGTAACTGCAAATCATGAAGTTGATAAGAAACTTCAGCCTCTCACTCTGAGTCCCATTTGATGTCACTCGCATCAACAACTTCCCCCCCTATGTGCACCATCATCCTCACAAGGAGTGCCAACATTAGCATCCATACACATGTTGTTAAAAGAAAAAATTGAGTTTTTATCAACATTTAAATCCTCATCATCAGATGTGTCATAATTGAATCCAAAGAATCCAACGTCCTCAAGCTCTTTGTCCTCTTTCACATCAATTGGTTCAAACATGAGATAGTGATTAACATCAAGTGCATTTTTTGAAGCTTAATAAGAGACAACCTCACTGTCAAAATCCAAATCATCAGGGTGTAAGAATTGATTACTCTTTCCTTGTGTATATCTCAGGTACTCCATTGTTAGCAAGTCTAAGATGCCTTCACTTTTGATAGATCAAGGGTCCTCTTGTTCATTTATTTGTCCCATACTACTATCCTTTTCAACCTAAAACCCACTAGATTCATGAGAGCATGTATCTATCATGTTATGGGAGATTGCATCTCCAACAACCTTCTCAAAATCATAGTTACCATCTGGAAAAGAATAATGACCCTGTAGAAGTTCTTCTTCAACTCCATTTAGGCTATCATGGCATCCATTTTTCAAGCTCATGCTCTTCAACCATCTTATGTTCACAAGTATTGTCTTCTTCGTGCTTATCATGTGACTGATTTTCAACAATGCAAAGAGCAATATTATTAGCTGGTGCGTTGCCATCACACTCTTGCTCAACCTTGTCATTATCAACATGCAAGCCTTGATTACCAAGATGCATCCTAGACTTGACATCCTCAAACATGTCAATCCATGTAATAATATGATCCATACTAGCTGGTTTTGAACTCCTTGGTCAATGAACAACATTAGGTTTGTAGACTTGCAAAAATAAGTCTACCCATTCAGACTCTTGAAGCATGAAGCTCATAGGGACACTTCAAAGTGCTTCCAAGAATTTGGACAATAGTGCATAAGGTTGCTCACCCACTTGTTTCTTCATGTCCACCTGAGCGTTGACATACACCATTGGGTTCTCAACATAGAAGCCTTATTCTTGCACTATTTGGGGTTGATAAACATGCTCATACTACTGAAAAGTATAAGATGGGACAATAGGGACATACAAGTTTTGAAATCCATATTCAACATGACATTTGATTCTCTTGTGCATACAATGCATCTTCACATGCTGGAGTATTTTGAGAAATAGGAGGTTGCTCATAAATGAATGTGTCATCATTGAATGTTTCCAAGAACAACCTCTCGAAGCAATCCAATGAAGACACACTCTTTGTTGCCAGACTCTCATACCAGTCCTTTGCACTATCTTTCAATGACCTCACAAAGAACTTTATGACTATATCTTCCTTGCAAAATTGAAAGTCTTCAAAAAACTCACTGAATGCCTGAACATGGTGGATTGCTAATTTGGATTCGTGTGCATGAAACAAAGGCATTTGATCCTTAAACTCAATGGGGAAGGGATGCGAGTACCCCTCAATGTTGCTGAAATTTAAAGGCCAATACCTCTTAGGCATGAGCACCCATCTAGGCATACCTTCAAGTTCTTGATTATTCATTATGCCTGGGACAACACAATGACTATACATCTTGCTTGTTGTTACAAGCTTCTCATACAAGTTTCACAGTCACACATGACTTGATATATTTTACAACAAGACTTTAGGTATATCAACATATAAAACAAATACAAATCAGCCCTAAAGTCCTTGAATAAACGTATTACAAATATAACATACTTCTCTTAGTATAAAATAATGACTGAAACATACAACTAAGAAGTATGACAACTGGAACTATAAAACTTTCCCTTCTAACAAGTGCTACGACACTGATTAAGGGCAACTTTTTGGTTTTCAAGAATTCTTCAAATGAAGAATACCTAGAAAAGTTGCAGCAGCTGGTCTCTTGCATCTGACTAAGAACTCCTTCACAACTGGAGTTCTTCTTGCTTCATTATCATGTTCTTGTAAGATAGAGTCGCCACCTCCTTGCAGAGGAACAAATTTTGAACAACAGAAAGCTATTCAAAGTATTTTATCATTATGGATCTTCTCTATCAACAGAGTCACTTGACTTTCCCTTCGCACAAGATATTACAAGATATCTTTCAAGATGAAAACCATGCAGCCAGAGACTCATGGGCAACTCAATAAACTTTAGGCAAGCTTGTCCCTAGCGGAGTCACCAATTTGTTGGTTCCCAAATCAGTAGGTCCAAGTCCTAGAGGAATTTCCACTAACTCATGATCATACCTAGAAAAGGATTTGGCCAACGAACAAGACTCAATCACAATGACTGAGATCTCCTACACTTTTGGCTCCGCAAGATGAAGGGAGGTGAACCTATGCAATGTCCTAGTAACTTTAAGCTTCAACTACTCTTGACATTACATGCTACAACGGATCATCTCAATGAAAATATACCAAGTAAATATGAATTAACTCCTGGTTATGGCTTTAACCTTGGTTTCTATGCATCTATGAACTTCATTGAGGAAAGGGGGAGGCTCTACACTAATCCTACTCCTAATGGAGAAAGAAATGCACAAAATAAAGAGATTTTGATATCGAAGAGATCCTAAAAAAATGAAAGTAACAACCATGACCAGTGCCTTGTATGGGCAATAGAGTCAACCTTACAATATGCAGACTTAACATTCAAATAAGGAAACATGAAAACTTTGATCTTTGAATGTTAATGCATTACATCAACATTCTCCCTTTTGGTTTCACCAACAACCAAACTGAAGAATCTCAGATATACATAATACTATTTCTATACCTTGAAGAAGCAAATTAATCTCTTCCTTGAAGAGAATAAAACAACAAGATATAGACCTGACTTGTAGGGACAAAACGAAAGATCCTTGATTATTTCATTTCATAAAATAGAGCATACATAAGAGAGACAACTGCAAATAAAACCTCTGAAAGTATTTGTATTCAGGTTACAAACTATTTGAAACTGTAGACACCCAAAATTGTCCAGTCTAATTAAATAAATATTTTATTTATTTAATTATCTAAGCTTAATTCTTCTATTAATTAAATAAATCTTTATTTATTTAATTAATTAATTTATCCTCTTCTAGCCTTATTTCTCATTTAAATAAATACATTTATTTATTTAAATTATTCTTTTCCCAAATTAAATAAATATCTTATTTATTTAATTGATCTCACTCCTTCTATTAATTAAATAAATCTTTATTTATTTAATTAATTCATTAACCTTTTCTACCCATGACACATGTCATTCATCTCTTAATTCATACACTACCTACCCCTTTCATTAATTTATTATTTCTTTTACCTACCCTCTAATCATAGCCGACCTCCTTTTACACCTCTCAATCTTATCCCTCCATTTCATATTGTGTCTTCTATATAAGGAGATGCTTCCTTCATTATCAAACCCTAACTATTTGATCAATTTGACTACTTGGCATATGCAATCCTACTTGCAACGACATTCCGTTCTTTGTTGAGCTCTTGTGCACATAAAATCTGAGAGCAAATATATCAAGCAAGATCAATGGAGATAGGAAGAATGGAGATCAAAACCCTATTGGACATGTGATGGTATAATCTTTGTGATTTCATTTGATTTGCATTGTCTTAGGTAATCTTCATATGTTATGGTGGATCTTTGTTATTGTTAGGCTAGGGTTTTGTGGTTGAATCTATTTAGCCTTTCAATATCATCATTGTTGTTTCCATTTTCACCATATACATTTTGGCATGCCTGGTGGGACCCTTGTCCCTTTTGCATTTAACATTTTATTGTAGATTTTGTGTTTGAAGTTGCAGATATGGCATTTTCGACAACATTTTTGACATTTTCGCATCTGCACACTTTCAGGTCGCGTTTTTGATTTTCTGCCACGTCTGTGACATCTGGAACAACGTCTGCATCCTCGACAACATTTTATTTTTTTTGCAGATTCTGAAAACCATGTCTGTGTTCCTCAGCCGCATCTGCGGTGTTTTTAGACGCGTCTGGGTTCTGGAGCCACGTCTGTGTCTCACAGAAGTGTGTCTGCGTCAGATAGGCACGTCTGTGTTTGGGGTAACCGCGTCTATGTGCATTGATTTCTTTTTTTTTGGAGCTTTATTGATTTATTTTTTGGTCATTTAATATTTCAGATCTGGTTTATTTTGAGCTAACATCTTCAGTTCTAGCTAATAAAATTGGTGCAGCTTGTCTTGAAAGCAAAATCATTTGGTTGAAGGCCCCTATTTTCGCAAAGTCTTTTGGATCTAAAATTTACCTAACTTGTGTGCTTGCAGGAAGGGGTGATTATTTCAAACAATCCAAACTACTAACAAATCTTTGTTGCAGGTCCTTGGCAAGGGTTTTTGATTTTTTTTATTGTGTGCTTTGTTTTCAATAGACTAGCAAACACTTCAATTGGTGCACTAAAATTGAATCATTGTCTTTTGTGTCTTAAGCAATAGACTCTTTTTGTTTAATCTTTAGAGGGCCTGTCTTCCCGTGTGGTCATTAAGACTACTAGTGAGAAGAGAACGACCCAAGTGGTAGCAAAAGAAAAGCCATCTTCTTCCAAACCACTATAAATAACTGTATTCATGGTGAAAACTATGAATAACGTGTGTTGATTAGTTCATACCGACACTATGTCTCCCCATAAACCCGTTTGATCAAATTTATTTGATCAGTTGTAGGGCGTAACCCCTACTGGCTGGGAGCCTTCTGTATTTACAGAGCTGAAAGTGTCGCATGTATGGCCACACGAGCAGATGCCCTTACTAGTACCTTTTTGTTTTAGAAGCCCAAATCCTTCTAGTTGTTGGGGCACGAGGTCGGACCTCTGGTAGTGGCCCACACACATACGGTTCTTAGTAGAGATACAAAGTTCACCATGGGGAGTTTTTGTGGGGACTGATGCTTGGCTGACTTGAGAAGTGAGTGTTGAGGGTGGAGCTAGTGAGGTCAAGCATCTAAGTATCCGCTCTGAATAGCGTAGCCTCAGGGGTAAAACCCCATGTGGGATCAACAACTATTGTCTTGGCTAGCCATACGAATTGTGCTTGACTTATTTTAAACATTCAAAACATTAAAGACCAAACAACAAAACATTGTGTCTTTTGTGTCTTCAAGTGTATGCAAAACATTTTTATCAAACAACACACTTTTCTTGGAGTCATTTTGAGTCTAGACACTTGCAAACATTGAGTCTTCATCAACATTGTGTCCTCTTGTCATGAAAAATAGTCAAACATTCAGAGTTGGTCACAACAAAACAACTTCACAGATTGGAAAAAATTGCACAAATTTTGTGGAAACACGTCTGTGTCTGACATAATAGCATCTGTGTTGTATAACCACGTCTGTGAAGGGTAGAAACCCGTCTGTGTTTCCAGAATCAACATTGCAATTTACAAAAAATCTCAGAAACGCGTCTGTGTTAAACAGAACCACGTCTATGTCAGGAAATCGCGTCTGTGTAGTATACAAGCAGCTCTGTGTTCAGAATTGAAAAACTTTTACAGTCTAGCAAACAAACACAGTCAGTTTTAGAATTCTTGAGCTTCCTAGGATATTTCTCCAGGTTTTCATCTAGCATTCAACCTGTCTTTGGGTCTCACACAGTCCATCATTTCTTTACACTTTACATTACATTCACATTTTTTTAAACTTGAGTCAAAGGTCACTTGCTTGTCCTCATCTTGCTTTGTCAACACACTACATACAACAACACTTTGCTAAGTGGTCCCTCATCAAGGTCTATCACCTTTGGGTCTCATTTGGTTTTACTTAGAGTCAAGTTTAACTTACCTCATCAAGAGAAACTATCCTCTCTTTGGAAGTCACACCTACTCTGCTACATACATACTTGGTCTTACACTTTGGACATTGCAAGTACACCTCAGATTCTTTTACATTCCATCCAACTCTTGGTCTTCCATACTTTTTCCATTTTCATCTAGTCTCACACATCTCGGTCAATACCTAGTTCATGGTTGAAACCTGTCTTCAAAAATTTAGGAGAGAAACTAAAGAGTCTCAAGAGTCCGCAAACATGAGTTTCTATGAGTATGACAATGATGTCTTTTTCAATACTGATCATAACACATTACCTGACATGGATGCCTATAGAAACATTCCAAATGTTGAGAACATGGACACTACAAACAACAATGATACACACAATGATGATATGGACAACTTTTTAGTACATTCAGCAGATGTGGAAGAATCCATTATGGACCCCCACTTCAATCGATTGATTGAGGAAATAATGAGGAGGGATAGACAATACTTCTTACAAATGATGGCACAAAGTGGAGCCAAGATACCTCATGATTTTGACATGTCTCAAATAATGGAAAATCGACCTTTGCAACAACCTCACTCCAACATGGATCAAAGGAGGCCTAATAGTGGAGGCAATAGAAGACTACATCTTGTGCCTGAATCACCATCATCTTTGTTTTAAAAACTAGAGGTCCCACATACACATGGTCAAGCATATGATACTCACCTTCACAGACCATTATGGAAGTCTTATGCAGAGAAATATGCTCAATCACATATCAATGCTAAGGATCAACTACCAAAGCAATTGGATATTCAAAGGCATGCTCAAACTTTGGACACAAGGAAACCCTGTGTCAAATTTGGGGACAACACATTAGAACATGACATGCCTGTAGAGTATGGTATACATGGAAAAAATAGATATTGCGTTCCTCAAAGTGGTCCATATATGCAGCATCACTATAGACCTCCTCCATATGAACATGTGTATGATCAATATCATGCATATATGCAACATGCTCCTCCTCCAATTGGTGCCTCAAGCATAGGGTATGGTCCAAGAAGTCGATCTCCACCTACGAGAAATTCGGAGCAACAAATCAGGGACTTACAAAAGAAAATGGAGGACATAAATACACTGAAGCCAACTTACACAATGAGAGACATATGTCCTTATCCATTTGACAAGAGCATTCCGATGCCTCCATTTCCTACATACTTTGTGACGCCTAAGTTTGATAAGTACAGAGGCAAAGGGGATCCTAAGGCACACATAAGATAGTTTTTCATAGCTTGCATTGAGGTAGCAGCAGACGAGACATATTTGATGAGATTATTCCCACAAAGCCTAGGCGATCAAGCTATGGAATGGTTCTCCCAACTTCCACCTGGAATTAAGTCATGGGGTGACTTAGCAGAGGCATTTATCCAACATTTCTCCTACAGCATAGAGACAAACATATTAGTCACTACTTTGTGCAACACCAAGCAAAAAGATGGAGAGTCTTTTGCATCATTTTTACAAAGATGGAGGAATCAAGCCAGCAGATGCTCTTGTGAAATTCCACAAAAACAAATGGTAGAAATGTTCAACCAAAATGTTAACAAAGAGATTGGTTATGACTTAAGGAAAGCTTGTTTATCCACCTTCAAGGACATCATTGAAAAAGGCTTAGCAATAGAGAAGGTCCTAGTTGAACAAGGAGTCATTAAGATATTCAAGGAAAACAAAGATGACTTTAAAGGAAAAGATAAGCCAAGATTTTGGAATAAAAACAAGAACACAGTCAATGACCGTGTTGTTGATGCCAATACAGTGCGACCCAAAATCATTTTTTTGGGATCAAGCTCTACAAACAACCAAGTGAATACTCAAACAACTTCCAAATCACGAAGGAAGTACACCCCATTGGGAGAACCACTTGAGTTAGTTTTCAAGAAGCTAGTGGCAAACAAGGTAATCACTATTCCAGATTTTCCTCCATATAAGCCAAAGGTGAAACCAAATTGGTGGAATGATGATGAATATTGTGAATTTCATAAGAGAAAGGGTCATAGGACAAGAAATTGCCATCGACTGAAGAACATCATACAAGATCTCATTGATAGAGGTGACATAGAAATTGAAGGACACTCATTCAATCAAGAACATGAGATGTTTAAGGAACCATTCCCAAAACATGACAAAGGAAAAGATAAAGTCACAGATGATCAAACCAACTATACTAGAGCATCCTACAACTATGATTCAACTATCAATCACATCTTGATGGACAATTATGTCTCTACCATTATCATCAAGGACAAAAACCCTGAGAATTCTACCCAGAGACCCAAGATTGTCTTAAAAGGCATTGGATCTTCTTCTGAACCTACCTCTGAATGTCATGTTACAACCTGTCGAGATAAAATCACTTTGCAAGGTGCTCCAGCCAAGAATACCGCTTCCTCATCAACCAAACCTGAGTATGACCTTGTAGAACAATTAGGGAAGACACCCACGCTCATCTCCATTCTTGAGCTCCTACGCATATCCCCCGCACATAAATCCATTCTTGACAAAATCTTGAGAGAAACTGCCATTCCTACTGATCTGAACGTGGACCAATTTCAAGCCATGGTTGGATGCCTTTCCATTTCACACTCCCTTACATTCACAGAAGCTGATGACACCTCTATAAGTCAGCCACATAATGCACTTTTACACATTGAAGCCTTCATACACAAACATAGAATCAAATGAGTCCTAATAGATGGAGGAGCAAGTCTAAACATTTGTACATTGAGCACTATTAAACAATTGGGATATTCCGACAAAGTTGTGAATTCTACAAACAAAATTACTATCAAAGCATATGATGATGAAGAGCGTTCATCCAAAGGCACAGTCACATTACCTCTGAGAGTAGGGCTAGTTATGAAGGATGTGGTTTGTCAAGTCCTAGACCTGGATCTCACATACAACATATTGCTAGGATGTCCATGGATTCATGAGATGAGCGCAGTACCATCTACATATCATCGATGTATCAAGTTTCCACACAATGGAGTTGAAGTGACCATAAAAGGTGATACAAATCCATTCATATATTGCAACAATTTGCGCCATAGATCAGAAATAACAATCCCAGTAAATCAAGAAGTTGTTCCATCTTCAGCATATGTGGATCCAGAATCCTTGAAATCTTCTACATCCAAACAAAAAGAGATCAAAGAAAAGTTCAAGTTAAAGACATGGGATGTGGTGAGTATATCCTCCATGTTGACCAACTCCCACTATCTCCTAAGACATTCAATTGATAGGAACAATCTATAGAAAATTTGAAAGGAATTGGGTGTGAACCACCTAGTGTTGTGTCTACCAAGTCTGAATGCAAATCTCCTCTATTGGTGCAAGCATCTCTTGATATCAATAGTCCTAAGAGTGGTTCTGACAAAGAATCTATTGAGTGTATCGCCAGCCCTCTTGAGAAATCATATAGCTTTACCATTTCATCCACTCATTCCATTTCCACTCCGCTCCCAGACTTGGATCAACAAGAATTGGAAAATCCCTTACTAATTGGGGATCAAGAATCAAGCTTTGAAAAGAAAAATCTAAAAGTCAAAAATAAAGAAAAGTCCTTTAGTCCAGATCAAAATCAAAAGCTATTGGACTCTGCAAAAATCAAAGTCAAGGATAAAAATCCTATGAAGCAAAAAGAGCAAGAGTTGATCTCCCCTAATACCAAAATAACTGGGGGCAAAAATTCTAAAATTTTAAGTCAAAAAGCACACTTGTTGATCCTAAGTCTCCATCATGCTATCCTACTTTCACTTCTTTCCACAATCATAAGCCTTCATCACTCATCCACTTATTCCGCACATCCATCCCCTTTTGGTGATACATCATGGAACTTTAATGGAGCTTCCTCGAAGGACTTTTTTATCAGGGGTGCCCAAACTTCTTTAGGTGACATGCATATGGGCTTGTGTAGTCCACACACTAGTAATTCTATCTCAGTTTCTTTATCAAGGAAGACAGTCACTCGAGCTACACATAATTCAGTCAAGGAACAATACAACTACAATCACAAAGTCAAGCATCACACATTTGAGATAGGTGATTTGGTTCTCAGAGAAAATCCCAAAAATCAACAAGACAGAGAGAAGAAGGGCAAGTTCGAACCAAATTGGCTTGGTCCTTACATCATTACAGCAACATATGGATCTGGTGCATATCAACTCTCAACTACAGAAGGTGAACCTTTGGAGGATCCTATCAACAACATGCACCTTCGCAGATTTTACACATAGCTCTTTAGAGTATCCTAATTCAAAAAAAAAAAAAAATCAAAAATTTCAAAAATACAAAAAAATACAAAAAAAAATAAATTATAAAACATAAAAATCGTTACTTGGTGAAAACCTGGCAAACAGGCGCCTTGTGACACAAAAAACATTGAAAAATAAAAAAAAAGTAAAGAGAAATAATTTCGTCCAACGGTGAAAACCACTTCGGTGGCGCCCTGGGCAAGTACCATGGTGAAAACTAGGTTACCAGCTGTTGGATACAATTGTTTAATTGTGTGTTGTCTTTGATGTTACACAAATGTCATATCAGTCTACCGAGTTCAGAATGTTCGGCAAAGCAGTCAGACAGAGTCTACTGAGTTCAGACGGTAAGAGAAGCAAGTTAAGTCGGTCTTCGAAGAATATGTGAAGGAAAGTTAGTCTATACCGAGTTCACAGTCTTTACCGAGTTAAGTCGGTCTTCGAAGAATATGAAGGAAAGCCAGTCTTTACCGAGCTCGCAGTACTTACCGAGTTCAGTCGGTTATCGAAGAATCAGCAGTGTTCACCGAGCATCAGTGAAATGTTTATGCAGCCGACCGAAGCAATATTTAATTTATTGAAACTTGTATATGTAGCCGACCTATGTAATATTTATTTTAACTTATAATTGAGCCGACTTGGTAACCTGAATGGTATATATGAGAGATCAAGTTGCGATTTTGAAGTGAAAAAAAAGGAAGAGTGAAAAGTATGGAGATGTGAAGAAGCAGAAATGTGCGAATTCTGATGAAGGATCAGTGATATCCTTGAGGTGCAGAAAAGATATATGTGATCAGTAAGGATCTATTGGCGCAGAATAGAGATCTGTATCAGCAAGATAAGTTGTGTTTAATTCAGGTCACTTCATTGTTGCTTTCTAACCATTGTAGCAGTGATACCGAAATCTCTTAACAGAGTTGGTCTAACAACCATTTTGTAAATCCTCTGACAAGGTGACAATTCGGTTGAATTGTTCTTAAGACCTTTCACAAGGCCACTCCTAGCAGGGTGATCAAATCCTCTAACCGGGTCACACCTAACAGTGTGTTTTGTAACCTTTAACAGGGTTGGCTCCTAACAGGGCTCACTTTAGAAGAGTGAAAATCAGTAACTAGTTACATTGGTGGTTTTCCCAAAATTGGGTTTCCACGTTATATCTGGTGTTACTTGTGTTCATGTTATTTGTTTCATGCATATTAATGTTTGATGAACAATGATAAGCTAATTTACCGAGTTACAGCAGTTTATATTTAAGACATCTAAGGGACTTGTGGATTTATTTTTGTGGTAACTGATTCACCCCTCCCCTCTCAGTTACTCCATCCATATTTCCAACAACCAGCGCCATGCATAAAGACATTTCTCCTCGCTCCTTCAGGATTCACTTTCATCCTTTCACTTTGCACACACTCACAACCTATTCATTCATAATAAACTTACCCATTCCCATCATGGCTTGTTATTGATCTACCCAAGATTGGTTAGCCATTCATAATAAACCTCCCTTTTCACCTCCCTTTCCATCCATAATAAATCAGATCCTATCTGTGGCTAAGGCAAATCCTACGTCTAGTGATGGGTGTGGAACTGAGAACATCACAAATTTCGAGGAGTACAGTTTCTTCCAGCTTCCTTTAGTCTATCCGTGCACAATCCGCAATAAAGTTTCATCTTCTCTGCAATAAAGTATCAGTTTCATGGATTCAGTCAGTTTCAGATGAGACACAATAGCAACAATGGGCCTCAACAAATCAAATCTTTCAACAGACTCAGACAACATATGGTTTAGTGCTATCTATCCTTTCTATGAAAGTAAACATTGTGACCACAATCAAATAAGACTTATACAAGTGACAATACTAAATTTGAGGACTACAGTGGATGTTGGTGTCGAGGCTTGGTTTTCTTTTGATTTTATCTTTTGGTGACATATCTTTTAGCTTTTCTAGGATGTCTCTGACTAGAGATTCTATCTCCAGGATGTCTTTGACTAGAAAGGCGAGGATGGGGTATCGTCACTTATTTTTCTTTTGCTGTCTGTGGATTGTCTTTTAGTAATGCTATGACTTGTCCAAGGATATGAGGACACTGTGAGTCTAGTATGAACTGGGGCATTCCTTGTTTGCGACTGTCTTATCTCCATGCAAACAGGTACAATGACTTTATGGGTCAAACATATGCCTTGATTGTCATAACCTACTTGCCATAATAAAGCTCAATGATGATAACACACAAGAAGCTCTTTCACTTTCATATCTTCTGTCTTCCATTCCCCTTTCTTGATTGACTTTCATCATCCTTCTCGAGTCCGCGTAGCCTGCTATCACATGACTGAGTATAATGACACACCAAAAACATTTGCACTTCATGTAGTTGCACCTGCATTACCACATATAAGCATTTCATACATACATATAGATATCACAACTACATAACATCCTGCACACAACACCTGTTAGCACAATTTACATTTGCATTTCATACATTCACATTTGCATCATGCATACACATATAAAACATAAAAGAACAAAAAAAATATATTGCATTGCATCATATACATATTTGCATCCATATCATAAGCATCACATAGAAACATACATCACATAGGTACGCATGCATATAGCTATCGCAAAGATGAATCATCTCATATATATAATCATAAGTGTCATGGTACAATGATGTCAAAATCATATGGCTACAATCACCCAAAGTTGTCTACATCATCATACAAAATGATACAAAATTGATACATAGGGAGCCCTCTATGGCTATGATGAACTCCCTCCCTCGGAGCCACTTGGCCTCGACGGAGTCTAAGCCCTAGAAGGACCCACCCCAGGATCATCCCTCCTATCCCCTCTATCTGGTGGTGGTGGAGGACCCATAACCCCACCACTAGATTCCTATCTCCTCTGGCTCCCTCCCATAGCTGTCGCTGTCCACGATGGTCTATGGAAGCTCCTCGCCCGTTGATCAGTTGTCACTACACCATAATAGAGATCCCACTAGTAGCCTATCTCCTCCCCTGCCCACAGGACAGGCATATCTAGCCCCTGTGTTCTCTACCGCCTGCCTCCCAGCCCTGAGTGCTGTCTCAGCCTCTATGTAGCGTTGAATGGCCTAGTCCTGCTCCCGCTCAGTATCTCTGAGCCGCCTCCTGAATCTATCCCTCTCCCTCTCCAGGTCCTAAATGTCATCTGCCTATCCCTGGCAGATCTCCCTCAACTCGGTCAGCTCATCCTCCTCTGCCTCGGCCCCCCTATACCTCTGCCTGTGCCTCCCCCTGTATGGGTGCCTGTCACTGTGCTTGTTCCTGTACTGGTGGTTGTACCTATACCTGCACCTGCATTTGTCCCTGTCCCTGCACCTGTCTGGGACCTTGTGCCGCTGGCACCTATAGCGATAATCCACTATGACCTCTCACAATCCGAACCTGTCTGTCCTCTCCACCCTCCCTCCATGGTGCCACCCTCCTCTATCCAACTGCACCCTGCCTCCTCCATCGGCCTCTCCCCCCATCATCTCCATCATCATCACCATCCCTACCACCATCTCCATCTAGTAGCTCTCCTAGATCTGTCAGGCATGGGAATGGATGCTCGACCCAATACGCTGTGTACTCTGCAACCATGTCAGCATCCTCGATCTCTGGCCATATATCCTAGGGTAGGGGCATCATCTCCACTAGCTGTGTAATAGCTTGATCATATGATAGCAATGGCCCAAATTGTGCCTGATCCCTGACCATCCGCGCATACATGCTTGAACCCCATGGCATCCACTGGATCTTGCCAAACTGCCTACCCACTTTGTCAACCAGCTACCTCTCCAGTACATAGGGTGTCCGCCCAATCAGATACCTGCTCCGGAAGGTATAGGGTAGCTCTACTGCATCATCCTCCCACTTCTCACATCCCAGGTATGGCCTCCATATAACTGTATCAATCTCATCTATAGCCCGCCGCTAGTACTCCAACCTATCAATCTGTGGCTGCGAGGTGATCATATTATACAAATGCATGAAACTGCGTCTATGACCTCTACCCCTGAAATGTATCGATCGTGTCACTGGTAGATGCTCACAGGCCCACACCTGTAACAAGGTGACCCCGCAGCCCAATCCCACTGATCCATGGTACACAAACTGATGAAGCTCATAATATAGGTGTGCCAGCACACACGGTCCCATGGCATATCTGTTGTGCTGTGTCACCAGTGTCTCCAATGTGCTCCCCTAGCCCACAGCCAACCCTCATGTCGCTCTATCCGGATACAAGAACCCACTACTCGCTCCTCCTACCACTATCGGTAGTGCCAATCCTATCTATGTCATGGTATCCCATGCCACATGCCCTACCCTCATCTCCAGTCCTCGATCCCAGAAAACTCATCTCAAGACATCCCTATCTCCATCTCAATCGTAGGGAATCAGCTCCCCATCAATCGATATCCTCAAAATCCGGTACACATCCTCCAGGGTGACTGTCATCTCACCCATCGACAAATGAAATGTGCAAGTCTTGGAGTGCCACCTCTCTGCCACTGCAGTCAACAATCCCATGTTCGCCTGAAACTCAGGCACATACAGAATATGTCTCAGACCCATAGCCTCAATAGCAGCCCTGTCCTTGAAGGTCAGCTCAGGTCGCAACCTCTGAGTCGATGGGAATCTCTCCCGTGACTCCAGCATAGGTAAATACTCCTGCAGTCAAGCAAATCAATCATGTCAGTCATAGTGGCATTCACTGTTCATCACAAAATGCTACTTTTTATCTAAGTGCATATGGTACTCTATCCTAGTGACACTCACTGTTCATCACAAAGTGTTGCTTCTATCCTAGTGGTACTCCCTGTTCATCACAAAGTACTACATTTTTGGCACTCCTTGTTCATCACAAAGTGCTGCTCACATTTGCACTCCCTGTTCATCACAAAGTGCTGCTCACATTTGCACTCACTGTTCATCACAAAGTGCTGCTCATATTTTGGTACTCACTGTTCATCACAAAGTACTATATCCTTGTACTCACTGTTCATCACAAAGTGCCTTGATCTATCTTATCCTAGGGCCTATACTTGAGTGAATCCTCTTGAGTAGTTTCCTAATTGGCAATGTATGTTCTATCACAGAATTGTCAATCCCAGACCTATTTGCTATTCTAGTCTTCCCTAGAGGACCTGCTTGAGTGTGTCCTCTCAGCAACTTATCCAATCAATAGTGTATGTTCATCACAGAACTGCCGATTTGACTTTGAAGACATAAACGCACCTTCATGACATAAACGCGCTTAGAGACTGCATAAACACGCCTGTTTTACACAGATGTGCCTGAATCACATAGATGTGCCTGAATCACACAGACGTGCCTATGCTCTGCATAGATGCGCCTGCAAGACACAAACGTGCCGGCCTAGCACAAACGCGCCTGCATAGTGCAGACGCGACCGCATTTTGCACAGATGCCTTTTCTAGCACAGACGTGCCTGGCACAAACACAGATGCGCCCATCGAGCATAGACGTGCCTGGCACCAACGCAGATGCGCCTGGACATTTTTGACATTTTTTGGACCCTAACCTAGAGCGCATTTATTACCCTATCTAGCATGCATTAATGACAACAATAAATGCAACAAAGTACAAGGAGGTTTTGTGGTACTTACCAGCTCTTCTGCCTCTGCTGGCCTCTAATATCGGTGAACGAGATCGAATCTATGAACCAATGCCATCGCTGCTGACTACTGCTGCTCTATTTCACTCTGCACTCTAATCTCATGGAGGTGTAGATGACAATGAGGATATATTTCCCTTGTGGTCTATCTTATAGACTGCCCTAGCCCTCGTTTCCCAAGTTAGTCTTCTTTATCCCGTGACTCTGTCACTCTATCCGGTCAGTCCTTTCTAGTCTTTCTTTCTTATCAAGAGATTGTCTGCAATCTTTTCACACATTTTCATCCAATCTCTCGAGGGGGCATATCATTCCCATCTTGGGGCAACTTTGTATCAGTTCATATTATCTTCTTTGAAACAACGCGACAAGCCGCATTGTCTCAAAGAGGGGCAAAATGTAGACACCCAAAATTGTCCAGTATTTTATTTATTTAATTATCTAAGCTTAATTCTTCTATTAATTAAATAAATCTTTATTTATTTAATTAATTCATTTATCCTCTTCTAGCCTTAATTCTCATTTAAATAAATACATTTATTTATTTAAATTATTCTTTTCCCAAATTAAATAAATATCTTATTTATTTAATTGATCTCACTCCTTCTATTAATTAAATAAATCTTTATTTATTTAATTAATTCATTAACCTTTTCTACCCATGACACATGTCATTCATCTCTTAATTCATACACTACCTACCCTCTAATCATAGCCGATCCTTTTACACCTCTCAATCTTATCCCTCCATTTCATATTGTGTCTTCTATATAAGGAGATGCTTCCTTCATTATCAAACCCTAACTATTTGATCAATTTGACTACTTGGCATATGCAATCCTACTTGCAACCACATTCTGTTCTTTGTTGAGCTCTTGTGCACATAAAATCTGAGAGCAAATATATCAAGCAAGATCAATGGAGATAGGAAGAATGGAGATCAAAACCCTATTGGACATGTGATGGTATAATCTTTGTGATTTCATTTGATTTGCATTGTCTTAGGTAATCTTCATATGTTATGGTGGATCTTTGTTGTTGTTAGGCTAGGGTTTTGTGGTTGAATCTATTTAGCCTTTCAATATCGTCATTGTTGTTTCCATTTTCACCATATACAGAAACATTAAGAAACTACAGACTGAAATAAAACTATGTCATCATGAAAAAACATGCACTATGCACATGGAAGCCTTGCTTCCAGAAAAATTACAATCAGAATACTCTCTTCTCACTAGTCCTGAATTTCCTTTAATAAGAACAAGGGAGAAAAAGAAGCTACAAGCCAGGTGAGATACACTTGTCAAAATTTGATTTCATGGGACAACATAAACAATGAGGTGTCCCTCTTCCTTCTCTGCACACAATCCATCCGAAGGCAATCAATGCAAGCAACAATGAGAATAGCCTCTAGGATCTGGGACCACTAGCCTCAGAACAATCAATAGGGGTAGGTGTCTCGAGCCTCACAAAAGTTTCCTTAAGTTCATCCCTTACTACACCTTGACTGATCTCTAAATCTAGATTACTATATTTAGTAATCCACTCCTACTATGTGTCCTTTCATCTTTTCGGTCAATAATCCCCTAACATGCCTAAAGCTATGAAATCTTGTTGTTAGATCTTCCAATTTCATGGAGCCACTCAACCATCTTCTGTTTGATCCTCATTCAATGCGAGCTCCCACTTAGGCTTTATTGTTGTGATCCGATTTGATTTGGTCACAAAAATTTACCTGTTGTGTCGGCACACCAATTCTCCATCAGTAGCGTCTCTCCCTTCAACAGATGGAATCTCGCAAATCTATATGTGTCACATCCTCAAAATACTCCCCCCTGTCCTTTCGTCAACCTTCATCAACCCTCCACGTGGAAAATTTGACCATTGGGTTGTGCTCTGCAAATCGCATAGCGCACGTGTTATGTGCCCCTGTGGTTCCATCACTTGGTCTTCAGTGTCACGGGATAATGGGTTGTTTCATTCTCTCTTTGTCTCACTTATCCTGTGAGCTTTTCCTTATCCCCACGAGAATGCACGGGATAAGGAAAACCTTCTTTCTCTGCTTCATCTTCTTATCCGATGATCCCATTTGAACTGGTAAGAACGTTGGTGGGATAAGCTTTCATTGGTCTCCTTTGGTATTTCTTATCTCGGATCATTGAAGGATGCACCTCCTAGCCCCCCCAAGATAAGTCTTCCATTATATTATGTTTTGTCTTCTTATCCTAAGCCTCTTTTCTTTGACCTTCGCAACCCTTCAGGATAAAGATTTCATTGCTCCTTTAGTAATTTCTTTATCTAGGAGCCCAAGTGTCTATATGAATATTCTCAGTGAAACCCAAAGTAATATTCCGTATAGGCCCTTTATTCCTCTGGGATAACTTTTTCTTTGTTTCATCCTGCTCCTTATCCTGAGACATAACCTTTATTCTTAATAAATTGTCCAGGGCAAACAAAACCTTCTCTGTTTCTACGTCCCTAGGCCTCTCAACGCTAACTAAAAATATCCCCAGGGCAACCTTTCTATGGTGATTTTACTCTTCAGAAGTTACCTCAAGATAAAAATTTACCCCCTTGCAACTCTTAGTTAGGAGTTATCTCGGACAATCTTTAGACACTGCCATCTTCTCCCCAAGATAAATTTTCTTCCCTTTGCTGCTTCACTTGCCTGATCTCGTGTGACCCCTTGGTTGGTCACCTTGCCTTTGGGATAACAAATGGTCTTACTACCAGCCGGTAAGAATGAACCATGGAGACCAACCCACCAATGATATGGAATCCTCTAGCTGGTGAAACCTAAGTGAGTTGACTGACTGGACTGGTCAACTCAAAAAAAAATTGGAGCACGAAAACACTTCCTCCTATGCTGCAAAATACATAGCCACCTGATGTTTCCTCAACGGTCAATAACACGCTGCCCAAATACTCAAGGCGGTCAATAACACAACATGTTATTGACATGAGACATCGATGTTAGGCACGAGGTCAATAACACATCATGTTATTGACGCTTTATATAATCCTCATGTTATATGACCATTGTATGATAACCTGCATGTTACCCTGCAAAGAGGATTCTGAGTGCAACAAACAAAATTTTGAGAACATCAGGTCCTCAAATTTAGACAAAATATTTGAAGTCCTAACAACACTCACCACAAGGCTCCCAAGAAAATGATCCAATTGAGGAGAAATACTCTTTGGTTCAAGTTCTGGAGAAAGGCAAAAAATTGGGCGCACCTTAGAGTGTGACAAGGTTGTTTGAGCTGACGAAGATTCCAAGATGTGGGTTGTGATATCAATAATGACCTTTTGAGAATAGGAAAGTCTAGCTGATTTTTTCTTCAATTGGGCAAACTTGTAAAAAACAATGATATTTGAAAATATCCTAGAACATACACTCAATGTTTAGATCATAGGATGAAACAACTATATGATTAATTTCTTTTGTGTTTGCAACCACTGTTCAGAAAATCATCCATTAAAACTCTCAAAATTTTCTTTCAAAACAAGTTAAACTATCAACACATTGAGTAACAAAGTAGTTTAGCAAATAGGTTCAATGGTCCAATGTATTGAACTAGTAGATCAATGCATATAAAGAGCCTAATAGCGTATTCAGGCAACATAATAGCACATACTGGTCAAAATTTAGTGCATAAAAAACAGAGAGTTTCCAATTTGCAACAAGGTCAAAACTGTCATAAATATTTAATACCATAGAAATATAGTGCATTCAGTGAATTTAATAACGCATATAGAGGACATTGTAGTACATCTAAAGTATAGATCAGTGGATATAACTCCCAGATTAACACATAGACAAAATAGAGAAGTACAACTAAGATATAGTCTAGTGCATGCATGGTATTGTTTAGTGCATTGACCTATTAATTCTGGAATTTATCAGATAGAGAACAAAATTTACTATTTATCAGAAAACATAAGTCATATTCAGATACCTTTTTCAAAATTGAGGTCATTTCCATTAGAACATCGGTTTCAACTTGAGTAAATTTGGCTTTTTGTAAGTGCAACCATTTTAACAAAGCTTAGATCAAACCAACTTAAGTGCACAATTATCATTTTGATCTCTGATTTTCAAAAGAGTTTTTGTATCAGGATCTTCACCCTTAATCATGAAACAAAGGCTTTAAATCATATTAACCTAGTGTAAAGCGGAAAAATCAAACCCTAGTCGTTCTCCCCTCCCCAACTCCAAGGAGAGAGAAGGGAGAGTCACTAGGGTTGATGGTTTTCACTTAGGAGAGACTTTACATTCAAAAGAGGGGTTGAAACCCACCAGATCCAATCCCACGCAATGCAAGATTGGATTCTAAATGAGTTTCAAGGGTTGTGATAGCAAGGATACCCTCTTTTGTAAAGAATGTAGATAGAAAGATTGAACTAAGAATGCATGCAAAGTAGGAAAGATTCGCTGATAAACAGAGATAGGGATATGGGATGAAGCTGCGGACCTGGAATTAGTAGTAAAATGTCGAGACGGTGCTGTTCTACAAATTTGAGTAAAAGTTGACGGGACGATGGCGCTCGGCGTGCACACTGTCCTCCGAAAAATCCGCGAAACGAAGGGGGATCTGTTCGTCTCTGCACAAGGATTCCAGATCTTCAATTACAGCCGCGTACCTGCAACCTACACACAGAAAAGAGAGGACGATTGGGGGGTTAGGGATGAGGGGTTTGCCTTTAGGTCAAACCCTGGTTTTGGAATTAACCAAGAAATGAGAATGCTGTAAATGTAAATGTTTGTAATGTAAACAAGTACTGATACCTTGTCGTAAGAATGTTTGTATTCTTACATGCTAAGGTGTAATGTATATAGTATGTTGTATGTTGTATGTGATCTCCTCTTCAATGGTTGAATCCTTGTCTTGAATGCAACACTTAGCCTTGAATGGAGACTTAGAATGCTCAATTACTTGAAGGAATGCTTGAATGCTTGAATGTTTGAATGTTTGAATATCGCTTCCGCCTTTTGCTCTTGCTCATTTCCTTCCTCCTTTTCTAGGAGAGGAAAATTAGTTTATATACTTGTCAATTAGGGTTGATAGACTGATTTTTCCGACCTTAGGCTGACCAGGAAACATTATTTCTCGAATTGCAAACTTAAAGACCTGATGCCCAAAAGAGACCGGGCCGAAAATAGGGCCAGGGACTAGGGTGCTGGGCGCCATGGTCCCACCTCCCGGGACAGCAAGGTGCAAGGAGGGATCAGGCCAGGGTGCAGAAAAATGCAGTTTTTGGTGTCGCAAGCAAGTTTCGGGGTCTCCATTCAGGTTCAACATTGCGTCGCCATCGTGAAGACCCAAATGCAGTTGAAATTGCAAGTGTCGCAATTTTAGGACGCTACATCTAGTCTCATCAATAGGATCTTTCCTATTTTACTTGGGTATCTCCCATCAAATTGGCACTCGAAACAAGGATCGAAAGCTTAAAAAACTTTAACCACGTGCATGCCCATTTTGACTAGATATAAGAGAGAGAGACTAAAACAACAAAAAACTAAAACAAAAATCCACAATGGAAGAGGAAAATCCTTTCTTTCATCAATATAGATCATGTGACCTAAATAATGATGAAGAGCAAATATACAAGGAAATAATCAAAGAAGCGCAACAAGATCCTAGATTTGGTAAATTCATGGAAAAGTTGTTGGAAACTGACAAAGAAAAATATTTCCTAATGTTGGCACACTTGGGTGTTAAATTACCTCATGATTTTGATGTGACATAATTGAGACAAATTGAAGGGACAAGCGAAGCTCAAAACACTACTAATTGAATAATTGACACTCAAATTCATAATGATAAGAACAAGGACATCAAAAACAATGAAACAAGAAATTATACGAATAATCCCTGCTTGGCACTCACACAACATATACAAACACTTCAACAAAAAATCCAAAATATGCAAAGGGGAACAATAAATAAATACTCATTGGAAGATATTTGCCCCTATCTATTTGACCACAATTTGAACATGATACCTTTTCCACCAAATTGTTGCATTCCTAAATATGACAAAGGGAATGGTAAAACTGATCCACAAGATCATGTGAGAGAATTTTGTACATTGAGTATGGAATTTGCACATAATGAGACCTATTTAATGAGGTTATTTCCAAGAAGCTTTGGTGGACAAGGCATGGAATAGTTTTCAAAACTTGTAAGAGGTAAAAAATCATTTGAAGAGCTATTAGAAAAATTTGTTTCTCAATATTCATATAACATTGAGCATGAAATAACCATGCTTGATCTATGCAACGTGAAACAAAAAAAATGGAGATGATTGTTTGCTAGGTATCCTCGTACTATACCTCAAAGGGAAAAGATGGAATTTTTTATTGATAATATAAACAACAAAATGAATTACAGACTCAAATTACAGTGTTCACCAAGTTTTGAGAAACTAATAAAAAAAGGAATCAAGATTGAGGAAGATTTCATTAAAGGAGGAGTATTGAAACTCTACAAAGAGGGGGCAAGTCCTTCCAACAACAACAATAATGATAAACCAAAGTTTTGGACAAGAAATAAAAACAATGTCAATGATAGGGTGGTTGATGCTAACAAACTAAAGACAAAACAACCCATACTCAATCTATCAAGTCATACAATGGTGGTTAATCGAAACATCAACAAACCTAAACCACACCCCACCAACTTTCATAGAAGATTTACACCGATTGGTGAACCACTTGAATTAGCTTTGAAAATACTTCTTGCAAGTAACCTAATCACATTACCAAAAGAAAGAGATTTCGAGCCCAACATCAAACTAGCATGGTGGAATGACAATCATTATTGTGATTATCATAGAAATAAGGGACATAAAATGAATGATTGTCAAATATTGAAACATGTTATTCAAGACTGGATAGATAACAAAGTAATAATAGTGGATGGACATAAAACAAATGAGGCACATGTTGCATTTAAAGATCCACTTCCAAATTATGAAAAGAATGAACCATCAAGAACAAAAGATAACAAAGGAAAAGACAAGGTCAATTATGCTCACACTTATTGCAATGTAGTGAATGTCATTGTGGCCAAAGACAAAAAAAAAACATAAACCTGCAAATGCAATCACAAGAAGTAAAGCTAAGGTAACTTTGCGGGGTCCAACAATTGATACGCCATCCCCTTCTAAACAATATAACATTGTGGATCAATTAAAAAGATGCTCATGTAGATATCTATATTAGAGATTTTAAAACTTTCCCCAACACAAAAAGAAATCCTAGAAAAAGCCCTATTGCATACCATCCCTAGTGATTTGGGCGTTTATCAATTTCAAGCCATGGTGGGACATTTAACAAACCCACATTGTTTATCCTTCACAAAAGATGATGACATGTCTCTATAGCATCCACATAATGCTCCTCTTCATATTGAAGTCCTCATTCATAAAATGTGGGTCAAATGTGTCTTAATAGACGAAGGAGCTGGTTTAAACGTTTATTCATTAAGTCTGGTACGTGCTTTGGGATTTTCTGAGAAGGCGGTCGATCCTTGAAAAAAGATCACAATAAAGGTGTATGATGAAGTAGAACATTCCTCTAAAGGAATAGTAGTGTTTTTAATTAGAGTGGGGCCCCTACAAAAGGATACAGTATGTCAAGTATTAGAATTGGATCTGTCTTGCCACATACTTTAGGGTAGGCCATGGATCCATGATGTGCAATTTGTTCCATCAACCTATCATCAATGTTTGAAGCTTCCTTTAAACAGCCAAGAAATCATAATTTCTACAGACTCAAACCCTTTTCAATATTTCAACGGAGTCAAACCTAGAAAATATATCATTGTCTCGCATAACAAACATGTATCTCCTTCTAGTCCATCGCCCAAGGAGAATTCACTTGCATCTATTTTGGAAAATTAAAAAAAAAAATACAATTGAAGGATAAAGGAATAGGAGATTATTCTCTATAAGATTCACCACTTTCTCCTAGATCATATGGGAAACCATCAACATCAAAACAACAATTGACTACAAAACCACTAAAAATATTTTATGGATCATTTGTCAAAGAAGGGACTTTATCTGAAGAAATCTATGACAAAGATGTTCTACAATGACTATACAAAGATGAAGAGAAATCCAAACAAGAAGTAAACAATGTCAGGATACAAACATAACAATATGGAAAAGGATTTCATATCCTACAGAAAATCGGTTATGGCAGTAGTGTTGGCATTATTTTAATTGATGTCAATCAGTGTTACAAGGATGTTAAGAGGTTGTAGAGAAGCATGTAGCATGTAATGTGCATAACATGCAGGTTATGTTATACAAATACGTAAATTTTTTAGGTTGCAAATGAACATGGCTTATAGAGTACAAGTCAATGTTGGTGCTGATGTATATATACCACATAGTGCATTGGACCCATAGGGTTTGATACAAGAGGACTGCAGAGTTAGTTTTGTTCATTCATGGCAGTTCGACCTGTATGGTGGTTTGACTAAATGACCTCGGTCGCTTATCAGGGCATCGTGTTTTTTTGGAAAGGTCATCTCAGATTCGAGTGGTCCCCATATATTTATGTGTTGGTGGCTCAGTGGATCACTTATGTTGTGTTGTGTTCATGTGGGACCCATCATGTATGAGCAGGCATCCTACAACCCTGCGGTGAGTTAGAAGGTAGCCAAATGACCCCAATAGATAACAAAATTGAAGGGAAATGGTCTATCCTGCCATCTTGCACTGTGAAGGATGAAAGAGTGGTTACCTCATGGGATAACACAAAAGGCTAACGAGAAATGTCTCCCACTATCCTATATCAGTGAAGACTAAAGAAGAAGGGTTGTGTGGGGTTAAGAAAAGATAATGCAGTTGTGTCCCTTGCTATCCTGTAGCATGGATGACCAAATCAAATTGGTCATGCGGGATAAAAAGAGTAAAGGGAGAGATGTCTCCCGCTATCCCGCATGAAGAGAAGCCAAAGTAAAATGAGCTTGCGAGGAAATAAGAGATGATGTAAGGGATGGCCCCCGCTATCCCGCACCATTCAAGATGGATGGGCAATGGTTGCGTGGGATAAGACAATGAAGTGAGTGAAGGATCCCGCTATCCTGTAGCCTACAGAAGGATGGAAAAAGGATCTCGTGGGGTAAGTTAAAACAAGAAGATAGTGCATCCTGCCATCCTGCAGTGACATAGGTTAAGGTCATCACGACCATTTGAGATGTTTTAGTCGACACATTGGTAGCCCGATAAGGACAATTGTCCACGTGGCGGTTGACTATGGTTGACCAGGTGACTTGGATGTCAATTCTAAAGACTTTGACGATACTGGCGCATGTCGATTAACACAAGGGTTTTACATGGAGGCCAACAAACCTTGACTGACTGATCCAAATGAAGAATATGAATACATGTGGTTTCTTGGTGGACAAAGAATGAATTTGATAAGAAGAAGTCAGTGACGATGGATTTCAGTATGGTAGTTGTCAATCTTATCCATGTAGCTCGATAGAGGATGGAGAATGCATTAATGATGACCAAGTTGCAGATGGTTGATGGGCTTGAGGAAATCTACGGAGGCAAATTTAAATCTGTTAGAAAAATTGGGGTTGCTAAAAATAGTAACTTAGTATAGGGAA
This sequence comes from Cryptomeria japonica, assembly GCF_030272615.1. Lineage (NCBI taxonomy): Eukaryota > Viridiplantae > Streptophyta > Pinopsida > Cupressales > Cupressaceae > Cryptomeria > Cryptomeria japonica. Next base: position 218,391,909 of record NC_081406.1, on the reverse strand, counting down.
CTTTTAGAAAAATAGAGAAGAGTCATTTAATGCAGGTGGTCGATCCAAGAAAGAAATACAATCTACTGCAGATTGAATCCCATAAAGGAAAATGAATTAATTGCAATATTAAAGGGAAAAAACATTTCTCGATGTAGAGTTGATGGTGCAAGAGTGTAAATGTGATTCGACATTAGTAGGTGTGGTGGTTGAAATAGAGAGAGGTGGAAATAAAGAAAACTCCACTAGTCGATTGAAAAGTTAAGTGAAGTGCTGAAGAGAGGTGAATTGCTGAAGAGAGTTGATAGAGTGTAATTTTTAGAAACAAAGAGAGTAAAGAAAGACATCCATAGAGACAGATGAGGAAGAAAAGATAGAGGAAGAAGAAGAAACAAAGAAGAAACTTCAACTGGCAGAGAAAGTAATTCTCAAGATATGAGAATTTTGTAAGTGTTACAAAACTCATTTGTAACAAGGATTTATCATTTCACTGTAAACTTGATCAATCACTTTAAATATTTGAGTGGGTGCTTAGAGAAGGGGTAGGTACTCCTTTGAGTAGGTGCTCATAAAATTAGGGGTTGTTGCCCTAAATATTGTAAACTGTTATTTAATATGAGGCTAGATTGGAGTAGTAGACTCCAATGGCTATTCTCACCGAGGTTTCTTCCACATTGGGTTTCCCTCATAAATCTGGTGTTGTGGTTTGTTTTATGTGTGTGTGTATTCTTGATTAACTTCCAGTCTCAATATTAGCACACATAATTAAATTTGTTTTAAAATACACTAATTCACCCGCTCTCAGTGTCCATTTATGGTCTTCAATTGGTATTAGAGCCCAGGTTCCCCTGTAGTAAAATATTTCTCCATCTTGGGTAGATTCTAGTTAGTGAACACAATGGCTAGGAATGAATCCTCATCTTCTAAAGCATCCTTGTTTGATGGCACCAAATATTCCTCCTAGAGTAGAAGAATGGTGACATATTTGTCTTCCCTTGGATTTGATGTCTAGATGTCAGTAAAAAATGGATATACTGTTCCTCAAGTTCCTCCTACCAATCCTAATGCAAAAAGGGAATATGAGAACAATGCCAAAGATAAGAATGCAATCTAAAGTGGTCTATCAGATACAGATTTTGTCAAATTCATGCATTGCACATCAAGAAAAGAAACTTGGGACAAGCTGCAGAGTGTATATGAAGGAGATACCAAAGTGAAAGAAGACAAAATGCAAAATCTAAGAGCTCAGTTTGAAAATCTATAAATGAGAGAAGAAGAGAAGATAATCGATTATCTACAAAGAGTGGATGATACTATGAGTGCTATAAGAGGACTTGGAGAGGACGTTATTTTTGAGATCATTAACTTCAAAGTATGACACAAAGGTCTCTGCTATTGAGGAAGCTAAAGACTTAAAGACATTCTCTATGGATGAATTATTTGGATCCTTATCAGCTTATGAAATGAGAACAATAGGAGGAGAAATTTCAAAGAGAGAGGTTGCCTCCAATACCACATACAAAGGAAAAGAACAAGCTACAAATGAGGATGAAATGACTCTGATGCTGTTGTAGAAAAATTTGTAAGGAAGATCAAAAGAGGTTTAGGAAAGTACAAAGGTAAATTGCCCTTCAAATGTTTCAACTGTGGCAAGATTGGACACTTTTCTCTAAATGCCCTTATGGAGAAAAGGATAAAGGTGAAAAGAAAAACATGAAGGATCTTGACAAAGAAAAGATGAAGAATTATTTTATGCCAAGGAGAAGAAATTTTAGGAGAAAAAGTAGTTTTTACACATTTGAAGATGATGCCTCTGATTAAGAAAGTGTCTCTGAAGGTTGTTGTAGTGATGGTGAAAGAGATGTCAATCTCTTTATGGCACATGAAGAGTTATTTGTTGATGATGAAGAAGAGGAAATTGAAGTTGTAGTAGACCTTGAAGGTGAGCTTGTGAGTGCACTAGAAGAGCTTAAAAAGGTAAGAAAAGAATATAAAAAGTACAAGAATGCAGTTGCTAAAGAAAAAGATCTGCAGAACAAATCTCTTGAGGAATCAAAGAAAACAATTTCTGATTTGAAGATTTAGTTGGAAGAAGCAAAGAGGTTGTATGAAGTAACAAAATTAGATTTAGAAAAGAAAGATAAGGAGTGTCAAAAGTTGGAAGAAGATCATGTAGATTTCAGAAAGGAATTGGAAAAGAAGAAAGATGAACTAAACATGAGGATTAAGTATGATGGCAGCACCAAAGCATTAGACAAAATGTTAAGTAAGCTGAAGCACAACAAGGACATCAATGGAGTTGGATTTGGTAAGGGACAATGTTCAAACAGTAAAGATTCATCAAGCAAGGAGATACTCTTCAACTCTTCAAGTGAAAGTGAAGTCAAACAAACTTTCACTATTAGCAAGACAAATGAGAAGATGCTTCTACTACAAAGAATCAGTCAATGAATCAACATACTGATCTTAAAGGAAAAGCCCAGATAAATGATGGAGGCTTCACTAGAGTCAAGGATACAAAAGGGAAGAGATCAAGAAGATCAAACCATGCTGCTCCGAGGAGACAAATGAGAAACAACTTCAACAATGAGTGGTATGTACCTCAATTTCATGGCTACTACTATACATGTAATACTTATGGTCATAGAATTCCTGATTGTAGGTTTACACATAGGTCTCCTCCTAGTTTTGAAATTAGAAATCAAATTTCTGCTCTTAGGGATATGAATGTTATCTATTATCATTTTAATGGGTATGGTCATAGAAGTTATGAATGTAGGAGAAATGTATCTCAGTCCTACAATAGATTTTCAAATTCATAATTCAATATAAATGTCAAATGCTATCATTGTCAAAACTTGGGCCACATTGAAAAACATTGTAAGCTTAGGACAACTAGGCAAATGAAGACAGTGTCAACATCTGAACCTAATTCAAAACAAGAATAGAATGGGACAACAAAAAAGGAGAAATCATATCAAGTTTGGGTAGAAAAAGAAAAGGACAAGGCTGAGCCGAGTTTGATTGTTCAAACTGCCCTACATGATGAAAGGAGAAACTTGTGGGTAGTAGATAGTGGCTGCTCCAACCACATCACTAGTGATAAGAAGAAATTCATCAAATTAGAAGATTGGAATGGTTGTGTTGTGAGGTTTGGAGATAACTCATCAATCAAGATCAAGGGGAGAGCTACAATAAACATTTATGGCAAGTTGAAATCTCATGATGTGTATTATGTGGAAGGTCTAAAATACAATCTTCTAATTGTGAGTCAAATGTGTGACAAAGGATATAAGTTCACATTTGATTCCAAGAACTGTGAAATCAGAAAAGAGAGCATTGGTCATCTTGTTGCCTTATAAGTTTATCAATTGGTATTAGAGCCAACCTTCTTTGAGGCTTAACAGCTTGAGAAGGATTCTTAAAGAAAACATGGAGGATATGAGTTATAGAGAGATGTCTAATAAACTTACAAAAACTGAGTTGATGGAGATTACAACTGCCATGCAATCCCAATCCAAGAAGAAGAGGATGAAAGAATAGCATAAGGAGGCAGAGACAATAAAGAATGTTGTTGAGATTTTGTCAAGTCTCCTACAAGAGACTGATACTGATAATTTGGTTACTCCTATTGACAAGCTTGGTCATCTTATTTCTGATGTTGGAGAAGAAATGAAATCTTTTGAAGATGTAAATTATGTTAGTGTTGAGAAGAATTACAAGAAGAAAAGAACTGAGAAATTGCTGACTGAAATTGATAAAGGGAAATTTGCTCTTATTGTCAATAAGGACTATCTGAAAGAAGGACTTGAAACCGAAGGTAAAATACTCTCAATTGTTTCAAAATTTTCATTGTTTTGTGCTAATTTGAAGAAGAAGAAAGAGGAAGCTGAGAAAGAACTTGAAGTTCTTAGTGAATCATTCAAGCCCCTTAATGACTTTGCTATCAATTATGGAAGATCGGTTGTAGAACTTCAGCATAAGTTGAAAGCTTATGAAACTGAATAGGTTAAGAGGACCAAATCACTGTAGGAATTACAGACACAGCTGATACCAAAGGTGGAAGTCTTGCAGAGAGTTTATAAACAGTCTGAAGCTATCCTTGCCACACTGGAGATGAGCACTATAGATGCCATGGAGGAGTTTGTTGGACAGATGAGAACACATGTGGAGATAACCGACACTATTTTGGAGACCTGGCATAATGATCTGACGCAATTGAAATCACACTTTAGTGATGCTTTTTCTATGATTGCATTGTAAAAACATTTTGAACTCCTATATCTATATATGCTATGCAAATTTTGATGTAAATTTATTTACTTCTTTGTTTGGCATTGTTGTCAAAGGGGGAGTAATAGTTGAAGACTTAGTCAAATTTTTGTAATAGCACACAATTGCTAAGGGGGAGTTTGTCATGAAGTCATTTTTTGCTTTTCACACTTAGTTGACAATTTTTTCCTAAGTGTTGCCATCAATGCCAAAGGGGGAGAATGTTGTCATTTGACTGAACCGGTAAATGATTGATTGGTGATTGTGTTGAAGAGATTGAGATTCATGTTTGATGACTAAGTCTTATGTTGTCATTGATGGCAACAATGTTTTTGTAGTCATCTAAGTCTTGAAAGCCAACCGGTAAGGTATAGCCAGTACAAAAGATAGTTTACCAGTGAACCGGCAAATAGGTTCTTAATCGTTAAACAAAGATAGAGTTGCATTCCTACAACTGGTACAGGCGATTGATGAAGAGTTGAATGATGTGGTTTTATAAAAATGACGGAGATAGGTATTTGGAGATATTTTCTTGATTTCATTGGCATATTGAACCGGACAAGCGAGATTTTATGTACAGAGCAGACATTTTGATGAACACTTAACCGGTAGTGATAAAGTCACTTAAATCGGTAAAATGAAACAAGTTTTGTTTTGTTTTTGATTTGTTATGTCGGTGGCTATCAGTTTGGCGTGAAATGTTTTTTGTCTAGATTCATTGAACCTAGGAAATTGTTCCAAGGTTGTAGCAGACTAATTTGATGTCTATAAAAAGTTTGATGAGTTATGAGATAGACGTGCATATGTTGATGAGATCAAAGGTGAATATTGTGATTTTGATTGTGCGGTTTGTTGGTATTATGGATGACTTTGTCATGTGTTGCATTGGTTTTCTCATTGATGTCAACACTTGTCTTCTTGGAGGTTTACATTATGTTCACCGATATGGTTAGTGGCTTATGCACATTCACCAGTATGTGTTCACCAGCAGGTTATACTATTCACCGGTAGCAATGATGACTTATTATCATCTGGAGATCATTTGGTTATGTCGAAGACATGGATTGGAAGTTTGGTTTTGGTGTTTTGCTTATTGGTCTAATCGAGTTGACAGATTTGCCTTTACTGACAAATGAGTCTAGGTTATGGACCGGTATTCCAGATTAGCATGGCATGCCATGGAGATGATTTATTTGGTAAATGTATTGAGCCAACATGTTGTATCGCATCAAGACTTATTTGTAATTGATTTAATTTTAATATATTTAGTGAGCCGACCTATTCATTTGGTCTAAGGTTTTGTATAAATGATTGTAAGATCTTATTGAAGATTGTGGTAATCATGAGTAAGTGTGGATATTGAAGAGTGAAAATAAGAAGATCCTTGTGTGAATCACATAGACATTATTTGAAGGTTGAAGGAAGGTTATGAAGGTGTTTTGACACTCATGTTCAGAGCTTAACCAGTACTGAATCCAACATTAGAGATGCTATTTTGAGCAATACAGTATCATTGGATTTAACCATCTAATTGTGTAGTCAGTGTGACTCCTAATTTGTGATTGAGCAATGAGCTCTAGGAAGTTGGCCTTTCTGCATGTGTAGACCCCATTTGTATACACATACTATCTGTAGTAGTATCATTTGATTGTGGGTAAGGTTTCCCACCGTGATTTTTCCCTTACTGGGTTTCCATGTCAAAATCTTTGTGTTATGTGTTGTGGGTGTTGTTTCTCTTTATGTTTCATGCATTAAGTTAAACTGATACTGCTATATTTGTTAATCTATTTTAGTAGAACTTAAGTTTGGTTTACCGACATTCAGGTTAAATAAAAAAAACTTGCATTTGGATTACAATTATTGACAACAAGTTCACAACTCATTCACCCCCCCTCTTAGTTGTCCTTCTTGGGACCTAACACGGTTATTTGTGAAGCTTTGTATTGAGGTGTTGTTAAAGTTTTGAGGATCTGAAGTGGATCTTATCAGACACAGAGGTATTATATGAAGATCAATTGAACTATTGTTATCCTAATAGTTACATCAGCAAAATCCCTTAACCGGGTAGGTCCTAATAGGTCTTACATTGTAAATCCCTTAATCGGGTAGCTCTATATCAGAGTGATAAATCCTCTTGCGAGGTTGATCCTAATAGGTCAAAGCTCCTAACATGGCTCATCATTTAAATCCCTTAACCGGGTCTGCTCCTAACGAGGCATGTTTGTAAGACTTTAATCGGTCAAGATTTCTATTCTGCAGATAGTGAATCTTGTGGGTATTAACTCCCACTATGGTTTTTCCCTTTTGGGTTTCCACGTATAAATCTCTTGTGTTATGTGGAATTTTTTTATTGGGCATTAGCTTATGTGGTGATATTCCTCTTATGCTTGTTAATTTTTGAGTTGTTTAAGTTGGTGATTAGATTCATATTGTTTTTGCTTGCACTGATTCACCCCCCTGCTCTTAGTGCCCTATAAGTTTATCATATTCAACTACAAGGCCACTAGAACTTGTGCATACAAATTTTTGTGGGCCTACAAGAACAAGAGCCCTAAATGGAGAAAGATACTTCATGCTGCTCATAGATGATATTTCAAGGATGACATGGGTCACCTTCTTACAAGACAAATCAGAAGAATTTGAGAGATTCAAGGTCTTCAAGAAAATGGCTGAGAAGGAAAGTGGATACAAGCTGTAATGTATGAGGTCAGACCATGGAGCTGAGTTCACATCAAATGACTTTGAAGATTACTGTGAGAAGCATGGAATCAAAAGACAATATTCAGCCCCCAGGACGCCACAACAAAATGGTGTTGTGGAAAGGAAAAATAGGACAGTCAAGGAGATGGCAAGAACAATGTTGAATGAAGCTAATCTACCTAATGTATACTCGAAGGAGGCAGTCCATACTACCGTATACACCTTAAAAATAGTACAATTAAGGGTAAACAACAACATGACACCTTATGAACTATGGTATGATAGGAGACCCTTATTCAAGTATTTCAAAGTGTTTGGCAGCAAATGCTTCATCAAAAGAGATAAAGATGGACTAGGTAGGTTTGAATCAAGAAGTAATGAAGGTATCTTTTTAGGCTACTCTACTCACAACAAAGCCTACAAATGTTTTAACAAAGGTTGAAGAAAGTGGTAGAAAGTGTACACATGATAATTGATGAGGAGTTACATAAATGTAAAAAAACTATAATAAATCAGATTGAAGAATCACATAGTGAAGATCAAAATCATTCTGAAAGTGAACAAGAAGAAGAAGCATCAAGCAAAGCCCCTAACAGATAAGTGTAGAAAAATTACCCCAAGGATCATATTATTAGCAACAAGAATGATGGTGTGCAAACTAGAAGGAGAGCAAGGAACATTGAGCAAGTAAATTTCTATCTTATGACTCAGATGGAACCCAGAACGTATGATGTGTTGGCATTATGTGAACTGGTATGAGGACATAATGACATTGTATGTTGTCATTGATGTCAATATGTTGAAGAGGTGTGAACCAGCATATGTGAGAACCAGTATAACACTCTGAACTGACATTTGTGCCAAAGTGAAGCGATGTTCTTGTTCATGATGAATCGGCATATATTTATGGGAACCGACATATGGAAGTATTGTATGACTACCGGTTGGTAGTCTCAACTTTAGGGTTTCCGGTTGATGTGCTTCAAGCCTGTGTGGCTCAACTGATGATATTGTGTGATGAGTTAGCATTCTAAAGAAGAACAGATCGTGTTGCCATGTAAACCTGTATGCGCGAAGGATCTTGCATGAGGGAGATTGTTCCTATCTACCTTGGGAATGTGTGAAGTCTGTAAAATGGTGATAACATGTGATGGGTTATCAGCTGCCATAAAATTAGTGGAAATGGACGATGGAGAATGTCTTGAGTTTGGATCAAGATCTGTTGCATTTAATGCAGTGTGCTCAATGGTCAGGATTGAATCGTTTGAATTCCTTAACCTAACAGGTTTAGGGTTTAGGGTTTATGCTACCAACCTATCTGTTTTCCTATAAGGTCGATGTTGTGTCTCTTTCTAAGTTTGTTGGCAAAAGTTGTGTGTGTATCCAAGAGAAGGGATACATGATTCTTTCCAGACCAAAAGGAGAAAAGTGATACCTATAGAGTGTAAGTGCAGAAGGTGAAGAGGAGCTTAAGTGGTTCTACATTGGCATTGAGTGTTGTTACCATATCACTCTAATACCTGTTGATCTCTAACCACCTCAATAGCTGGAAAATCCCTTAACAGGGTAGCCATAACCAGCTTGCTAAAAATCCTTTAACAGGGTAATTCAAAGATACTGAGTTCGGAATCCTTTAGCTATTGAGTTCTTGAAATCCTCTAACAAGGTAACCTTTAACAGGGTTTAACCCTTAACTAGGTATTGTAGCCATCCCTTAACCGGGTGATCCCTAACAGGATCGGTTCCTAGCAGAACCTATTCTAATGTCTCTAACCAGACAAGGCTTCTAACAGAGCAGACTTCCAAAGAGTTCAAAAATATCTTGTGGGTATTCAACCCCACCGTGGTTTTTCCCAGTTGGGTTTCCATGTGAAAAATATGCCTGTCATGTGTCATGATTTTATCTTGTGATGCTTTGCTATTGTTTGTCAAGTATATGATGGTTCTGTGTTTTATGCCTGTCAATAAAACATGTTGAACTAGCTATCATTGTGATCTGATGATAGATTACCTGTTTATGCATAAGGGTGAAATGGTAGTGTAGTCTCGAGTTGAGTCAAAAACTAAGTGAGTAACCGGTTAATGCTTGACTCAGACATTCTTAGCTTTACCGGTTGTGCTTTGTTTCAAACGGGTATCACTGTCCGCCAGTCATTTGAAGTGTTTGTTGTCAAACCAGTTTTTGTTGGCATTATAATAGACAAGAGGGAGATTGTCGAGATTATAAGCATTTCAATAAGGATATTGAGAAGGTTGTTGATGATTATGGATATAACTGATTAAGGATGTTTACTGTCTTAATATTATTATTTTGTCATTGTTGTCAAGAAATTGATTTTCTAATTCAGTATGATGTTGCCATATCTAAAAAAGTATGATTTGATGAATATAAAGATGTTAGTAAAAGACACAGAAAGAATGTGATGAATAATGGGAGGAATAAGTTATTCAATGGACAACTATTACCGAGTTTGACAATGATGAAATCATGATGTTTAGATTGTTTTGATATCCTACATATGTTATTGATTGTAAGGATAATACTATACTATGTTACCGAGCAATGAACCTAGTCGGTAAACCCAAAGGAACCTAGTCGGTAAACCCTAAGGTTATCGCTATCAGTTAATGAAGGCAGAATGTCTACCAAGTGAAGTTTAGTATTTACCGAGTTGCAACCGAGCAGTAACAAAATGCATTGAATGAATAAAAACATTATTTAATGAAGGAAGCTGATGAGCTGGCTATGATTAAATGATTGGTATGCCATGTATAAAGTTTGTTAAAGAATCTATGGCAAATGAAAATCGGCAGGAAGATCTACAGCTTAGATTGAACCGCAATACCCTAGCACAAGTTCCAAAAAATGTATGTGTAGTCACATAAATCTGTCCACTTAATTAAATGAATACTTAGTATTTATTTGATTATTTAACCATCAATTAATAATTAATTAAATTAATATTTAATTAATTCATCTTAACCCTCTTCTCCTATTAATTAAATAAATTATTCAATTTATTTGATTTAATTCACTTAACCAAATTCAGACCATTAATTAAATAAATAAATCATATTTATTTAATTAAATATTCTCTCACATTTAAATAAATTAATATTTATTTAAATCCCCCAAAATCCCACCTCTCACATTTAAATAAATAAATCATTTATTTAAATCACCTTTATCCTCCACCCACTTGTATTTTCCTACAAAAGCAAGTTGCACAATTATTTTAAATAAATAATTTATTTAAATCACCTTTATCCTCCACCCACTTGTATTTTCCTACAAAAGCAAGTTGCACAACTATTTTAAATAAATTATTTATTTAAAATCCTATTTATCCTCACCCACTTGAAACCTTTAATGGTTTCCCTTAAAGTAGTCAAACTTGATGGCTTTAAAGTCTTCAAACTTGATGGCTTCCTTCTATAGTCTTCTTAAGACTTTAATGGTTTTCCTTAAAGTCTTCAAGCCTTTAATGGTTTCCCTCAAAGTCTTCAAGCATTTTAAATGCTTTATCTTCTTTTTCTCATTTAAATAAATTAATATTTATTTAAATATTTATCCAAATTCAACTTACACCATTTAATTGAAATAAATGATTTTATTTTAATTGAAAATACCAAAATTTCTCCCACTTGCATTTTCCTACAAAATCCACTTGTATGCCTAAACCCCTTCTAGATTCTTCTAAACCCTTCCTAATTAGCCTAATCCATCCCCTAAATATTGTCACATTCCTAAGCAAATTGGAGTCACTTCTCAAAGACTCCAAAGTCTTTGAAAAGCAATTAATGCTTTGTGTGTTCAACAAATTAACCCTCAAAGTCTTGGATAACCTTTGAAAGCTTCCAACCTTCAACCACTAAATGGCTCAAAGTCTTTGATAACCATTGAAGGCTTTCAACCCTCAACCACTTAATCCCCAAAGTCTCCAATAACCATTAATGGTTACCTCAAACCCTCCCACATGGTTAAAACATTTGTTTTGACTCAACCTCTACCTAACCCAAAGGTCTCATCAAGCCTTTAATGCTTTGACCATGATTATCTCTTAAACATTTGCACAAAGGTTTATCCTTGGATTAACTCTTAATCCAGTGGGTAATCTTAATTTAGACTTGACCCTTACCTTCTAGATAACCATGAGGTCTTCTCAGGCCTTTAATGCCTCCAACCTCTTCTCTCAACCCAATCCTATGTTGACACTTGTCACCATTTTATTGGTGCCAATTGTGCACATGGATCCCCAACTTTCAATCCTAACCCTTGTTAAGATTGCTCAATCTTAACCCTTCATTTCCCTATTTCTTCTATAAATAGAACCCTTCTCCTCAAGCAAAAGGAGAAGCATTTTAGAGTATTGTTGTTATACTGGCATTAGCATAGAGCTTTTTCATAGCATCACTATCTACTCTAGCATAGTATTTAGCTTTTCATTTCATATTTGAAGCTTAGTATTAAATCTCAATCCTCCATAAGCATCCATAGTGCAAAAAGCTGCTGAGAGCTACACTCATTTGGGACTTGGAGAGGAGAGGAACAAGGGAGGAGCAACTATGAGCATCTTGATTAGCTATTTCATTTTATGTTTATATGCTTTCTATTTCATGCTTAATATCTCTCTTGATATGCCTGTTTAGGATAATCTTTTGTTGCTAACACTAACGTTTGTTTCTTGTGCTCTTGTGTGTGTTGCCATCAAACAGATTTTCTAATCCTTTTTGCAGAGCATCATTTGGTGAACCTGACGTGAATCGAACACGCAAATTTCTCCCACTTGCATTTTCCTACAAAATCCACTTGTATGCCTAAACCCCTTCTAGATTCTTCTAAACCCTTCCTAATTAGCCTAATCCATCCCCTAAATATTGTCACATTCCTAAGCAAATTGGAGTCACTTCTCAAAGACTCCAAAGTCTTTGAAAAGCAATTAATGCTTTGTGTGTTCAACAAATTAACCCTCAAAGTCTTGGATAACCTTTGAAAGCTTCCAACCTTCAACCACTAAATGGCTCAAAGTCTTTGATAACCATTGAAGGCTTTCAACCCTCAACCACTTAATCCCCAAAGTCTCCAATAACCATTAATGGTTACCTCAAACCCTCCCACATGGTTAAAACATTTGTTTTGACTCAACCTCTACCTAACCCAAAGGTCTCATCAAGCCTTTAATGCTTTGACCATGATTATCTCTTAAACATTTGCACAAAGGTTTATCCTTGGATTAACTCTTAATCCAGTGGGTAATCTTAATTTAGACTTGACCCTTACCTTCTAGATAACCATGAGGTCTTCTCAGGCCTTTAATGCCTCCAACCTCTTCTCTCAACCCAATCCTATGTTGACACTTGTCACCATTTTATTGGTGCCAATTGTGCACATGGATCCCCAACTTTCAATCCTAACCCTTGTTAAGATTGCTCAATCTTAACCCTTCATTTCCCTATTTCTTCTATAAATAGAACCCTTCTCCTCAAGCAAAAGGAGAAGCATTTTAGAGTATTGTTGTTATACTGGCATTAGCATAGAGCTTTTTCATAGCATCACTATCTACTCTAGCATAGTATTTAGCTTTTCATTTCATATTTGAAGCTTAGTATTAAATCTCAATCCTCCATAAGCATCCATAGTGCAAAAAGCTGCTGAGAGCTACACTCATTTGGGACTTGGAGAGGAGAGGAACAAGGGAGGAGCAACTATGAGCATCTTGATTAGCTATTTCATTTTATGTTTATATGCTTTCTATTTCATGCTTAATATCTCTCTTGATATGCCTGTTTAGGATAATCTTTTGTTGCTAACACTAACGTTTGTTTCTTGTGCTCTTGTGTGTGTTGCCATCAAACAGATTTTCTAATCCTTTTTGCAGAGCATCATTTGGTGAACCCGACGTGAATCCAAACACCAAAAAGATCATTTTTTTTTTAACCAATAACATGTTTGAATGTTGAAAATGTCACACAGGTTGCGATTTTGACACTGTTTTGGTGCGTTTGGCATTATTTTGGCGCTATTCCCCCTGTTTCAGTGCTTTTCCCTTCTCTGTCTTTCCCTTTCTTTTAATACGTTTGTGTTAAATAGTGCCTCTGTTCAAACGCAGACTAGCGCTATTGTAACAAAACGTTGTACAAATCACCTTGTAACCAAAAAAAAATAAAAAATTAGGCTTGTAGAAGCCCACCAAATAGGCGGATTTTACTAACTATTTTTCTCTTTTGTGCAGATTTAAATTAGATTAAAAAGTAGATTTATATTTTTTACTAACTTGTTTTTTGAAGTTGGTTTTAAAAATGAATTCACTTTTTATTTTGGTTTAAAATTAACTTCACATTTCAAATTTGGGCTTTTAAAAAAGAATCACACATTTGTTTGGGGCTCTTAAAAAGAATTTCATTGTTCAAAGGTAAAAAGAACCACAAACTTATACAAAAACAACTTTATTTTTTTTGCAAGTTAGGAAACAAACTTCGTTTTGGTGCTTAAAATCAACAAGGCAAATTTTATTTCTTGCATCAAGATAAAACTTACAATCCACACTTCCATTTTTGGTGCAAATAAAATTCACAATCAACTTGTCTCATTTTTAAAGCAATTTTACTTCATGCAAACGTGTTTTTCATTAAGTTGACCAGGATTTTCAAATTCTAGTTTACTCCAACAATTGCCTTTGAAAATTAAAAAGAACACCATGATTGTTGGAGCAACATCTCCAAATAGATAGAAAATCATTGCGATGACAAATTAAAAGGAACAAGTGAATTTTGTGTTTGGCACACTTGTGCAAAGAGTTGGTCGAGTGGTCCTACCTCTAACACACACTATCCTCTCCCTTGGCTCTCGTGGTCCTAGGTGCAAGAGAAAAGTGTTAGTAACGCTCAAATTTTATCTTTTTAAGAGAGGCCTGCCAAGGGATCGATACTCTTGGGAACGACCTCGAGCGGTAAATCCTTCGAGCCGCTATAAAAATCAGGTGAGAGCGAAAGCTGTAGCCTTGGGTATAGCTGTTCCTACAGTGTAACTGGCCGAAAGGACAAATGGGCCCCACCACCAGTTACAAGGCTCTTAAGTGAGTCACTGCAGAATGAACTTATGTCCAAAGCCATCGAACATGACTAAACACCTTTAAGTAGTAGCCCACCTGTTCTATTGATTGAGGATATTTGAGGTATAATTTAGTGCAAGAGCATAGATGGTTTTGCTCCCAAGATACTCACCATACATATTTCCTTGAGTAGAAACATAGCTTTTTGAAAGGTCACTTGTGGCTTGATAAAAGTGGTGACTCCCCCATCATAGGGATCATCTATTTGTTATGCTCGTGCAAGACTTAGTATATCACATCCTTACCTGCCACGACGGGATTGATAAGGTATGTAGTACCAAAGTCGAAGAAATATCAAGATGTGGGCTAAATTTATCACAACTGGCCATTTGACCTTAGGGATAAAGAGTGTTTGAAGTGTGTTCGTTTTACAGACCTAGTGCAAATTGAGCCGACTTCAGGCTTTGGAATTACACCTTAAAATAAATCTAAAGGAAGGGTCAAAAACAAGTCCAAGGATTGGGTTGATCTAGACCCATACTCATTTGTGCCTTTTGAGGCAACATTCTTGTGTTTGTGTGCTTGCTTTGTTTTCTTGTCAAAGAAAAATCAGAAAATCAATCCCAAAAACAAAGTATTCATCCAACATCTGTCAACACAACCAAAAACATCAAAAACAAGGTACAAACAAACAAAGAATCAAAAATTTATGACCATTCTTCACATCTTGCGAAAGAAGAAGTGTCATCAGAATATCACCTTGAAAAGGAGACCACTAAGCTCAAAGGCTTTGATCAAAAGGAGGAAATTCTTCTATCTCAATAGACAAATCTTTGTCTCACATAGAGTCTTTCTACATCGCATGCGTCTCTATCTTCAAGGTAAAACAAACGAGTTTGATTCCGAATCATTGAACCGCAGAGCTTTTATGCAATATAGAGCTCTGAGTTATCACAAAAATCAAGGAGGAAAGATTAATCCCAACTTCTTCCCAAACATCTGTATCACCTACAACACAGCTCGAGAAGTGCCACCAACGCCTGAAAGGGAAGAGGTAGAGTTTGTCCCATCTGTGACACAGAGTTTTTATTGAAGTTGAAAACAAAAACATCCATCATCTCACTCATACATCATCACTTCATCATCAATCCATCCCAACTCTCAAAACATTAAGAGGTTCTTGTCCCAAGATTCTTTTTTAGATATTGCTTGAAATCAAAACACATCACATCACTTTTTAGATTGTTTCTACATCTAGGATAAGCTCATCCTAAGAGACACATCTACGCAGGTTAAAACTAGTTCATGAGTGAATCCTCTCATTGCTAGGTAGTCAAAATCTGTAACACATCTCAGATTTCTCTACACCTTATCACATCCAAACTCATCAAAACAAACAAGCAATTCAAAGAAAGAATTCTGGTTACATTTACCTTTAGAGTGCTAGAGATCTACAATCCACTAATCATCCATCTTTCATCGAACAACTCATCATCATCTTCAATCAACTTCAACACAAACTTGCAAACAAAATGGCTCAAACCCGATCGCGATCAAGGCAACGAGAAATAGAAATTGAGGAAGAAGAGGACAACCTCAATGAATTTCAAGAAGCACTTGGAGGAAATGTAAATGATGAAAACCCAAGTAGTCCCACTCCTTCAACAATCGAAAGGGTTCAGCATAACCCTCACTTTAACAGATTATTTGATGAAATTCTCAGGAGCAATGCGGATGCTCACTTCTTAAGACTTGCTCAAGAAGGAGCCAAACTCCCCTCAGACTTTGATCTTGCCCAATTAAGACAAGCATCAGAAAGACAAAGTCGCCATGAGGAGGAAAGACGTAGAGATCCCATCAAATATAACATCCCTCGAGGTAACCCACCACCTCCTCCTCCAAATGAAATGGAGATGTTGCGGCAACAAGTCGCGAATCTCGCCCAACAACTTCATAGTGGTGTTAAGACCAATCAATTTTCACTTAACGACATCTGTCCCTATCCGTTTGATAGGAATCTTTATATGCCACCCTTTCCACGCGGGTTTGAAACACCCAAATTTGAAAAATATAGAGGAAAGGGGGATCCCCGTGATCATGTCCGAGAATTTCATTCCGCTTGTCTTGAAGTGGCTTATGAGGACACATACCTAATGCGCCTTTTTCCCCAAAGCTTGGGAGGAACCACCACATCATGGTTTTCCCGATTACCAGGTGGCATTAGAACATTTGAGGAACTCATCCAGAAGTTCCTATCTCATTACTCTCATAATATTGAACGCGACATCACCATGGCTGATCTATGCAACACCAAACAAAAACCAGGTGAATTATTCTCAGTATTCCTGCAACGATGGCGCCAAATGTCTAGCAGACGTTCTCTTCAGTTACCTGAAAGAGAACTAGTGGAAATTTTCATTTCCAACTTAAACAAAGAAATGGAATTTCACCTGGATGTCAAAGACACAGACTCTTTTAATGATATGATCACCAAGGGTATAAAATGTGAAAGGGCACTCATCAAAAAAGGACTCATCAAAATCTTTAATGAACCAAAAGATGCTCCTCGCCCGCGCTTCAATAGCGATAAACTGAACTTCTGGAACAAGAATAAGAACATCGTCAATGATGGAGTTGTGGATGCTTGGACTGTCCAAAATGCACAACCTGTGGTTCGGTTTGCAGGACAAAATCCTCCACCTCAAAATAACACAAATGTTCCTCTTAATCAAGGTCGCATCACATCTCATGATGAACCAAGACCTCGTCCACAAAAACAAAAACGCACATACACTCCCTTAGGGGAACCCATTGAAACAGTGTTGCGACAACTCCTCTCTCAAAATTTGGTCACTCTACCTAAGCTATCAAACTATGAGCCTCAAGTCAAACCAGCATGGTGGAAAGATACTGAACACTGTGAGTTCCATCAAGGAAGAGGACACAAGACAAGTAATTGTCACCGATTGAAAGATCTCATTCAGGATCTTATTGACCGAGGAGAAATTGAAATTGAAGGGCATGACCCAAAAACAACCAATAATGATCATCAGATGTTCAAGAATCCACTTCCATCGCAAGATCAAAGGGGTCCTTCGACGTCCAGTCGAGGTCCTAATACCACTGATTATACGCAAGCTGCGTATAATTACACTGTAAATCACCTGTATGATGCCAGTGAACAAATTGCGACCATAACCTTCAAAAATCCCACCTCAAATTGCAATGTTGTTACACGTCGTGGCAAGGTCACCATCAAGGCAGCTCCACAAGGCACCACCTCCGTCCCAAAGCAGTACAATCTTGTGGAACAATTAGACAAAACCCCTGCACTTATATCCATTTTGGATCTTTTGCGTCTGTCACCCTCTCATAAAACAATCTTGGATCAAGCACTCCAAGAGGCGTCAGTCCCTGCAAACCTAAACACGGACCAATTTCAAGCCATGGTTGGAACTCTAAAGTCATCACCTTGTCTCACTTTTTCTGAAAGTGACAACTCTTCGTTCCAGCAACCTCATAACGCCTCACTCCACATTGAAGGCTTTGTCAACCAACACAGGATCAAGCGAGTCTTGATTGATAATGGAGCAGGCCTAAACATTTGCACACTACAGTTGGTCACAGCATTGGGCTATGCAGTAGAATCAGTGGATCCTCGCAAGAAGATCACCATCAAGGCCTATGATGATGCAGAGCGTTCATCCAAAGGAGCTATGGTACTACCAATCCGAGTAGGCCCTGTGGTAAAGCACATAATTTGTCAGGTTCTGGACCTTCCTCTGCCATATAATCTATTATTAGGAAGACCTTGGATACATGCCATGCAAGCCGTTCCATCTACCTACCATCAATGTATCAAGTTCCCACATAATGGTGCAGAGATCACAATCCTGGGCGATGCAAATCCCTTTGCATTTTGCCATAATATCAGCCATCAACCAGAAATTACTGTTCCTAATAATAGGGAAGCCATTTCCTCCACATCATATGTAAATCCCGCCTCTCTTGCTAGTTCAAACACCCCTATACCCAAGCAAGAAAAGCTTAAGATGAAAATCGCAGAGGAAGGTCCTGGAGAATACAACTTGAGTCAGCTCTTTTGTGTGGGACAAATGCCCACTTCTCCTAGAACACATGGTAAACCACAGCAGTTGCTCCAGCAACCACTAATCATGCCTCCATGTGCCTTAACGCCTTTCATTCTTGGAAAGAGTCAAGAGGAAGAGACACAAGATGAGGACCTGGCGGACTGGATCTATAAAGATCCCATCACCACTGACAAACCGCAAGTTACACTTCCTACGGAACAATATGGCAAAGGCCTCCTCATTATGCAAAGAATGGGATATGATGGTCAGAGTGCTTTGGGATACTGCAAACAAGGACGACACGAACCTCTACTACCAGAATTCAAGCCCAAAGGTAATACAGGCCTTGGCTTTGAAAAAGAGATCCTTCCTAAACTCAGATTCAAAGGAAAACCCAGCAAACCATTTTGCCCACCTACTGCAAAGAGGATGCCTTTCATAATCAAAGCACCATCAAGCACTATCCCCACTGCCCCCTCAAGGCTCACAACTCCACCATCACCAATACCAACCATCCCACCAAACGAACCAGTAATCCCATCAGCAACACCATTTGTAGCAGCAACTATATTGGAACCCGCAGCAGCATCTATGGCACCAGTAGTTCCAGCAGAAGCCACTGAGTCACCATTACCGATACTTCCAGTGAAAAATCCATTAAACCCCATCACAATTCCTGCAACACCGATCACTACAAGGATACATAAACCAATCACACCTGCCGTGTTTAACTCCAAAGACATCCCAGTATGGTATAGCAATCAGATGCTGGAGAGTGATTCAAAGACCGACTCACATGAGTGGGAATTCGATTCAGTGCAACTTAACACTTCAGATGAGGAAGACACATCACCACCTCCACCCCGCAAAGACATCCCTGTTTACGGAGAAGCACAGATAAAGACCACTTGGGTACCTGAGCTGGAAACATCTTCCACAGACCCTACGTCTCATCCTACGCCTGATTCTGATAGGGAGAGTACCATCAACGACCTTCACCACACTGTCTTAACCCTCACTGATACATCTCCCGCACTTAACTTAATCGATGAAGTAATGCCCATTATCCACCCTGAACTCATTGAATGGAACCAACCAAATCCCCCATGTCTTGACCTCTTCCAGAACGATGAGGCTATCATTGACTTTTTGGAATTAAGGGATAACCTACCAAGCGGGGATCACAAAGCTGGATTCGCCATTGAACTTAATAGCGCAGCATACTTCGGGGCGGATGCCAAACCCTTCAGCTGCAAAAATATAACAATAAAACATGGATCTTCCAGTGAAAACCACACTGTGGCACTATTTGATCCGACAAAAGTAAAAAGAAAGAGCGTATCCAATGGTGAAAACCTCTCTGAGGCGCCTGAGGATGAAGGGTTTGACATCCTCCCTGCTAGTACACAACAGGAACGATCGACGATTCTCATTGAGGAGACTAAAGAATACAATGTGGGGACTCCTGAAAATCCTCATATCATACATCTGGCATCTCTTCTCACTCCAGAGGAATGGCCTCAATTTATAGAGTTCTTCCAACAGCGTCAGATCAACTTTGCATGGTCATATGCAGACATGCCTGGGCTTGATCCTGATTTAGTCATGCATCATCTCACAGTAGCAAAAGGAGCCAAACCTGTCAAGCAGAAGCTTCGTAAGATGCATCCTCAGATTGCCGTGCTAGTCAAAACAGAACTCAAGAAACTCCTGGATGTTGGTTTCATTAGACCAATTAATTATGCAGAATGGATCTCCAACATTGTACCAGTTGGCAAACCAAAAGGGGGCATCCGCATTTGTACAGACTTCAGAGATCTGAATAAGGCATGTCCTAAGGATGACTTCCCTCTACCAAATATCGACATCATAGTAGATTTAACAGCAGGACATGCGATGCTTTCACTCATGGATGGATTTTCAGGATATAATCAAATAAAGATCACACCAGAAGATCAACATAAGACAGCTTTCACATGTCCATGGGGCACATATTGCTGGAATGTAATGCCTTTTGGTCTAAAGAATGCAGGAGCGACCTATCAAAGAGCAATGACCACCATCTTCCATGACATGATGCATACTATAATGGAAGATTATGTGGATGATTTACTAGCAAAATCACTTACTAGAGAAGGACATCTTCACATCTTAGATAAAATCTTTGATAGACTGGAACAATACCATGTTCGACTCAACCCAAAGAAATGTGTCTTCGGAGTGACCTCCGGGAAGCTTCTAGGATACATTGTCTCAAGCAAAGGTATTGAGGTCGATCCAGCAAAGGTTAAGGCAATCATGGACATGCCACCTCCAAGGAATATCAGTCAGCTAAGGACACTACAAGGACGGCTTCAATCCATCCGCAGATTCATTGCACAATTGGCTGATAAGTGTCACCCCTTCACACACCTGCTACACAAGAACATCCGCTTTCAGTGGGATGCCCGATGCCAGCAAGCATTTCAGGGACTTAAAGACTATCTCATGAATCCACCCTTGTTGATGCCACCAGATCCAAGTAGACCGTTGTTACTTTATATCTCAGCAACAAGTACCGCACTGGGTGTGCTATTGGCACAACATAATGAAGAAGGTAAAGAGTGTGCTGTTTACTACATCTCTCGCACACTAGTTGGCTATGAACTCAATTACACACCTATTGAGCGAGCTTTCCTAGCAGTAATCTTAGCAGCCACTAAATTGCGGCACTATCTATTGACACACAAGGTACAACTCATTGCAAAGATTGATCCACTCAAGTATTTACTCAGCAGAGCAGCATTGACAGGTCGCTTGGCCAAATGGGTAATGATTCTAAGTGAATTCGACATTGAGTACGTGGACCGTAAAGCTATCAAAGGTCAAGTTATTGCAGATCAGTTGGCTGATGCACCTCTCATAGGTGATCATCCTCTCATTTCCAATTTTCCAGATGAAGAGATATTCATGATTACAGAAGCACAGTCATGGAAATTATACTTTGATGGTTCATACACTAGGCACGGCTCGGGGGCAGGCATTCTGTTTATCACACCTCAAGGTGATAGCATCCCAAAGTCTTACAGGCTCACATTTCCATGCACAAACAACATAGCAGAGTATGAGGCCTTGATCACAGGACTCAGATTAGCCATACAATGGAAATTAAAAGAATTACAAGTATATGGCGATTCCCAACTAGTCATTCGACAAGCAACAGATGAGTATCAGACCAAGGATGATAAACTCATGCCATACAAGCAAATGGTGGACAATCTAAAGACATCATTTACTACTATCACTTTTGAGCAGATACCAAGAGATCAGAATCGAGCTGCTGACGCTATGGCTACCATCGCATCTCTACTAGATCTTCCACAGAATTCAACACGCTACGAGTTCTTGGTAGAACAACTTTGGATCCCGGCTTATGATATCCCCGAATCTGAAATGATATGTTGCCTTGTTGGTTCTGAATCCCCATGGTATGGTGAGTTCTACACCTATCTCCGCGATCACACCCTTCCTCCCAACCAATCAAATAACCAACGTAAAACCTTCATTCGCCAAACTGCTCGATATACCATTATTGCCGAAACCCTATACCGACGCGGTCTTGATGGTACTCTCCTTCGATGTCTGGAACAAGGTGAGATAACAAAGGCTTTGGAAGAGGTACATGAAGGAATTTGCGGGACTCACTCAAGTGGTCCGTCACTAGCCAAGAAACTCATGCGAGCTGGATACTATTGGCCATCTATGGAAAAGGATTCCTACTACTTTGTCAGGAAATGCAAGAAATGTCAAGTTCATGGCGACCTGATACATGCACCAGCACAGGAACTACAACCAATCACAACACCATGGCCTTTCTGTCAATGGGGCCTTGACCTTGTGGGTAAAATCCATCCATCTTCATCCAATGGCCATAAATTCATTATTACCGCCACCGAATATTTCACCAAGTGGATCGAAGCTGTTCCACTTACCCAAGTCACCGGCAAGCAGATTGCCTCATTCATCCTCAATTACATCATCTGCCGGTATGGTGTGCCCATGTCCATTGTCACAGATAACGGTCTTCCTTTCAAAAATCAGGATGTTCGTGAGCTTTGTGAGAAATTTCATATCCAACACCGCTTTTCCACTCCCTATTACCCACAAGGCAATGGTCAGGCCGAAGCATCCAATAAAAACATATTGAGGATCCTAAAGAAGACAGTCAATGATGCCGGCCGTGATTGGCATGTTCAATTGAATCCAGCGCTATGGGCATATCGAACTAGCATTCGGACCCCTACAGGTGCAACTCCTTATTCATTGGTCCATGGTGCCGAAGCTATCTTACCTATTGAGGTTGAGATACCATCATTACGAGTTTCCTTGCATAATCTCATTGATGATGAAGCATACAGAGTCTCACGCCTTCAGGACTTAGAGTTACTTGATGAGAAACGACAAGCTGCATACAATCACCTCAAAGCCTATCAGCAGCGCATGAGTAGAAGTTACAATCACCGAGTTAGATCTCGTACATTTGAGGTAGGTGATCTTGTTCTTCGAGAAAATCCTCGCAACCAACCAAATAGAGAACATCAAGGCAAGTTTGAATCAAACTGGCTGGGCCCATATGTTGTCACTGCTGTATTCGGGTCCGGGGCATATCAGTTGGCTACTTCAGAAGGAGAACCGCTTGCAGATCCAATCAATAGCATGCACCTCAAAAGATTTTATACCTAAGGTGTACAGAGCATCAGGCTCCCCTACATATCAGAAAAATACCAAAAACATTCAGAAAATGTCTTGAAGAAAATACAAAAACATTCAAAAAAGTAAAGAAAAATCATGCATCCAAATGGTGAACAACCACTCCGGTGGCACCTTGGGTAAGTACGATGGCGAAAACCTGGCAAACAGGCGCCACTCGTAAAGGCTATGGCTCCATTGTCTTTCAGGCTTGTTGCGATCACATTCATACATACACACATCCATCCATCTAACCATGGCTTGTTATTTGATCTGTCATCCAAGAAAGTACTTCATGCGTCTAGCATCCCGCTTTTTCATAAATCATGTCCAACTTGGGGGCAATGCCCTTACAATCTAGATGATGGAAGTGGATTCTACATTACTGGTGATTCATTGGCAAAAACATTCAAACATGTCTCGCAAAATACAAAAACATTCAAAAATGTCTCGCAAAATACAAAAACATTCAAAAATGACTCACAAAATCCACAAACATTCAAAAACTATTACACAAAATCCAAAAACATCAAAAAACCATCGAAAATCACCCAAAAAAACATGACAACACCTTGTACATATTCATCCGATCAGATACAAAATACTCACACAAATGACCACTTATCACTCGACCAACCCAATCAACATCAACAATCCAAACTGTCTTAAACAAGGATGCATCCTTCCTTATCAAAACAAAGACAAGATGATGTTTTCTTTGACAAGAAAATTCTGTTAGGCTGTCAAATACTTGGTTGATTTGTGAGTAATTCATTTGTTTATCTGTATCGGGATCTTTTCAACATTGTTTTGTATCGTTTGCGCATTATTTCCGATGAAGTTCTGGGACATGTACTAATGGTGTCTACGTGGGAAGTTCACTAAGCTATGTGATCATAGGCAAAAATATAGTCATAGATCACTACGGCTTGCTGACTACAGCGTATACCTCGACCATATGAGCATGAACCATTACCAAGGATCCATATTCTTTTATTCTTTATGTATATACTGTTTGTTTACAGGTACAATGCTCATTCTTTGGTTCCTCCTCATCCAATTTGGATAAAGGTTTTTATTTCTTAGTACGGTATGCCCTTGTCTCAGGATATGATCAGCCTAAGATCAAGGAGGACGATCCAAGTCATGCATGAAAGGAGATAATCCTTATCTGTTCCGCAAGCAATACTCAGGTCAACTTGATCCATTATATCAAGTTGCTTGTATTAACTTGCTATATCAAAATCCATGTAAGAAAGACTCTGGTCATCTTGAATCTTTATGTCAAGTTGCTTGTATTTTCTTACAACATTTTAAAGCTCAATGATGAAAAATAAAGCACTATGGATCGTCATTTCATCTCATCTGTATATATTGCATTTCGTTGCATTCCACCCATCCATACATTCATAATAGCTGCATATCATTCATACATAGTAATGACAATGGATACTCTATTTTCCTCTTCTTCCATAGGAATGTAATAGGTCCTCCATTTCTTCTATCTAACATTGAACCCCCCCCCCCACCCTCCCCATCTCAATAATCAGCATCACATACCCTACATCATGTCCCAATCAACCTAATCAAGCCACGTTCATCACCATCCATCTCTAAATAGGAGGGATTGTGTTTCCTATCCTAAGTCATCCAATAAGTCAAGAAAGTTACTCTATCTGCACAGATACATCGTCTCACACACACCTAGACTATCAACAGATACTCTGATCAAGTATCTTCGGGTCTCAACAGGTAATCGATTATGGTAATCCTAGACTACATCAGGCATTTATCATAATGACCTAGTCTCAACGGGGCTACCATGATTCCCCACAACCATCCATCACACGCACACACTATCAATTGATCAACCAATCAAACACAATCCAACGGACAATTACATCAATTGTCTACGTCTCAACGAGTATTTTGCTTCATATACCTTGACTTCATCGGACAATTACATCAATTGTCTAAGTCACCATCAGGTCACTTTGATTCACTTACTCAGACTTTATCATGTTCAAGCGACCAACTGACATCAACTGTCACGCTTTGACTTGACCGGGGCAATTCAACCGATTGCACCAGATTGTCCAACCAATTTTGATCAATTGTATAGCATCAATCCAAACCCCACACTACATCTGCTATGTATCTCTTGCATGACCTCAGGGTATTCGTTGGCTTGTTGTTTCTTCATATTCACTCCATTTTCTCCCATTCTTTCATCATTAGTTCTAATTTCTTCTATTCTACCTCCCCTTCGCTTTTCATTCTTTTTCGAGAGATCGCCCGATTTTTCAAAAAAATTCGGCCCATCTCTCGAGGGGGCATACCACCCATTAAATTTACATTTTATGGGGCATTTCTTCACACCTATTTTTCTTTCTTTGAAACGACGCGATAAACCGCACCGTCTCAAAGAGGGGCAAATGTAGTCACATAAATCTGTCCACTTAATTAAATGAATACTTAGTATTTATTTGATTATTTAACCATCAATTAATAATTAATTAAATTAATATTTAATTAATTCATCTTAACCCTCTTCTCCTATTAATTAAATAAATTATTCAATTTATTTGATTTAATTCACTTAACCAAATTCAGACCATTAATTAAATAAATAAATCATATTTATTTAATTAAATATTCTCTCACATTTAAATAAATTAATATTTATTTAAATCCCCCAAAATCCCACCTCTCACATTTAAATAAATAAATCATTTATTTAAATCACCTTTATCCTCCACCCACTTGTATTTTCCTACAAAAGCAAGTTGCACAATTATTTTAAATAAATAATTTATTTAAATCACCTTTATCCTCCACCCACTTGTATTTTCCTACAAAAGCAAGTTGCACAACTATTTTAAATAAATTATTTATTTAAAATCCTATTTATCCTCACCCACTTGAAACCTTTAATGGTTTCCCTTAAAGTAGTCAAACTTGATGGCTTTAAAGTCTTCAAACTTGATGGCTTCCTTCTATAGTCTTCTTAAGACTTTAATGGTTTTCCTTAAAGTCTTCAAGCCTTTAATGGTTTCCCTCAAAGTCTTCAAGCATTTTAAATGCTTTATCTTCTTTTTCTCATTTAAATAAATTAATATTTATTTAAATATTTATCCAAATTCAACTTACACCATTTAATTGAAATAAATGATTTTATTTTAATTGAAAATACCAAAATTTCTCCCACTTGCATTTTCCTACAAAATCCACTTGTATGCCTAAACCCCTTCTAGATTCTTCTAAACCCTTCCTAATTAGCCTAATCCATCCCCTAAATATTGTCACATTCCTAAGCAAATTGGAGTCACTTCTCAAAGACTCCAAAGTCTTTGAAAAGCAATTAATGCTTTGTGTGTTCAACAAATTAACCCTCAAAGTCTTGGATAACCTTTGAAAGCTTCCAACCTTCAACCACTAAATGGCTCAAAGTCTTTGATAACCATTGAAGGCTTTCAACCCTCAACCACTTAATCCCCAAAGTCTCCAATAACCATTAATGGTTACCTCAAACCCTCCCACATGGTTAAAACATTTGTTTTGACTCAACCTCTACCTAACCCAAAGGTCTCATCAAGCCTTTAATGCTTTGACCATGATTATCTCTTAAACATTTGCACAAAGGTTTATCCTTGGATTAACTCTTAATCCAGTGGGTAATCTTAATTTAGACTTGACCCTTACCTTCTAGATAACCATGAGGTCTTCTCAGGCCTTTAATGCCTCCAACCTCTTCTCTCAACCCAATCCTATGTTGACACTTGTCACCATTTTATTGGTGCCAATTGTGCACATGGATCCCCAACTTTCAATCCTAACCCTTGTTAAGATTGCTCAATCTTAACCCTTCATTTCCCTATTTCTTCTATAAATAGAACCCTTCTCCTCAAGCAAAAGGAGAAGCATTTTAGAGTATTGTTGTTATACTGGCATTAGCATAGAGCTTTTTCATAGCATCACTATCTACTCTAGCATAGTATTTAGCTTTTCATTTCATATTTGAAGCTTAGTATTAAATCTCAATCCTCCATAAGCATCCATAGTGCAAAAAGCTGCTGAGAGCTACACTCATTTGGGACTTGGAGAGGAGAGGAACAAGGGAGGAGCAACTATGAGCATCTTGATTAGCTATTTCATTTTATGTTTATATGCTTTCTATTTCATGCTTAATATCTCTCTTGATATGCCTGTTTAGGATAATCTTTTGTTGCTAACACTAACGTTTGTTTCTTGTGCTCTTGTGTGTGTTGCCATCAAACAGATTTTCTAATCCTTTTTGCAGAGCATCAGTATGCAAGTTCCAAGGTAGGGTAAAATGTTTTTCAAATCGAAGGATACATTGAACCTGGTCAAAGGTTGAAGATCTGATGGCTATGATTGATCATGGGAAATGTGATCAAGGAGATTAAGTGGTCAGCAAATTGTTTATAAATAAGGAACTGTTGATAAACAATGTATGTGGGCAAGTGTATGCACAAGGATGCTACATAGTGATTACCAAGCACAGAAGCTTGAAGACCTGTTTGAATAACAGAGTATAGAGCCCAGCAGATGGACAAGATAAGTCCTATATTGTATTGAGCAAATAAGAAGCTACTTTAGCATTTTAGATGTGAAGTTGCAGATAGATTTTTATTACTGTTATTTTGTGAAGTGACAGAAAATCTCTTAACCGAGTGGACTTAACAGTCTTATTTGTAAAACCCTCTAGCAAGGTGACATTCTGATTGAGTGTTTGAAATCCTTTAACAATGTCACTTCTAACAAGGTGAAGATCCCAATAGATCTGAGGGAAATCCCTTAACCGGGTCACATCTAGCAATGTGTTTGTAATCTTTAACAGGATTTGCTTTTTACCAAGCATACTCTAAAAGAGTATATTTCTTAGTGGGTCTGAAATCCCACAGTGGTTTTTCTCTATTTGGGTTTCCATGTTAAATTTGGTGTTATGATGTTTATATGCTTTTGAGTTTGCATGTTTAGCAGTTTTGGTTATATTACTAAAGTATATGTTACCGAGGTTGAATCTGATGTTTTTATGGAAGATTAAGTTTGTATGATTCACCCCCCCCCTCTCATCTTGTTAGCTATTGGATCTGTACTTATATTAAGTATCAGAAATATCAATTGGTATCAGAGCAGTGGACTCCGGAAGAAAAGTTTAAAGGTACGTGAGGCATAGATCTAAAGATGTATAAGAGGGATGCACCGAAGCTGAACAAGTCTAGTTTCTCTACATGGCAGAAAAGGATGAAGCTGCACCTATCAAGAGTTGGAGAATATGTTGTATATTATCTAGAGAATGATTTCATTACATTGAGAACCTATCTATTAACAATACAAGAGATAAAAGGAAAGCAAGAACATATTCAAGCAATGATTGAAATAACATCTACATTAACCGATTCAGAGTTTAATGATCTAGAAGGCTGCAATGATGCAAAGGCAATGTGGGACAAGCTCATATCTGTGTAGGGTGGAGATGAACATGTTCAAAGAGAAAAAGTGGATAGTCTAAGAGGACAACTTGAATCTATGAGGATGAATGAAGGTGAGAACATAACCCAGTATAGTACAAGACTAAAGGAGATTGTCAATCAAATCAAAGGAGCATGTGGAACTATTGAAGAAAAGGATATAAAAAGTTACTAAGAACCCTTCTACTAGCTTATGCAATCCGAGTCTCTACAATCAATGAATTAAGGTCTATACCCAATATGCTAGTTTCTTTAGATGCTACTATTGGTAAGCTACATGAATTTGAGTTAAGTAACTTTGATAACAGTGGGTCATCGGTAAATAAAGCTGAATCTGCATTTAGTTCTTTTCATATTGGTGAATCTGATGATTACAATGATAGAATAAGTACACTAAAGGGGATCACAGTGGAGCAAGTGAAATATTTCGCAAGAACATGGAAGAAGTACACAAACTATATGAGGAAATCAGAAAGCAAGAAGAGTTTGAAGCACTATTAGCCAGAAGGTTACCGAGAGGCAAAGGTAAGTATAAAGGAAAACTACCTTTGAAATGTTTCAATTGTGATAAGATAGGACATATGGCTTCTAACTATCCTGACAAAGAATCTACTGAAAAGAGAGATTACCGAGATGACAGACAGAAAGATAATCATTACAGAGGACACTGAGACTTCAGAAGAAGAGATAGAAAGTCATGCTTAATAGCTGATGAGGAATCCAATGATGATAAATCAGATGAAACTGATACAGAGGAAGTAGTTTATGTGGCTATCAAAGATGGATCAGATGAAGAAAGGTATGAAGAAAAAGCCCTAATATCTCACATAAATACTAATGATTCTTGGATCATAGATAGTGGATGCTCACATCACATGACAGGTGATAAACACAAGTTTGTTGTGTTAGAAGATTATGATGGAGGCTATGTAAGATTTGGTAATGATGCACCATGTCTGGTAAAAGGTAAAGGATCTATAACACTTCTTGACAATGGAAAATGTAGTGTTGTTTATTGGGTTGAAGGATTGACATACAATTTGTTAAGTGTAGCACAGCTAAACAATAGGAATTGTCAAAGTTCATGACAAGCATGGAAAGTTAGCTACTACCGGGACACAAACAAAAGGTAAAACATTTCACCTTGACTCAAATCGGAACAAGTATCTGTATGCAAAGATAGATGATACCTAGTTATGGCATAAAAGGTTTTGTCATGTAAATTTTGATAATCTGATCAAAATAAGTAAGAAGCACCGAATAAGAGGTCTACCAAGTTTGGAAAAGCCTGAGAATGCTATGTGCCGAGGATACCAGATGGGTAAAATGACAAGATCAAGCTTTACAAGTAAGTCCTTAGATCTTGTGCACACTGATCTTTGTGGTCCTATGAAAGTTCAAAGTTATTATGGTGATAAATATTTCATATTATTTGTGGATGATTATTCAAGGATGATGTTAGTTATGTTTTTAAAAGAAAAATCAGAAGCCTTTCAAATGTTTAAATGGTACAAGGCAAGAGTTGAAAATGAAACAGGAAGACAACTGAAATGTCTTAGATCAGATAGAGGAGGAGAGTTCACATTTGATGAGTTCAACTTATTTTGCAATGATCATGGTATTGAAAGACAAGTCTCTACACCGAGAACTCCACAATAAAATGGAATAGCTAAGAGAAGAAACAGATCTATTGTGGATTGTGCCAAAACCCTGATGATTGAAAAGAAAGTTCCACAAACATTTTGGAGAGAAGCAATAAGCACAATAGTTTACACCTTGAACCGAGTACAACTGAAGAAAGGAACTTTGAAGACACCATATGAAATTTGGTATGACAAGAAACCTAATGTAAGTTATTTCAAAATCTTTGGAAGTAGATACTATGTACACAAGGATGATAGAAATGGCAAGTTTGATCAGAAAAGTGAAGAAGGAACATTTCTTGGTTATTCTTCTAGAAGTAAAGCATTTAAATGTCTGATCAAATCATCTAACAAAATAGTAGAAAGTGTAAATGTGAAAATTGATGAATTTGTAGAAAGAAATGATGAAGGAAACTCCAAAGAACAAGAAGATTATGATGAATTTGTCTATGTTCAACTAACAAGTCTTACCGAGAGAACTGTTGAAGAAAATATAGAGAATATCCAGTTACCGAGTGATGAAGAAGATCATACAGAGCCTACCAAGCATGTATTAGCCAAGTATGTCAGAAGACATCATGCTCCAAGTTAGATTATAGGAGATAAGGATGATCCACTGATGACAAGGAACAAACTGAGACATAACACATGTTTGATATCTGAATTTGAACCGACAATAGTGAAAGAGGCATTTAACAGTGAAGATTGGATAAATGCTATTATAGAAGAGATTGATCAAATCAAGAAGAATGACACATGGACACTGGTCCCAAGATCGAAGGACAAAAATGTAATCGGTACAAAGTGGATTTTCAAAAAGAAGAATGATCAAATCAAGAAGAATGAGACATGGACACTGGTCCCAAGATCGAAGGACAAAAATGTAATCGGTACAAAGTGGATTTTCAAAAACAAGCTGAATGAAAAAGGTGAGGTCATTCGATATTGTGTTTGTTGCTGTCAAGGAAGATGTGTTAGACAAGAAGACTCTTGTCTCCCAGTTTGATAATTCCAATGAGTGGATCATTGACAGTGGCTGTTCTCACCATATGACTAGTGACTGGAGCAAGTTTCTATCCTTGGAGGAGTATGATGGTGGTGTGGTTCGCTTTGGCAATGATGCACCATGCATGGTCAAAGGCAGAGGGTCCATCTCTCTGAATGGAAAGAGTAGTGCTGACAATGTGTATTGGGTTGATGGTCTTAGACACAACCTTTTGAGTATTGCTCAGCTGAATGACAATGGCCTCACTTTGGAATTCAAGAATGGAGTTTGTAGAATCAAAGGAAAGAATGGTGAATTGGTGGCCACTAGCATGCAGACCAAAGGTAACCTATTTCATCTGAATGCAAATATAAGTACATGTCTTATGGCTAAATTTGATGATAGCTGGATATGGCATAGGAGACTCTTCCATGTAAACTTTGATAACATTGTAAAGGCAAGTAAGATCAAGGCAGTTAGAGGGTTGCCAGTGCTAAGGAAACCAGATAATACCTTGTGCAGAGAGTGTCAATTGGGGAAAATATCTTCCTAACCTTTAAAGGTAAATCTTTCACTACTGACAACTTGCTTGATCTTGTACATACTAATTTGTGTGGTCCTATGAAAACTAGGAGTGTGCAGGGTGATAGGTACTTCATGATTCTCACTGATGACTGCTCAATAATGATGTGGGTCACATTCTTGAAAGACAAGTCTAAAGCCTTTGTAAAGTTTAAAGCTTTCAGAGCATTAGTGGAGAAGGAAAGTGGTAAAAGGATCAAGTGACTGAGAACTGATCAAGGAGGGGAATTCACTTCTGGTGAATTCAACAAGTACTATGAAGAACATGGCATCAAGAGGCAATTGTCTTCCCCCTGGACTCCACAGCAGAATGGCCTAGCAGAGAGGAATAACCAAACTGTGGTTGAAGCAACTAGAACAATGTTGATTCAAGGAAAGGTAGCTCACACCTTTTGGAGAGAAGAGGTGAGCACTGTAGTCTACACAATGAACCAGGTACTCATCAAGAAAGGTAAGGATAAAACTCCTTATGAGTATTGGACTGGTAAGACACCTGTGGTTAGCTACTTTAGAGTCTTTGGTAGCAAATGTTACATCAAGAGGAGTGAACACCAGAGCAAATTTGATGTGAAATGTGATGAGGGAATATTCCTAGGATATTCCACCAAGAGCAAAGCTCTCAAGTGCTTCAATAATAGGACTCAGAGAATTATGGAAAGCATCAATGTAAGAGTTGATGAAACCTCTGAGAAAACTGAGGAAACCAGTAGTGAGCAAGTGGTAAACGAATCGGTTGCAACCTTCTGGGAACTGGTTGTCAGTCAACTGAGTACTAGTAACAGTGTTCCTACACTGACAGATGTAGATGCTGATACTGATGGAGATGAGGATGAAGAAGAAAAGAAAGAGGAATCTATCAAGACCATTCCTTGGTATGTCATGTTGAATCATGATCCTAAGTAGATCATAGGAGATAAGGATGTAGGAATCCTTACAAGAAGGAAAGTCAGAGAAAACTCATGTATGATCTTTGAATTCGAGACTAAAATATTCAAAGAGGCACATAAGAATGAAGACAGGATCAAGGCAATGGAAGAGGAACTTGACCAGATAGAGAAAAATGGTACATGGTCCTTGGTACCCAGACCGGAGCACAAAAATGTCATTGGTACCAAATGGGTCTTTAGAAATAAGTTGAATGAGGATGGCATAGTGATTAGGAACAAAGCCAGACTGGTGTGCAAAGGAAATGCCCAAGAAGAAGGAGAAGACTATGGAGAAACCTTTGCTCCTATAGCCAGATTGGAAGGAGTTTGTATGCTTCTTGCATATGCAGCGTTTAAAGGCTTCAAAGTATATCAAATGGATGTAAAATTTGCATTCCTAAATGGTGTACTTGAAGAGGAGGTGTATATAGAGCAACCAGATGGGTTTGCCCCATCTGAAGACAGTGACATGGTATGTAGGCTACATAAAGCCTTATATGGGCTAAAGCAGGCACCTAGAGCATGGTATGAATGCCTGCATTCCCATCTTGTGAAGATTGGATTTGAGAGAACAAGTGAAGATAGCAATATCTACTTGAAGTCTGAAGGAGATCAGATCCTAATCTGTGAGGTATTTGTTGATGACATTATCTTTGGTGGAGATGACAAGATGAGTCATGAATTTGCAAATGAGATGAAGAAAGAGTTTGAGATGTCACTCATAGGGGAGATTAAGTTTTTCATTAGACTGTAGATCCAGTAGATGAAGGATGGAATCTTTATCACTCAGTCCAAGTATGTCAAAGAGGTGTTGAAGACCTTTGGCATGGAAGATAGCAAATTGGTTGGTACATCGATGGTGACTAGTTGTAAACTATCCAAAAAGGGTGACTCTGCATTGGTTGATGAGAAGGAAGACCGATCAATGATTGGTAAGTTGCATTATGTAGTGCATAGCAGACCGAATATTGCACATGCAGTTTGCATTACTGCAAGATTCCAGAAAAGTCCAAGAGAATCCCACCTAGTTCCAGTCAAGCGGATTCTTAGGTATCTAAAAGGAACTATTGACTATGGGTTATGGTATCCATACAATAATGATTTTAACCTGAAAGTGTTCACAAATGCTAATTGGGCTGGTAATGTAGATGACCAAAAGAGAACAACCGATGGTGCATTCTTCCTTGGTGGTAGACTGGTCTCATGGATGAGTAAAAAGAAGAGCTGCCTCTCTCAGTCTACAGTGGAAGCGGAGTATGTTGCAGCTTTAATGAACTACACTCAGACAATTTGGATGAAGCATGTATTGAATGGCTTCAAAGTTCCTGTATCTGAACCGGTAAGTATATTTTGTGACAATACTAGTGCAATTAATATCTCCAAGAATTAGGTTTTACATTCTAGAACCAAGCACTTTGAGCTTAAGTATCATTTCTTGAGGGAAAAGGTTCAGAGCAAAGAGATTGCACTAGAGCATGTTTCCAATAAGGAGCAGTTAGCGGACATATTCACCAAGCCTCTCCCAAAGACTACATTTACATATTTAAGAGGTGAATTAGGGGTACTGCCCCTTCAGGAGGTGAACTAAAAGCATATGATCCACATTAGTCAGGTATTGCATAGTCAAATTTATTTTGGATTGATGTGTTGAAGGATGCTACTCCTCAGGGGGAGCAGCATAATGGAACAAGGAAGCTTGTGCCTCCACTTTGGCATTGTTGTCAAAGGGGGAGAAGATGTGAAGCGAAGAAGATATTTGCAAAAATTGGGGGAGAAGATGTGAACCAGAGAGATATCTTTGTATATTGTCATCAATGCCAAAGGGGGAGATTGTTGGCATTATGTAAACTGGTATGAGGACATAATGACATTGTATGCTGTCATTGATTTCAATATGTTGAAGAGGTGTGAACTGGCATATGTGAGAACTGGTATAACACTATGAACCGACATTTGTGCCAAAGTGAAGCGATGTACTTGTTCATGATGAACTGGCATATAGTTATGGGAACCGACATATGGAAGTATTGTATGACTACCGGTTGGTAGTCTCAACTTTAGGGTTTCCGGATGACGTGCTTCAAGCTTGTGTGGCTCAACCGATGATATTGTGTGATGAGTTAGCATTGTAAAGAAGAACAGATCATGTTGCCACGTAATCTTGTGTGTGTGACGGATCTTGCATGAGGGATATTATTCCTATCTACCTCAGGAATGTGCGAAGTCTGTAAAACGGTGATAACATGTGATGGGTTATCAGCCGCCATAAAATCGGTGGAAATGGACGATGGAGAATTTCTTGAGTTTGGATCAAGATCTGCTACATTTAATGCAGTGTGCTCAATGGTCAAGATTGAACTGTTTGAATTCCTTAACCTAACAGGTTTAGGGTTTAGGGTTTATGCTACTGACCTATCTGTTTTCCTATAAGGTTGATATTGTGTCTCTTTCTGAGTTTGTTGGCAAAATTTGTGTGTGTATCCAAGAGAAGGGATACGTGATTCTTGCCAGACCAAAAGGAGAGAAGTGATACCTACAAAGTGTAAGTGCAGAAGGTGAAGAGGAGCTTAAGCGGATCTGCATTTTCATTGAGTGCTGTTACCAGATCACTGTAATACCTGTTGATCTCTAACCACCTCAACAGTTGGAAAATCCCTTAACAGGGTAGCCTTAACCGGCTTGCTGAAAATCCTTTAACAAGGTGATTCAAAGCTACTGAGTTCAGAATCCTTTAGCTATTGAGTTCTTGAAATCCTCTAACAAGGTAACCTTTAACAGGGTTTAACCCTTAATTGGGTATTGTAGCCATCCCTTAACTGGGTGATCCCTAACATGATTGGTTCCTAGCAGAACCTATTGTAATGTCTCTAACCGGACAAGGCTTCTAACAGAGCAGACTTCTAAAAAGTTCAAAAATAGCTTGTGGGTATTCATACCCACCGTGGTTTTTCCCAGTTGGGTTTCCATGTGAAAAATATGTGTGTCATGTGTGATGCTTTTATCTTGTGATGCTTTTCTATTGTCTGTCAAGCATATGATGGTTCTGTGTTATATGCTTGTCAATAAAACATGTTGAACTAGTTGTTATTGTGGTCTGATGATATATTACCTATTTATTTATAAGGGTGAAATGGTAGTGTAGTCTTGAGTTGAGTGAAAAACTAAGTGAGTAACTGGTTAATGCTTGACTCAGACATTCTTAGCTTTATCGGTTGCACTCTGTTTCAAACCAGTATCACTGT
Source organism: Cryptomeria japonica (assembly GCF_030272615.1). Taxonomy (NCBI): domain Eukaryota; kingdom Viridiplantae; phylum Streptophyta; class Pinopsida; order Cupressales; family Cupressaceae; genus Cryptomeria; species Cryptomeria japonica. The sequence goes on along the minus strand of NC_081406.1, from coordinate 218,356,214 downwards.
CTGCCAGTCATTTGAAGTGTTTGCTGTCAAACTAGTTTTGGACTATGTTTTTGCCTGTACTGATTCACCCCCCCCTCTTAGTACCGGTTTGGTACTATTCGCTCATCATTGAGTTATCATGATGAGGCCAACAAAAGTGAGAAGTGGATAAATGCTATGGAAGAAGAGTTGCAACAAATAGAGAAGAACAAGACTTGGGTTTTGGTTCTTAGGCTAGCAGACAATAATGTTATTGGCACTAAATGGGTCTATAGGAACAAGATGAATGAAGAAGGAAAGGTAATAAGAAACAAGGAAAGGCTATTTTGCAAGGGATATGCTTGAGTAGAGTTCATAGATTTTGAAGAAACATTTGCACCAGTTGCAAGACTTGAAGCTATAAGGATGTTCTTGGCATTCCCAGCCTATAAAGGATAGAATGTATATCAAATGGATGTCAAATATACATTCTTGAATGACAATCTCAAAGAATACATTGAGCAACTTGTAGGATTCCAGCTGCATGAAGATGAGAACATTGTTTGCAGATTGAAGAAATCATTATATGGTCTAAAGCAGGCACCTAGAGCATGGTATTCTAGGTTGGATAAGTAACTCCATCAGCAAGGTTTAAGAAAGGGAAATTCTGACAACAATTTATACATCAAGGTATACAGTGAACATATAATCTTAGTTGTGGTATATGTAGATGGCATCATCTTTGGAGGTAAAAAAGATATTCTATGCAAAAAAATTATTGATCAGATGCAGTTAGAGTTTGAAATGTCCATGCTTGGAGAGTTATCATATTTTATTGGTTTGCAAATATCACAGTAGAATAAACATATATTCATCTCTCAAAGCAAGTATGCTAAAGACGTGTTGAATAAATTTCAAATGGAAGACAACAAACCAGTTAGTACCCCCATGGTGATAGGATTCAAATTAAGAAAAGATGATAAGTCACCTAGTGTGGATAAAACCTTGTATAGATCCATGATTGGAAGCCTATTATATCTTATAGCTTCAAGGCCTAATATAGTTCAAGTTATATGCAGGGTTGCAATATTTCTAGTTGCTCCTAAGAAATCACATATCAATGCTATTAGGAGGATATTCAAGTATCTGCAGGGGACACTCACTTATGGCCTATGGTATCCAAGATTTTACTTTGCAAGCCTATACTGATGCAGACTGGGCAAGATGTGTAGATGATAGGAAAAACACCAGTGGTGGAGA